>NC_048284.1:18787059-19387059 GCF_009762535.1 Notolabrus celidotus
AGAAGCACAGGTCATCAGCATAGAGCTAATCAGCCTCACATTTAAAGGCCGTGTCAGGTAAGTGATTGTGTTTCATAAATGAAAAGATGGAGGAATCAATTGAAAAGGAGGAGTGTATTATCAAAGTCATAGCAGTGTAAATCAATGATACTAGGAGCAACAATTAAAAGCACTGCTGTGAGGGTTTGCATTTGTGTTTGTGTGAATTCACACATTGTTTGATGATGTGGGTGTTGTGGGTTCATGTGCCTTGCTTTCACTTTCTGTCTGTGTGTCTCTGTCTGTGTGTCTTTGTTTCTCTCTCTCATTCTCTCTCTCTCTCTCTCTCTCTCTCTCTCTGTGTGTGTGTGTGTGTGTGTGTGTGTGTGCAGTAATGATATTTATTGCAATCTTTGCAGTTGAAGAGGGGGAGGGGTGGAGCTCTTTCTGTGGCTTTGTATGTACCATTTTCTATAGTTATTTTGTGTGTGTATGTGTGTGTATGTGTGTGTGTGTTTGTGAAGGGGGAAGTCTCACATGTATATCCAAGTTTCCGCTTCAGTTATAGACAGAGGCAGCGGTGCGTGCAGTTTAAAGCTGCCATTTCCTGTTAGCTGAAGTTATTAATACTGTCTGTCTCTCTCAGGTCAGATGAATACCTTGTCTGCCGGCTCAGAGATGCAGACTCCGGCTCTTGGCCCACAGTTCATGGGGGGGCCGCAGGGTAAGGTACCTGGCAGAAAGAGGGGGCGACCTCCCATCCGAAAGCTGGAGTTCCAAAGTCACTATGTTGAGCCTATGTCTCCTCTAAAGGTCCCGAAGAAGAGAGGCAGAAAACCTGGTTTTAAGGTCAGTTGGTTGAAATTAAATTTGTACTATTATTTGCTTCAGTGTTGGAATTAACAAGCTATTTTTTACTGTGTGGTACAGTGTCGTCTTACATAGTTGCCTCCTAAAGCCTTGTATTAAAATGTGCTGCAAACACTCTTGAAGGTGTGATGAGGCGTGAGATGTACCTTTTTGATTCCAAATTGAAAAATCTTTTACAGTGTATTACTGTGGCTGAACTAAATATGTTGGAAGTGCCACCTCATACATAAGATATTTGCAAGCACACTTTTAAATTAATTGATACCTGCAATGTTAAAGGTTCTGCAATGACCTTTTGGCTTGTGTTGATGTTGGCGCCCATGTGGAAAAAATATTACAGACACTTAAAAAATTTTGTGCAAATCGGAAAAACAATGTGAAAGCAGGTAATAGGAATTAGAGTGTTTTATACATACTTGTGAGAATTAAGGTTTCAACCATAGATTATATAAAAGAATCAACAAAAGGACAGCCATAACATTTAATGCTCCCTCTGGGGATTGGCTGCAATATAGGTCTTAAAGCCCGCCCCCTCCATTTTAATGGGTGTTCATTTTTTGGAGGAGTTTAGTTGTAAGCATAGACTGTGTGAAATATGGACGTAGTATCCATCGTAGTATGACATCACCAATCTGTTCCTGAGCGCTGTTTTGAAGCCAATCGGTGGCGGCAGCCATATTGGAAATGCAGAACTCAACCAGGCATAGTGTGACGTAAAGGGGTGGAGTTTGAGCCTCTTAGCCAACAGCTATGTATTCCCGACCAGGAGTCAAGTCAGTCATGTCCTTATTTGGGCAAAAATTCGTAATCTTAATATCTTCTGAACCATCGCGTTAGAAAAAAATACACCTCCCTGTACGGTGTGTGCCATTAGAGAAATTAGCTACGTAGAGCCAAGCTGTTTTTTGAACCAGGCTGTAAACATGTTTATTAATGCTGCAAAGATCGTCTTTTTCCCATTCATGTCTATGTGGTTTCGGGTGTTTCTGCAGCCAACCTCAGGTGGATTCACGATGAATTGCAATTTATAACACTTCCGCATGGGCTTCATAGTTTGAGACCGGAGGTTGCCGCTTGGTTTTAAGTAGTTATATAATATTAAAAAGATGATTGATTGACAACTATATTGACCAATCCAGGCTCCTGAAGCGTTCTGTACCAGATTAGCACAGAAGAGGAAAAAAACGTAACAAACACCAACACAAATGTCATTGGCCTTTCCATAACTGTAAAACAACACAAGACTCTGTTCTGTAGTGACATCAGTCCCGCCGTTAATAGTTTTGATACACAACTAAATTTAACATTTTAACCAAGGATCAGGTGATGTTTAGATGTTGGAATACTTCATAACATAAAGGTTACTCGATGTTTTTAGCAGCATTGACATTACTACAATGCTCTAAATACAGTCTGTACTGATATTGCCATCAATAACATTACTGGTAATGGCATTACTATTATCATCAGTATCGTACTAATATTTATTATTTCAGTAGGGTTGAAACTGGTCCTGGTATAGCCAGAATGGTGTCTTCTCAGTGACTTAAATTCAGGTCCCAGCAACTGGTCAACATTTCTTCTTTTGTGATGCTTAAGTGGATTGTACGTTTTTTCCTAATGACCATTTACTGCTAGCTTCAGCTGTATTTGCTTTCACATTACACAGCTTCTTGAACTGCTAATCAAACAATGCACCACCAGTTTCCTGCTTTAGGAAGGATCAAATAACTCAATATGGAGCTACAGCAATGCCAAAATATAATCCAATTTAAGAAGTATAAAGAAATGATTTTCATGAGGTACAGTGAGGAAGAAGGGCATTGATAATCATGACAGTTTTCTTTGATTGTATGTGTACATATGAAGAAAAGATAAAAAGATATGTTTTATGTGATTACAGTCAAGTATTGACAGAAAATATAAACTGCATTGATTCATGTGTCTTTCCTGTCCTTTTGTGTAGCTAAAGCCTCGGATGGTGATGTCCCCCCTTGCAAACTCTCCTCCAAACAGCACACCAGAGCCTGAGATGGGCTCTCTCCCACAGGATGCTGCTTTGGTCCCCCACTCTACCACACTACAAGTCCTAACAGGTGATACCACATACAGACACACAGTGATTTATAAGCGTTTCTGTGTGGTCATAAATACGAATAGAGAGCTGAGGAGAATAGGGGTAAGAAGGGCAGGTCACCATGTCACAATGTCTTCTACTTTTTAAAGCTTAAGGCCTGGAGCCATTCAGCACAAGTAAGGTGGTCCTAATATTATATTATATTATACCCTCACAGCTTGACTTTGTGCTGTGACTTGCGGGGTATGAAATTTGCCCTACCCTTCTTTTCTTTTTGTATCTTATCTTTTCATCCCTCTGCTACACTGCTCTGACTGAGACTTGCATTCTTTTGTGTCAGTGTCGAGTCTTCCTTCTTTGTTCTCTAAATACACAGAGGACTTAATCTCTGTGATAGTATGTGAGTGAAGATGCAAACCGTTACACTCGTGTATTTCTGCATGTAGAATCAAAAACTGTTCTAACATCTCTGGGTATTCTATGAATGTTTACATACTTTAAATTGAGAAATACATGCCCTCAAATAAAGCCCAAACATATCTCATTATGTATTCTATTTCAGTCCTCTTCTCAGCTTTGCTTTCCCGCCGTGGCTCTGGAGAAAATCAGAGATTTAAAAAATTCTTCAACAAAAGAAAAACACATTTCATGCAGCCGTTCTTTTTGTCTGGCTTTGTTTTTTTTCCTCTCTTTTTTATTCCCTCATGGTCTGTCCTGCTCTGAATGAACAAATATTTAAAGACTGTCTTAAGTGTATTTGAGGAGGGAATGGGAATTAATTTATCAAGGACCAGCCCTTTGCTCTTTGTTCTCGCACATCAGGAGTGGTGTTTGATGTCAGACTGTAGTCGTATGGAAGCAAAGCGCTACTACACACATATGTGAGGTACAAACCAGTTTGCTCCCTGTGGTGCCATTCAGATGCATATATTAATCATTTTTTATGAGAAATGGGGAAGCAATTCAAAAATAGTTTGGGTAATCTGGTGTTTTTGTTTTGAGTAAAACTCCACTGATTACTTTTATAATTTTTTTTGCAGGATTAGTATTTTTTCCAATTTTTCTAATGGATAGAAGAAGTGTTTAACATTGACAAAATACTTTCTTTAAAGTATAAAAAAATTCTGCATTTCTCAATTTACGGCAGTCCTGTTCTCTCCTTCCTCTCTCTCTCTCTTTCTGTGTCAATATAAAAGCCTCAAAACTAACATGCACAGATCTTATCACATAATTGATTTTGTAGAATACATATGCAGGTATAACACATTTGACCTTCGTGTGAGCACAAAGTAGACGTCATTCAGAATCCTCTCTGCACTATTTAAGTCTTACAAATCTGTCATCAAGTAAATCCATAACCATCTAGAGTAGCTCTGGCATATAACCAGCAGGCATCACATTACTGACAAGCGTAAAAAAAATAGCTGTACACAAATTGTGCCATTTCACACACATACAATCTGATGGTGTGTGTGTGTTTAGCTTTATTTAGCATGCTATCTAAAAATCATGAAAAACATTGTTATATAGTATAATACATATAGTATGTCAAATATACATGAGGTACTAGTGCTCGAATGAAAAGGATAAGCACTCGGTGAAGGAAGCCATCCATTACACCCTCACCCCAATGTTTATGCTCTACTGATTACCAAACTCATGGCCCCTAATGTTTCCCAACACCCAGGCGTGAAAATAAATGGGGACAGACGGCTGTGAGAGCCAGTGCATAACCAGGGTTATCAAGTCGGCACCTAGATTCACCAGTGTTTGGTCAAGTTAGGCCCACAATGCCTCAGGGAGGCTTCACGGGTAGCTTCACCATCCTAGAATCGACCCCCTCCATGCTAGCTCTCACCTCCCATCATATCCACACAGTCATAGTGGGAATATACAGAGTACATAGACAATGTAGAGGGGTGCAAGAAAGAGGAAATGGAAGGCAGAGCCAGGGTGAAAAACCTGTTTGTGCAAGGACTCACCAGCGCAAGGTTAGGCTGTATGCTCTACCTCCCCTACTCCCCGATATTCAGGAGAGAAGAGTGGATAGAAGAGAGAGAGGCCAAAGGGAAGACTTTCTAGCAGGGTGCTAGAAATAGGACAGGGTCAGGGCAAAGCCAGGGTGGGAAGCCTGTCTGGGCAAAGAATCCCCCCCACTGGGTAAGGCTGTATGCTCTAAAGAGAAAAGAAAAGAGACAATATTTCAATACTACAGGGCAATGTAGAATTAAGTTAGCATTAGATGAACTTCAGTTGTGCACAGCTGTTAGCTTTAGTAGAGAAATGTACCTGGTTTGATGCCTAGCCAAGCTACCAAGCTAGCAGCACTTTGTGGCCATACTAAGGAACAGTAATGCTTGAGCTAAATGCTAACATTAACATCTAAACTTAGTCAAAAATTCAGCGCTAACATTATAGTTAGCAAGTGTAGCCTAAGTATAATAATGTACATCTCAGTGTGCTAGCGTGTTTGCTCATCAGCACTGGACACAAAGTGATGAGCGTAGCTTTAATGATGTCACTTCCTGTCTCCCTTCAGCAGAGACGCCTGTGCCTGATGACTACTTGTGTGACCCACCAGTGGACTCGAAGCGCTACGCTGTGGATCCCAGCGACTCAGCCTTTAACCTCATGGCGTCACAGTACCCACAAAAACCCTCCTATGGTTACCGTGGCAGCAGTTGCTCTGCTCCAGTGGGCGTGTGCAGACAAGCATCATGTCCCGGAAGCTTCCAGGATGGAAACAGGAACGGTGAGGCTTTGTATTAAATCTCAGCTATACCCTATCCAAAAACATCTGCACAAGTGGTGTTAAACAGTGCAGACCACAGATTCTGTACCAGTATGGAACACACTAAGTATCAAAATCTCTCCTCAAGTTTAGCTTGTTTTTAACATTTACTGGAAATCTTTTTAAGACTAAAGAGGTTTCTGTAAAAGCCTTAAAAGTTTAATCTGCATGGGTGCTTTCACTTATTTGCCAGATGAGACCTCAGTTGGTACAGTGATGGTGTTTGCCAAATTGTTGTGATCACTGCTCATCATTGCCATAGATGTTCTATTTATCAATGTGACATCAATGAAATCACTCCATCTTCACTCCACCTGTCCCCCTGTGCTCCTAGCTTACAGTCCGATGCCTGACAGCGCCGAGTGTAAGCGCCCTACTGGTAAAGATCCGTCCAGCTGGGGCGTTGAGGAGGTGGTTCGGTTCATCAAAGATTCTGACCCCCAAGCTCTAGGACCCCACGCTGACACATTCAGGAAGCATGTAAGTCCTGAAATATTGGAGACCATAGCTGACACTGTTTCTGTAATGGTGACTCAGGCAGAACTTAATATTTGAAGTGACAAGGCTTATGCTTTCATAGCTAGGTTGTTAACCAGCCTGAGGGTAGGATAGGAGAGCTGCCATGAGCCTTATTTTATATAAAACTGGCTGTTGATACTTTTTAACTTTAATCATTGTAGTGACTATTTTGACCTGGTTTTAGTCACTATCTGGGTGCAGGATTTAGGTGTTTTTGACGCGCTTCTAAAAGAATCCAATGTCCAATCTGGTGTTATCGTTGCGTTACTTCTTGCCATTTATTGATTCAAATGAAAAAACAGCTACAGACAACTTACTTTGAAGGTGATATGCGTAATGAGGATAACAGTGCGGTCTAAGACGAGCTGTAAAAACCATATGCTCTTCCCGTTCCAAAGATCACTGCTTCACCTGTGCCCCTTTTGTAGCATTTACCAGCCCGTTTACCTGAAGGTCCCCTTGTGGTGATTGTGCGAATAACAAAACAAAAACAAAAACAAAATAGGTAAAATGGCTCATATAATTATTTTTATCTAGTGTCCTGTGATGTTTTATGATTATATTCTATCCTCATGGTTCTGCATTGTGTTTCAGGAAATAGATGGAGACGCTCTGCTCTTGCTGAAAAGTGAGATGATGATGAAGTATCTGGGACTGAAGCTTGGACCTGCACTCAAACTGTGTTACCACATCGACAGGCTGAAACAGAACAGGTTGTGATTTCCTGATCAGCTGTGTGTAAAAAAAAACTGCACCAAAACTCATCAGCAATACATCAAGAACACCACTGGATCTTGAAAACCCACTTGCCAGCTTGTACTGCATCTACAACATCATTTGTAGACAGATTGGACATGTTGACTGTATATACACCCATTGTGTTTCACCGGGTATCTGGATGTCTTTAGTTGTAAATAGTTCAGCTCTACCAAGATGGCAGGAACTGTATTTTAAAACTTGATCTCTGTGTAAGGTCCCCTCTGCAGTTGGTTAACAGCTCAATGCATCCGGCTCCTAGCAGCATGAACTTGTGCAGATCTTAATCATGCACAATGTATAACACCTCTCAAGACCTACGGAGGCAGGCCACTTACCGGTACATGGTGCTTTTCCTCATCACATTGAAACTCATAGAAGTCTTTGAGTTAAGGGGCAATGCTGCTGCAGCTCTGAAATAATTGTTTGTCCATATGTTTTGTTTTACACTGATGATAATGTTGACCCAGGCATTACTCCAAGAAACAAACTCTACATCTTTACACTCTGAACTGAAGCTCATTTGTTTCTATTTTTAGTTCAAACTAATGAGAAAGGAACAATTTTTAAGTTAGAAGTCCTAACTTAAGAGTGTTTCTTTTTTTATCAATTTCTTTTTATATGAAGGCTTAATCTTGATAGGACAAAGTGCATCAGAAAACTAGAAATGTTTCTCACGCTCGCAAAAAGTATAACAAATGTATTTGCTCACATGAATACATTTACCACAAACCACATTACAACACTGGGGAGATTCGGTGCTACAGCCTGATGTGTAGACAGTCACACGCAATGACAGGAAGGATAGGAGTATCAGACAGACTGGGGTTTTTGTACCTCTTAAAAAAAGGCAAACTCATACAACTTGGTGCTCATTAAAACAACTACTGCCACTACAAACAGAAAACTGAATAATTAAATATCCTCATACACTTTCTAACTATCTCTCCCAAATGCATTTACAGTTATATTCTTCTCATGCAATACCTCTCTACACTCATTTTAAATACACATGCCTCTGAGATGTGTTATGACAAGAAGCAGTATTTCATATTCAATCTGTCAAGTGACAAACTATAATGTAAAATGTCTACAACATTAAAAACATTTTCTACAGCTATCAAATACAGTTTGCTCTGTAAAACTGCACAAACAACGTGTAAAGGCATTAATAATTAACCCCATGCAATGCTTTTTTAAAAAGTTTTTGTAGACTTGTTTTCTCACTTTGTTAAATGTGTTTTGCTTAAATTTGACAAAGTTAAATTATGTGCCTGCAGCTCTTATTTGTTTGTATAATCTCTGTAAAGTACAAAACTATCTTTCATCCCAATCAGAAGGATTGGCTTCATTATAATTTTGCATTTAATGTTCAGTTTAACTTTTTCCATTTGATAACTTTATCTCACTGATTTTAAATTTGAGTAAAATAAAGCAATTGTGCTGCACTTGGACTAAACTAGAAAGTGTTTTGTACTCATTTTCACCCCTTCTTGATCTTAATCTATTTAACTCCTTATTTATCTTCAGTGTCGTGTCCAGAGGTGTGGCCAAGGGTGGCACTGGCACCCCTTGAAATCCAATTGGCCACCCCAGGGGCAACCCCAATTCCTAAACTATGATTTGGTGTTTGCCTTATCAGAGGTGGGGTTTCTATTAAAATCTATAATTTGGGATGAGTTAAAAGTCTGACAGTATATTTCTTTACTTGTGCCCTCAATGTAACTTTAAAAAAACATATTTTGTAAGTCCTTAAAGAGTTAAGCTTAGAGGATTTATGCCACTCTGTCATGTTTGTTTTAAAGTCAGAAGTAATAGAACAACTGTTTAATACTGTAATGAAAGTAGGTTGTGAAGACAGAAAGGATAAATGTCTTTATTTGTAAATACACTGGCCACCCCTGCGTATGTGAGAGCCTCAGTTGGGCCACCCCTGTCAAAAAGTTCTGGACACGACCCTGTTTATCTTCCAAAAAGTGTTGAAGCATTATAATTCCAGATAAAGAAATATTTTTTTCATTTGAGGTCTGACCTTTAAATAGTAAATGTTAAAAAATGAGCGGTAGCTTGAGAGTTTTATTAGTTTTGTTGAGCTAAAATGTATAAATTACTTTAATTTAACACTGAATAATGAATCGTTGACTCATGACGAATTCTAGATATTTATTTTAAAGTTAGTTTTTATTTTGGTTTTGGCAACTTAAACATTCATTCATACATATTTACTGTATCTGTTACTGTATGGCTTCATAAAATATAATATAACAATAAACAAAATATATACCTTTAAATGAATGAATTAACAAATAAGAGTATATAATACATATATATATAGAGAGATGTAATAGAAAAAGGAAGGAAGAGAAAAATATAAATAAAAAATAAAAAGTGAATAAACAAAAGTAACTAAATAGAGCACTTTACTTCACCAACACAATCAAGGCAGGGCTCCAGCTTCCAGAAAACACATCCCTCTGCAGTCTCACAGAGTATGTTATCTTTTCCATCAGATGTATTTCAGAAACTTTCTCAATCCATAAACTGAGTGACGGGGGCTCAGGAGTCTATGGTTTTAACCACTTAATCGTGATACATTTGACTGCTAATGTCAAGAGTATCTGTAGAAGGTACTTTTTGCCTCTTCCTTCAATTCCCTGCGGAGTTACACCTTGTAATGCAACCAATCCTCGGATCCTCCGGGAAATCTTGTTTGAACACTTCTTTAACCCTCCTGTTCTGTTCGTTTCTCTGGAACATCAATAATGTTGCTGGGTCAATTTGACCCGGGGCAGATTCAATTATCCAAAAGTGTCAAAACCCCAAAAAATCCCACTACACATTTTTAAAACTTTTTTTTACTCCATTATTAACGATTTATATCAAGATTTGGTCCATTGGTGTTTTTTTAATTCTCACAGATGATGGTTCAATGAGGATAACTCACTTGTTTTTCATTCAAATTAATGTTAAAACTTTTTTAAATGTACATTGGAAAGCCCTGAATATAAATACAATAGTTTAGCATGACAAAGATTTTTGTTTATTTTATTTTACATTTTTATTTTTTTTATTTTGATTATTTGATGTTGATAAATTAACATGACACCTCTTCTGTCACATGCTGCCCAGATTGGTTTGGAAGGTATTGCCTAAAATAGACTTTAAAAAGGGTAAATTTGACCCGCAACATAACAGGAGGGTTAAGCTTCTTGAAAACGCCATCCCAAAATGATTTTATTATGGGGCAAGTCCAGAATATGTGTGAGTGGTTCTAGAGCTGTGGGAAGTGGCTTTAAGTTGGGGGTGCTGTAGTAAGAGCTGCATTTTTTTTTTCTTTGTGCATTTAGGTTACTTATGCAACTGATAGGCTATAGCGCACATACATTTTATTTTTATTTATCTGGTTTGAATACAAGCTTTCAAGAGAACTTTTGATTATAAATTCACAAATTGCAACTTCCATACCCCGTTGTACAGCAAAGAGCATACAAGCCAAACCTGGTAAAACAGGCCCAAAGGGCAGTAAAGTGCATTGAACAGAACTTATCCAAATACATAGCAGTCACACACAGGGCCCATGCATCAGGTTATTTTAAAATGAATAATTATTTAAAATTACTAAAATTATTTCTCAAATCTTCCTCAGGTATTACATTTTCAGAAAATAATACAATGAAAAAAAACTGATTTATTGTGTTAATTAATGTATTTGTTTCAACTTATTTATGCATCCAGAAAAAAATGTGTGAAGCCTTTTCGAACAGTGGGTGCTGCAGCACCCTCAGCACCCCTACTTCCCACGGCCATGAGTGGTTTTATTTTTTACAGTCTATGGTGGTTCCCCAAGGATTGTGCACCACAATTTCTCCAGCACTGATTTGAGTGTAGATATTTATTTTGAAGGGACGAGAATCACGTTTGGGTAATATCGCGCGACTTGGCGCGCTGCACTTCCTGTATTACATTCCTCCAGTGATACACACGCTACTTGCTCAAATGTGCGAATCTGTCAGCCGGAGGTGAACATGGCAGAGGTCTCGGAGAGGACACTTCAAGTTGCCGTCGTTGTTTCTTTCGCTGCGGGCTTCCTGGCGGGCTGGCAGGCGAATAGAATGAGGAGGAAGTTTCTTGACTGGAGGAAGAAACGACTCCAAGACAAACTGTCAGAAACACAGAAGAAGCTGGATTTGGCTTGAATGGGTAATGTGACAGCTGTTCTGCTAAATTTGGCCAAGAGTTTAACCATGGCATGTCATTCCGTGACAAGTGTGTTTTTTAAAGTTGAAGTTGAATAAACATTGCATAGTTTGTACATTGAGTTCGACACCACACAGCGTTTCATTCACACGCAAGTCATATTATGTAAGACCAATCAGTCTGAGTCATGACGCTTCAAATTGTCTGACACCACACTGCCCGAATTTGAAGCTTAGATTACTTCCTTACTTTATATCTGCAGAATATGTGTTTATTCATCATTCATCTCCTTACTTCTCAGGTTTGAGGCAGTCTGCTCCAAAGGAATGTCGGTCTTCCTCAAGCTGTAGGACCCTGAACATCTCTGAAGAGACCTCATGAAGTCCCACCTGTCGGCTGAACCACCACACCTGTTTTTATAACAATACTAAACTTGACTTCATCAGGGTCTTTGGACACTACCTTTTGTCATAGCTCCTCATTCTTCAATGTGTAAACAGTGTGAGACCTAGCCTCAGTGTTTCAGTCTTTGTTTCTGTCCCAGCATGTCTCATTTTCTATCTGTGCTGTACCGGGTCAAATAAATTATTGAGTTTTTCAATCTTTCTCACTGTGTTGTTTCCTTGCAATTGGAAAGCCAGTCTCCAACATTGCACATACAGGTTGCTGGCTCTTGTCATGGTTGCATTTTACATTGAAATACTGCAATTTTTTTACCATTGGGGTGGCTGTGACTCAGTGGGTAGAGTCGGTCATCTTATAATCGGAAGGTTGGCGGTTCGATCCCAGCTCCGGCAGTGACATGTCGAAGTGTCCTTGAGCAAGACACTGAACCCCAAATTGCTCCTGCTGTTGTTCAGCGGTGTGTGAATGTGAACAAATGAGAGATTAGCTAATACTGATGGTTCCTTTCATTAGCAGCCTCTACCATCAGTGAGTGAATGGGTATGAATGGGTGAATGCGACGAGTAGTATGTAAAAGCGCCTTGAGTGGTCAGACAGACTAGAAAAGTGCTAAATAAGTACAGCACCATTTACCATTGCCACACATTTGAGGTGACAACAGACTTTGAAACTCATTTGTTAAAATTATACAATGTAATAATGAATCTAAGTAACATATATGCCTTGAGTTATGTGTGTTAAAGGCTTTACAACAGTCCTATTTCTACAACTTAAGTGATCAATTGACTCAAAAAATCTTGCAAGTAGCATCGATCTCTTAATCCTCCTGTTATGTTGTGGGTCAAATTGACCCATTTTAAAGTTAAAAAATTGAAGAAAAAAAAATGTTTAAAGTATTTTTTCAGTATGAAACTTCTTCTTGGCTTAATAGCGTGAACAACATATAAAATGAAAATGGTTCATTTCTTTCATACTGTTTGCAAGTCAATTTGACCCTGCAGCCAAAGTGGAGGCTAAAAAGGGTCAGAAGTGTCAAATACTAAATGAGAGTTAATGAGATTTTAAAAAAGGAAATTGGGATTTTTTGGGTTCTGACACTTTTTTTTATTATTAAATATGCCCCGGGTCAGGTTGACCCAGGAAGATTATTGCTGTCCCTAAGAACATACATAAGAGGAGGGATAGAATACCAAAACCTTTATATTAGTTTTGTCAAAATCCCAATTTTTGAATTTCAAATTAAACTTTTTACTCTTAGTCATGGCTCCATCTGCTGGGTCACCTTGAGAATTACAACTTAATCACACTGTGGCTGCACAGTTTTGTTTTTTTAATAGAGTAAAATCCTGTGACTTTGTTGCATCATCATATAACAGTAAATTGTTCCTGATTAGAAACATAGTATAACCCGATGGTCATCAGCTCAGCTTTTATTTACCTTATTGCCTTTGAGCTTTCATCCACGTCTTATGTCATATATTATTGAGGGCTTACATGCTGTTGCTGATTTTTTTCAAATGCTTGTTTCCAAGGTGAAGTATGAACATTCAGGCATGAAAACAGAGGTGCTTTGGAACCTAATGGTTTACTGTGATATGTTGGGCATGCACACTTCTTGTAGAATAATAGGATTTTTAATAACGTTAAGCATTTGATATACACACTTGTCCATTAGGGGGTGCTAGTGTACTTCAAGATTTCATGCAAACTAAACAAGTTATTGCCCACAGCAATATAGTCTGCTCTGAAATTAGATATTGAGAGCAGATCTGTCTTTTTCATCTTTGCCATTCTAGGAGGCCTATTACCACCTCTCAACAAGCTTTTGACAAGGCCTTAAGAAGCCCCTTTCCCTGCAGCACTCCATCAGTGGCTTGATGAGAAATAAGGTGGAAAGGGATACTCAAGAGGCATCAGGGGACATTAAGATGCCAGACAAATACAAAAAGTATTTTCTGAGCTTCATCTGTCATTTTCTCAGTGAATTCAGATAAAGGACTGGGAGTATCACTTTACTGATGTAGCTTTCAGAGCTCAGAAAGCACACTCACAAAAAAATATCACATTTCTATCCAGATATTTTAAGATATGTTCCAGAACTTTATTTATTAAGATAGTAAAATTAACAGAAAACAATAACTTTATTGGTACCGTGTCTTGGTGATTTGTAAGGATTTTATCTATTAAAGTGGAGTCTTATTTTAAAGCACTTTACACTAGAAGTGCAGCTTATATACATATTAAATGTATCCTTTGAAAAGTGTTGGGTAATTGCTTATTTATTACATGAGCACATATCCCCTAAATATATCAGTGTAAAGGGGTTAAAAATGTATCTCCAAGAAGTTCTAAAGCCCAAGATCCACAGGATGCGTCGCGTTACGTTACGGCTGCGCCGCGCACGTCGCAGCAAATAGGTTCCCATTCAAGTCAATGCTCTAGAGTCCACAGGGCGCGCTGCGGCGCGTCTCAGCTCCGTCTCTGGAGCGTTCCGCCGCGCCGCTCTGCCAGAAATACGCGGGGAGTCTATTTTCGCCGCTCCCCGCGCCCAGCACGCGTCAATCGACACAGAAATGATCGAACTATCCCGGAAGTCAGGCACGAGGATCGTATGCAACATCCGCTCACTTTCAAAATAAACACCATGTGCAAACACAAGATCGTAAATTTCACCACTTCTTCAACATTACGTCATAACCTGTGGCATCGGGCCAGACGTCAGTCTCAAAAGATATCCGACACCATGGACGAGGAAAAGTTTATACTGTGTTGTTCTCGCGCGTTTTGGAGTTCTCGAGGGATCTTGAGTTTCCTGCTCCGGAGTGCGCGCCGCTCCAAACACGCATCCTATGGACCAGGGCGAAAGCCCCGGGACGGAGCAGAGCCGTGTCGCAGCCGTAACGCGGCGCACACGCATCCTGTGGATTCCCCGAGTTAGATATTTTAGATACCCCTAGCATTTTTCCTGGTCAAAACTATGTGTCACCAGTAAAATTGAAATGTAAGATTTCCACATACACATTATTCCTAATTTTGTTAAGAAAAACATACATTTCAGATATCTATGATCCAGTCAGAGGGCATTTTGGTTATTCTAAATTACTTGATTAATACCTTGAAATATTTTTCATTTTGGTATCCAAAATGTAAATAGGAACTAACAAGAACTGGACTGAATAACTGAAATTTGAGTCTTTCCTAAATAAGCAGTATACATTTTTACATCCAAATTTTAATAGCGGGGCGGAATGACATTGTGAATATCTCAAAATGAATCCCAATACACATTACTGTCAAAAATGATGTTATTGGGTGTTGGTGGCCAAGCGGTCTAAGCGACCTACAGATGCTACAGTCCTCGTCGCAGGGGTCGCCGGCTCGATTCCTGGCTGTGACTATTTCCTACATGTTCCCCAGCTCTCTACTCCCCACATTTCCTGTCTCTCTTCAGCTGTCCTATCGAATAAAGGCGAAAAGCCCAAAAATATATCTTAAAAAAAATAAATGTCATATGTCATTTGCACAAGGAAAACTCACGTTGCGGATATTTTAAATGAAGATTGTGGATAAGAAGAATGCAAATGTGTCTATCTGATATGCTTACTTTGGACTGACTGGGAAGGAGAAGAAGTTCCATGTGACGTCAAACACTTAACGAGCCGTCCCCCTGGCGGAGGACAGGAAAGGCTTCCTACTCCTACAGTCCATGGGGAAATTACTGACTCTGGTTCTGCTGCCAATAACCTGCTTGAAAACTTTTATTAAATGCCTGACAGTTGTTGTTCAATTGGAAGCGAAAGCTAACGAGTACACGCCTGGGTTGTTCTTCTAAAGAATCCCATTTGAGAAAGAAAATCCCATAAAGAGGTAATTGTAGATTAATGCTGTTTGAGCTCAGCTGTCCCTAGTGAGGGAACAAAACAATTCACACATCTTTGAGCGAACATTTTATCAATGGTAAGTTGAAATAAACACTGAGTAGGCCTACTTTAATTAATGTGTCAGTCATTGAAGTGACTCCTTCTGACATGGTTGGTGTTGGTGGACGATGTAAACAACTCCAGCGGTAGCTTGTTGACACTGATAGCAAACCAGGCAATGTTAGCTAGGTAATAATGTTGCTGTTTATCCTGACATTCTTGTGATGAAGCAGTGTTAGGTAAGTGCAGGAGAAGGTTAATATTTACCGTCAAGGCTTGACAGTGAATATTTGGGAGGGAGAGATGATTTTACTTGTCTGCATGATGTGGTGATGATATCAAAATTTCGGGAGCAGGGCCACATCTCAACCGTGCCTCTTCCGTTTTCCCATAAATTCAAACCTGACCATTTCCTCCTTTCTCGCTCTCGTCTCCGCATCCCTCCCTCCCATCCCTTTCTCCTTCTGTTCCTCTCCTCCTTATCCATAGAGCCCTGAGGGGGTTCGTCATGCCTGGGTGTTACGGCGGATCCCCTACGAAGCTTCCCTAGAGCAACTACGAGTTCAATATCGATCAATACAATAATCCATAATCACTAAACTATCTTTCAAATCTCATTCTGTTGTTGGTGTGGTCCTTGCTAGTGAAATGATATCATCCACCTTTGCTTTGATGACAAATTTCTTGAAACAACTGAAAAGTGAATCTTTTGGAGCTTTGGAGTTGAACCTTCAACTCTTCACCAAACTCTGTGTCCAGTAGAGCTAGAAGGAAGACATCTTAAAGGTGGGACTGTGGTTATTTTCGATTTATTTGTGCAATGTGCTTGCAGCTTTTGTGAGACCAATGGATGTATTTAGGCTTCCTTTGCAAGCAGCTTGCTTTACTCTGAAAGTGTGCACACGTGTTTCTTATTTGTGGGAGAGATGGATGTTTTAAGATGGTGAGTGTTTATTTGTCTTTTTTTCTTGCTGTGTTTTTACTTTGTTATCCATACCTTCTGAAGATACTTTGATTGGACTAGGAGAGTGGATAGAAGTATGTCACTGCTTCACAAATGTTCATGTGAATGAGCATGATAAGACCAGTCGCAGCTACGACTAGTCTTAGTCAGGCTTGGTGCACGTGATGTAAGTTGGGGTCAAAGAGTTATTCATGGCTAAATCCAAAATAAGAGATGCGACCAACTTAGTTTATGCCCAGCTGGTGCACTTAGTGCCGGGTCCACGTGGCACCTGAATGTGGCCTCGGTTGTACCCTCTCCACCGCCTACAGAACATGTCAATAACCTCATCCTGGCAATCATCTAAAACACCAATGAAGAGAGCTAAACAGAAATGTATAGCTTCTAGGGACACACACAGGAATTGCAAACTCAAGTGATTATGACTACTCTTTGTAATCTAGTCACATAATACATGGATTATATGTTCTCTAGCATTTCTCAGTTTCATTGACTTGCTCTCTGGATTCCCTTGAATGCCATAGCCTAGTTTTAAGAAAGAAAAGGAGAGATGACAGAGAGCTTAGCGGGAATTAAAAAGTGCGAAGGAGAGTGTTGACAAATGGAGGGGAAAATGGGTGTCATGGGAAGAGAAGTGTGTAGATGTTTGTGTTTCAGCTGGGATTCTGGAGCAGGGTGTTATTGTCCCTCAATGTCTAATGCTGTGGCTAAAGTGTGATGAATAGCCTGCTCGAGTGGTGTGTGTGTGTGTGTGTGACTGTCTCTTCCCTGTTTATTGTATAACAAGCTGTGTTAAACAGTAGTGCCGGTGAGTGCAGCTCTGAAGTGTTTTGGACGTAGACGAAAAGAGCTGACTGGAAGAGATAACATGCAAGAGAAGTAAAAAGACACAGAGGAGAGAAACAAAGAAAGAGAGGGAGAGCTTGACTGCCATGATTGATCAGATTTTCCTAATTGGCACATAGACCTCAGAGCCCATGTCCTTTGCCTATACTGAGTGTGCTCACTGAGTGTCATGTTTAATAAGCTTCCTGACTTTCTTTTTGCTCGTGTGATTGTGCCCTCTGGCTACAGGGTGACTGCAGAGCAGGGAGGGGAGAGAAGAGAGGAGGAGAGGAGCCAAAAAGAGAAAAGAGGACGAGATCTACACAGTATCACATTTAGGCTTAGTAGAGAAAAAATAAAGGGCCTATGCTAGTTATGCTGCTTTCAGAGAAAAACAAGACGAAGAGCCTGCAGCTATGCTAGCGGCTCTGTGAGGGTGTACTCACACAGCAGTGCTATCTGCTAATTGCTAACATCAGCACGCTAACATGCTTACAATGGAAAATTCAGCAATGCTGATGTTGAGCTGATATTATGTTTACAATGTTCATTTCATTTCTACTGGTAAGTTTGCTAGACAAATTTAATTAGCACTGTCCACAAAATATATCTGAGACTAACGGTAACTTAGCTGTCATGTTGTACTCTAGTAAGTTCTTTAAAATTGGTGAATTGTTATCATTTACCTGCTGCTCAATTGATAAGCTACCAAGAATAAAGTGAAGGGAAAACAAGGCCAGATTTCAAGGTAGAACAACATATATGATAACCAGTTAGCAACCATAGACAACAGCTAACATAGGAATTCCATTACTTCTAGCCAATGTTACATTTGGCTAGATGATACTGCCTTTTAGGAGTTGGTTTTTAGCAAGCGGCAACCTCCGGTCTCAAACTATGAAGCCCATGTGGAAGTGTTATAAACTGCAATTCATCGAGAATCCGCTTGAGGATGGCTGCAGAAAGACCACACCACCACGGGAACCACATAGACATGAATGGGAAAAAGACGATCTTTACAGCATTAATAAACATGTTTACAGCCTGGTTCAAAAATGGCTTGGCCCTACGAAGCTAGTCTCTCTATTGGCACACACTGTATGGGGGGTGAATTTTTTCTAACGCGATGGTTCAGAAGATATTAAGATTACGAGTTTTTGCCCAAATAAGGACATGACTGACGTGACTCCCAGACGGGAACACATAGCTGTTGGCTAGGAGGCTCAAACTTCGCCTCTTTACGTCACACTCTGCCTGGTTGAGTTCCGCATTTCCAATATGACTGCCGCCATTGATTGGCTTCAAAACAGCGCTCAGGAACAGATGGGTGACGTCGCGGATACTATGTCCATATACGCTGAATTCACACATCATGCTCACACCACCATGGCACCGTGCACCTGTCTCTTATTTACTAGTGAAAAAGTTGGCACCCCTAGTCCCAATTCAAAATAGTTAAGCATTTGAAACATTGCTGCTCTCATCGATGTCACTTCTTTGTCATTAACCAATCAAAATTAAGAAGGGGGGGAATTCTGATGTAAACTTTGTCAACAAAAAAGGCAGAGGCAGTGATGTTGCTAAGTATGCGTTCTTCTCTGACGCATTCAATTCTGAAAGGATGCAGTAAACTCCCTACCCAGTGACGCACCTATCCCTCCCATGCAGGACAGTATACTGTGAACTATCCGTGGAACAGGAGGCTCAAGCACTGAATGTGCTTTCAGGTCATTAATAATGGTATAACCTCATTATTTGATTTAGGTTAGTGAGAGAGACCATGAGATGATGTGGATTAATGTGAGCTGTGTTTAGCTTGCATTCCATGTAAGTCTAGTTAGCATTTTGTAGTCAAATAGTACTTTTAATGGTAATATTAGCTATGAAGTACAACAATGTTCAGATACTCACGTTAAAAGTAATGACCCTGCTGACACATCTCTATTCTGTAATGTTGGCTATGCAGAGGAGAGCATTTGTAAATGATTTTATAACTTGTCAGCGCTGTGTGGCACCTGCTGGACTGTTTTCACTTTGTAGTTTAGGTATTTCCACACTGCTGGCTTTTTGGCCACAGGGTTGCTAATGCTAATGTCACAGACTGTCCTGTGTTTGGTACATGTTTTGGCCTTTTTGAACCATGTGTTCCTGGAGAGTTACCGGAGGGTGCAGTTGTTGCTGCAATCTGGCTAGTTATGCACATGTGTGTTCTACATTAAATGTGATGGCTGTAGTTCCACATCAATATCGTGTTTATTATTTTTTGATTAAGTATATACAGTCAGATGAACATAATGCTCAGTTACACTCGCACATCAGCTCAAATGCCAATCAGAGCCAATCAACTAAAAAATGCTCAGATCGGCTCTCATGTGATTGTTGAGATCATAATGGGGACATCTTTATATCATAACATTAATGAGGGACCCGAAATGTAAATGCAGTCATCATTAATTTTATAATTTACACCTGTGGCCAAAAATATGTCCACAGAGACAGTCCACTAATACATAAATTATTCAAACATCAACTGAAAGATGGATCTCTCTTTCTCTCACTTACTCATATGCTTCTCAATGTTTGAAGTGTTCCTCTCTGTGTTATGCACCTACATAGGAGAGAGTTGAGGGTGGATATAAGAGCAGAAAACATACCTCCATTTAATTTTCATACTCATACAAACGTGCACGCACGCACACACACACACACACACACACACACACACACACACACACACACACACACACACACACTCTCTCACAGCTTTATTGGGCTTCAGTCAAATACACCTTACACACCACTGAGTGTTTCAATGTTTATGGATGACTAGGACCATGTCTCAGAGAAGTACTCAGAATGTGGAAGGGAGAAATGTGCTGCAGAGATTTCCATTTAAATGGTTATGTGATTGTGTCTGGCTGTATTTGATCAAGGTTTATTTTGAAACATCCTTTCCAGAAGGCTTTTATGTAATGGGAGAGTACAGCAACACCTCCAACCTTTTTTTTTAATAGAATTGAAATCTCATCATTCCCAGTGATTTCATCAATGACAAATCAGTCTTACAAACCTTAAAAAGAAGGAAGTATTTCAGCCTCACTGAGTAATCCATCTCTGATATTCAAAGTAGACCACATATACAATAAGGTTTTCCTATTCTCCATGTGATGGAAAAGTTTGGTCAAGGAACTGATGCCTGCACACTTTAAAGATCAGTATTAGGAGGCTTTATATTAGAGGGAGGCCAATAAATAGGGCCGTTTAATGGCATTTTAAAAAAAAGGGCTTGGGCCAATACCTGCACTAACAAGACCGATTAAAAAAATTAAATAGAGTGATTAAAATATACATTTATTTGTTAATGTAATAGCAAACTGTACGCTCTAGCAAAGATGCCCTGGCTGTTGCAAGTGTATTAAATCAAACCACTGACGCTATTGCAAGCTCTGCTTTTTATACTGTTATACTGTAAGGGGTGCGCGCTTAGACTGCTAGGCCAACAGTGCCCCAGAAGCAAATCTTAAACTTCTACGCTGCAAAAGTAACATAACTCAGCTGTATGAGATGGTGTTTTCACATGTTATACTTAATGTTAGCCAAGAATAATTCAAGTCTCTTATAGATAATTTTAATGCATGAGCAAACATCAATAAATGAATTTGCTGGTTCATTATTTAGCCTGATGTCTAGGGGAAAAAAAACAAAGGCCATGGTGTTATTTATTGAACTTAACATATAAGAGCCTGTCATGGTCTCAGTATCATCCCATAACTAGAGCTATCAGTTAATAGCCTGTTACCATATTGTTACAATGTTGGATGCCTGTACTAAGCCTCAACAAAGTTTCATAATATGAGATACACATATGTTGGCTTCTCTGAGCAGCTCATTTCAAGGACTTTGCAAGACTTGACCCGACCTAATGTCAGGCTCTGTTGTCTTATTAGGACAATGTTGAAGGACAAGCCCACTTACTAATAACCCTTCCAAAGTGTTTTACGTTGTGTGACAAATAAAGATCTTTGCAAGTTAACAAAATGACTACAGCCTCACTTAAGTTGCCCACTCTCTCTCTCCCTCTCTTTCTAAATTGTCATGCAGGTGGATGCACAAAAGAAAAGATCCAAAAGTGCAGTACCGGAGTATTACACTCCAACACTATGGAAGACAAAGTCATGCAAAGTCATGCAAAACATGCTAAGAAAGCGTTAGCATGTGAATAACTGTGGCAAAAACTATTGATACTTCAAACCATTTTACTGTAAATGCATACTGGTTCCAAATATAAGTTATCGGTCTACTGAACTACTAATAATTGGTATCAGTAGCCTAGTTGACTTTGTATGCATTGATTCCCTACTAATGATCACATTGTGTTCTGTATAAAGACACACCAAATAACAGAAGAAAACAGCTGGTTCTTTTGGGCCTCTTGGGGGCAGTGTAACACATTATACTCCCATCAGTGACAGTGAAACCACTATGATGTCAAATATGGTTTGGACATTATCTTGTTTACATATCCAGTACACTGTCCACTTGGAGACACATTTACATTTGTTTGGGATTGCATTTTTCACCTCCTGACCTTTTTTAAAAAGTCTATCATACACTCTCCTTTTAGCTCTTGTTAGCCGCCATAAAGTACTGAGGGAAATATCTTGTTCCCCAGCTGTGCACCAGCTGGTAGCTTACTTTGTCTTTGTATTAATCCTTGCTGGGGGAATAGCCTAAAGTGGATTTATTTGAGCATCATTGCTAAAAACAGAGGCCACCCGATGCTGGAAACAGAGGGGGTAAGAAAGTGAACCTCAAAAGTGAACTTGAGTTGAAAGACGCTCCACTGAGCAAAAGCTGGTATCATTAACTTGTTCAGATAATCACTTCCAGTGACACCTTTTACCTTTACTTAGTTATTCAACATATTGTCATCCTGCAACACTGATTCATGCAGCTGTTAGACTTTAAATCAGGACTCAGGAACTTGAAAGTAAATCTTAACAGGGATGTTTTGTAGCTGTTTGATTACTCTGATCAATAAATGGTTTGGTCCTGCTGCTTCCCTCGCCTTCAGGATGATTTACAGCAAACTTATTTAGCTTAAATGAGTCCAGCCTGCTGTTCTGAGAGTTTGTTCAGTGCTGTAATAGCTAGAGTGGGGTGCTGGTAGTGCTACAGGGTTACGGCCTCATTTCCCACGGGGAGAGGCCACTCTAAATGGATGCTCTTAAGATGCTCTGGATAAAAGCACCAAATAAATGGCAGATGTGGCATTAAGCTATATACAGCATTGGTACAGGCAGTCCACCCTGCTCATATCCTTTCATCTTTTTTTATTATTTTAGTCCTGAGTACACTTGAACAACCTGTACAGACTAAAGAAGTGTTTCTTGTTTACATCCTTTGGTTATGAAGTAAAAACATGTTGAGAGCCATGTGCTATTACTGCCTTTCAAATGAGAACCTTCAGGTGAACTTACATCACGTGTATCCAGTTTTAAACCTTCAAAGCACATTGGTGTGGATTAGACTTTAATGATATACATAAATATAAATAAGTCTGTCTGAATGATGCACCAGTGTCATTTACTGAGTTTCACCCTCAGCTGAATTTTAAAAGTAGCCAAATCTTTTTTTAATGACTAATACCCTCAATCTCTGCCATATTTACTCTTCCCACAAACATTTCTTCTTTAAAAGATATCAAGCACTGCATTCTTAACTAGATTTTAAAGTTTAAAAACATACAATAAAATATTAAAGATAAACTGAAGATCCACTAGAAGGACTGAGAGTTTTGAGGTTCACTTCAGAATATTAATTTGAATGCTGACCAAGTTTTGCTCATTTACAGACTTCTTTTTTTGTCATAAACACAACTGATGGTTGAATATTTATCTCAGCCATTATCACCAAAAGAACAAAAAGTCTACAGTTTGTGCCAGTAGTCATTGACATAATACAAATAAGACACTTTTTTATGTTCACACTGATTCATTTCAAACAATAAATATTCACAAAATCAACAATTACCCCAAAAAGCCCAAAAATTAGTTCTGCCTATCCTGTATAAGCCATAATATAACCCCAAAAATCTGTAGTACCAAAAAAGTTACAAAAACAAATTTTCTCTACATTATTCTCCCTAATTCTTATTCATTTTAGTAACTTAGCATAGAACTACACAATTTCAACTCATCACTTAGGCCATCATTTTCCCAAAACTGAAACCATAGACTGATATGGTGAAATAATGGACGTTGTATCCGTGATGTCACCCATCTGTTTCAGAGGTGCTGTTTTGAAGCCTATCTTTGGTGGGAGCCACACTGGAAATTCTGAACTCAACCTAACTGATGTTGAGCCAGTGTGAGGTAAAAAGCTGGGCTTTGAGCCTCCTAGCCAACAGCTAGTGTTCCCGCCTGTCAATCAAGTCAGCCTTGCCTCTCATAATGGAAAACTTGAAATCTTGATATCTTCGAAATTGCTGCATTATGACGCTTGAGAAACTGCAGTTTTAGACACTTCTGCATTGGCTTCAATTTTCGCTGCCGGAGGTTGAAACTTGATTGAAACACATCTGTATTTTACGTTGATTTTAGCTTTACATGTTTCAAACAAACACATCCCTCTTAGATTATAACCTCCTACTCTTAATTTAAATAAACTTTAAATAGAAAACAGGTAGACTATTGTTCCAACCTTGAAAAAGTATTTCTAATGTTTTGAAAGACACAATGCTTTAAAATGTTAAATTACATTATCCATGACCTTTAATTAGCAAAATGTATATTTGTTTGACCACTGTAGGGAAAAAACAATAAAACACAAAAGCAGCCACAGAACTTAAACATTTTTATCTTTAGTGGATGTTAACGAGCACAGATGACAGATGGCATCTTGTAGTGTGGCATGGTTTGGCACTATTTTGATCTAGAAAATGAAGATAAAGTTGTATGTAGGCTGTGTTTAGTTGACTCGACCAGGGCAGTGACAAGATTGATGCCACAGTCACATCCACTGAATCTATAGCTGTTAACTGTAAATAGTTAAAGTTAAAGTTATAGCTTAGTTACTTAGATTCTACATCACTGCAAAAAGGTAAAATGTTAAAAAAAAAAAAGCTTACCAAAATTTCTCAGTCGACTTTAGGAGAGCATCAAAGAAAAGCCTTTCCTCAGATAGAAACTCACAGCAGGACATAAATCAAGAATTCATCCCAGATCACAGGGAGTGAGCGGTCCATCTGCCAGTCTGACCTCGACACAGTTACTCCATACTGTTTGATGCAGAGCTATAGTTCTTATTTTAGCTCTCTCAGGCCACCTCCTGTTGAATTTATTTACTGAGTACTCTTAAAAACATGTGACACTGTCTAGTTTGTCATTTTAAATGCATACATGGAGTGGCTGACAGTTGCAGTTACACTTCTTATTCAAGCACAGGTGGTCAGAGACACAAACAATGCTTTATTGAACTTGTGTATTTACATGAATATGATCGTAACACACAGTCAGTCCTAAAAGAAAACCCTCTTTAAATGTAGCTATATTCATAGTAGGTCATGTTACACATTAGTGCACACATGGCTGTTGCTCCTCCTTTTTGAGAAAGTTGCAGTTTGACACAGGGAATAACCTTTGTTTAATAACTGTTGTCCCAAAAATGAAACCTTTAATGTGAGACGGTGTGCATAAACTTGTGTTTGACCGTTTCCCTTTTAAACATGCACAAATTCAACAAAGGCAGTATGGGCACACAGAGTCAGCTCATCGGCAGAAACTGCTTATTCCAGTTGACGGAGTGTATAATTCCTACATTGGAATAATAATGACAGAATTGTAATTCAGATGGATAGAGCAGAAATTAGATTTGGGGGCTTTTTGCATATTGTCATTATTGAGTTCTGCATCATTCTCTCGGTGAAGGCGAAATGAATTGAGAGGAGGGATGGGTTTACATGTCTAAGTTGCTGAAGCAACCCATAAGTCTCACCTTGTAGAAATTTGAGAGTGTAAAGTGAATTTAAAGTGCATCTTAATTACATCCCAAGAATGAAACAGCAACAGACACACACAAAATGATGTATTAACTCACATATTCAGGGACACACAGAGCTACCCTGATGGTATGAAACCCGAAAGTAAATGGCTGCAATTACATTAAACGCCCTGGCAATTACAGAGAGAACAAACAGCATTTATTTGCAGCATTTCTCATAATGCCACTTCCCGCCGTGCCCTAATTGTGCTCCGTTTGTAGCAAAAAAATAATCTATGTCACTGCCGCTTTGCTTCACACAAGCACCCAAACAGCTAATCAAAGAGGCAAATTTCCCTTTTCTGTGCTGCACTCAGAACTGTCAAGTGTTTTTGAATGAATACTGAGCATCCTGGTGTCATCCAAGGCCTCATCAGAGATAGATAAGAAGTTTTTCCTCTTTTAGTTGAGGCTGTGGGATGGCCTGTGGCTAGGGTTTAGCTAAAAGAGAATTTCCCAGCGTGGATCAATAAAGTCTTGTGTTATGATTATTATCACATAAGGGACTCAGCTGTCTTTTTATTTCTATTGGTGGAAGAGGGAGGGAGACGAATAACAAAATGTTCCTGTCAATATGTGATCTCAACCTTTACAGGGACAGAAAGGATTTTTGTAATTTAAGTATTTATCAACCGTGACACAGTTCTCAAGTTACATACATATTTTTTTCCTTTTTTTGGTGTTAACTTCACATGAAGTGTGAGTTCTGAAAGGAAAGAGAAAAATCAATCTATGTCTGTGCTGAAAATCTCTCTTAAACTCAATAGACTGATACACTTTTTAGGAGCCTTGTGTACTGTGTATGGGACTATCGTTCAAAAGACAGGACTCAAAGATTTAATTTAGGGATGATTCAAAGTGACTGATTTCCCAGTTGTTAAAACAGAAATTGAACTCCTGACTAACCGACCAGTCTAGAGATAAGAAAACACTCTGAAAACACTCAAAATCAAGCATGTGCCTTTAGTCAGGATCATAATGTCTGTGGATGAGTGTGGTTGACGTTAGCAGAACTAATGGCACCAGCCTTCAGTCCTTTTTGCAGGTTAATGTCAATATGTGCTAATTACACATTGTTCTGGTTGAGTTGTTATATGCCAGTTTAACCAGACACAACTGACCAACTTCTTTATCTCCATTTCCTAGGTCAATTACTACCAAACCAAGCCATGCTATGAGATGCCATCTGTCATTTGTGCTTGTTGTTGTTGTTGTTGTAACAAGCATTAAACCTTTATGAAAGTAGCCATAAACCAGCGCTAAAGCTTAGACAGAACATGTGATTGGCATTTTGGGCCTACAGTAATGAAAATACTGATAATTTGTTTCACCAACTCATGATTCTGGCGTCCACTACTTTATCATTATAAACAAAATAACAATGTTTTACTAACTTTCAATTTTCCCCAAACTTTAATTTTCCCAACCCTACCAAGTAGTTAGTTAATGTTAACATTACTAGGTATGAAATATCACTGGCTTTTCGCTTACACACCATCTGGTGTGAAGTGATGGATTTCAAAATTGAATTGAAAGACATAATTTGACATTTTTGGATTCAAATATAATGGAAAAAAAAGTCAGTCCATTCACCTATCAACCCATCCCGCAATCCGTTCATCCACCAATTCACTAAACATCCATCCATCCATTTATGACTCTATCAATTTATCCACCCATCCATTCACCGATCAACCCATCAATCGCTCCATTAATCCACCAATCCTCCATCTTTCACTCTATCCATCCACCAATCCATCCACAAATCAACTCATCAATCTCTCCATGCATACACCAATCCTCCATCGCTCCATTCATACACCAATCCTCCATCCACCAATCCATTCATCACTCTATCCATCCACCAATCAACCCATAACTCATTCCATCCATCCACCCATCCATCCACCAACCAACCCATCACCCGGTCCATTCATCCACCAATCCTCCATCCATACATCCATCACTCTATACATCCACTAATCATCCAACCTCATAGTCCATTCATCCACCAATCCTCTATCCATTCATCACTCTATCCATCCACCAAACAGCCCATCCATCCATCATTCTATCCATCCACCAATCCATCCAATCTCACAGCCCATTCATCCACCAATCCTCCATCCATCCATTCTTCACTATGTATCCATCCACCCATCAATCCACCAATCAACCCAAAACTCAGTCCATCCATCCATCCATCCATCCATCCATCCATCCATCCATCCATCCATCCATCCATCCATCCATCCATCCATCCATCCATCCATCCATCCATCCATCATCCATCCATCCTTCCTTCCTTCCTTCCTTCCTTCCTTCCTTCCTTCCTTCCTTCCTTCCTTCCTTCCTTCCTTCCTTCCTTCCTTCCTTCCTTCCTTCCTTCCTTCCTTCCTCCTCCTTATTGGACAGGTATACACAATTTTAAAATGTGCACTTTGAACAGTTAAGGTACTTTTTGTGACCTTCCTCTTTACTCCCTCATACAGACCTGAGCGTTATGCTTTTCATTTTCAGCCTCAATGTTACCTTTTATATGTTGTGGTCTTGCAATCTCAAGTTATGGTACAGTCCCTCCATGGCTTGCCTCCCACACAACAAATGTTGTGATAAGATGTTTTGTGTGCTCTGGTCTACTCATTGCACAACTAATGGATTGCTTTATTCGAAAAGAACAGCCTGTCTACAGTGTAAGATCATGCCCCCCCCCCCCCCCCGCCCCGCTATTCTGTTACAGGCTGTCAGTCTTCTTACCTGAGATACTGTTGAAAAATATCCAAGGGCAACTGTAGTAAATAAAAATCACAGGTATCTTTAAAATTCTAACAAAAAAACTGTATGTGCGAGAGTTATAACGTTATCAAGATTTGTGCCCCAAACAAAGAACATGGACTGCAGAATATTAACTCTGATTTCTGCACCTTCATTACAAGTCTTATTTTACCCTCCAGATAGCCCCTTGTTTTTGCCCCTGCTTAGTTGGGCTGCTGGTGCATAAAGAAGGAGAAAATAGAATTAATGAGCCTCTGGGTAAATAAATTGATTTTGTTGTTTAGCTCCCTCCTTTTCTTCCTCTTTCATCCACCACAGTACTGACAGTCTAATCAGTTCTTCATCTAATGATTTAATCAACCTTTGAAAAAGGTATTTATCCAACTCAATTGGCTTTCCTTGCTGGGCTTTTTAGGGGTCCTGATAGTAATGAAATAAAGCTCTCTCAGTCCTGCTTAACAGGGAGTTTGGCCAAAATGACTTTGAGGAAGGCTACACTGGGGAGAGGAATGAATAATGCCAGCCTATAATGAAATCCTCGCAAAAACCATTTTGTATCACTTGTGTGGTTACATGCCCCAACATCCAGGCATTGACAGGGTTTCCTTAATTTAGACAATTAGTAAAGCTAAAACAATTCAATGGAAACCTCTAGGGCAAGCCATTCTGCAGAGATAAAAGGTTGATCATAATCTGCTCCTGCACATTTATCCTCAAATTTGACAGAGTTACAGTTTAATCAAGTGTGTAATCACACTACAGCGGGGGACGAACACGCTATGCTCCCACGTTTGCTATTGTAAAAGAAGCACAAAGAAGAACTCTTAATGGTGCTTTAAAAATGTCTGAAAGTTGCAAACATTGCTTTGTGGCTGGATGTAGACACTCAGTTAATAATGTTTCTCTGAAACGTCAGAAAGCAATGCCGGACTCACTTATTTCAACTACTGTCGGCATTATTGCCCTTTCATCTCTTGTGTCCCTCTTTCTTTACCTTTGATCTTACATTTCTGACTTCCCGATCATGCTCTGCCGCTGCACTTACACCTGGAGACAAAGAAGAGAGAAGAAAGTATTCGGCTTTTAGTAGAAAATTGTAGAAACATGCACAAACGTGTACTTCACACACACACACACACACACACACACACACACACACACACACACACACACACACACACACACACACACACACATACACATATTTAGTCTATCTCCTGTAGAACATCTGCTTGACATCAAATGTGGCATCAAAGGCCGCTTGTTACTTGGGTTGCATGAGCTTCCTGGTGTTTGTAGCTTTGATATGGTTCAGCATTAGTTCAGTGAATGACATATCCTCCTGTCTGTATGTCTGAAAGTCTCAGTCCTTCACGTCCCCACAATACAAGTGTCGTTTTGGCTTTCTGGATAATCAAATGAAGATGGATGATACGCCAAAAACTCCTGCTAACATCATCTGTCACAATTCCCCAAAGTCAAAGCTGCATCACTATGCTAAATATTATAGGCTAGTAGGATGCACAGTATTGTAAAAAAAAAACTAATGTTGAAATATGTTCCCTTTGAGGAATATATTGCGATACATATAATACACAATGTTATACCAGATAAATGCAGTGTTTCTATCTATCTATCTATCTATCTATCTATCTATCTATCTATCTATCTATCTATCTATCTATCTGTCTATCTGTCTTTATTTATTAAGCGCCAAATCACAACAAACGTTATCTCAAGACACTTTTACAAACATAGCAGGTAGACTGTACTCTATGTTATATTATTAGACCCAACATCAAGACAGGATAAGATCCAGTCCCCTCTTACAGACAGGACTTGATTTTTATCTCACCGTACAGTAATCCTCCATGAGCATTACACCTCGCAGTATCTAGCTAGTTACAGCGGTGAGGAAAAACTTCCTTTTAACAGGCAGAAACCTCGAGCAGAACCAGATTCATGTTAGACAGCTATCTGCCTCAACTGAGGGTTGAGAAGAGAGAGAGAGAGAGAGAGAGAGAGAGAGAGAGAGAGAGAGAGAGAGAGAGAGAGAGAGAGAGAGAGAGAGGGAGACAGACAGACAGACAGACAGACATGGCTGCCCAGAGAGGAGCATCTATGTGCTCACTGCTCTACAGGGGACATAGAGACAGAGATGCACTTCCTCCTCCACTGCAGCAAGCTCTCTTTACTAAGAGATTCCCACTACAGGGAAATTACTAAAATGGTACCAAACTTCCCAACATTAACCCCAGAAGAGAAACTGTCAGTTCTCCAGGGGGAAGGGTCAGCAGCTCCTCTGGCTGCTAAATATGTGTCTGCCTGTCACAGCCTGAGGGACGCACCATCCCATGGTGTTTGATTTTGGGTGGAGGTTTTGTGAGCGCACCGCATCGGGTGAGGACATTGAGATATGCTGTATAGGTGATACCATCGTTCATTAATGCATATAAAATATGTAATATATGGTTGATATGTATGTGATGAATTTAATATGTAATGAATATGGTGTATGATTAATGTATATATGGTGAGTGTAGTGTGTTGTGAATATATATAATGTACTGTATGAATTTATGCGCTTTGGCAATAACATCTCATTGTTCATGCCAATAAAGCAAATTTGAATTGAAATTGAACTGAATTGAGAGAGAGAGAGAGAGAGAGAGAGAGAGAGAGAGAGAGAGAGAGAGAGAGAGAGAGAGAGAGAGAGATGATAGTGATGAGATGGATAGTTGTTGTATGAGCCATTTTACCTATGTTGTTTTTGTTTTTTTTTGTTACTTGCACAATCACCAGAAGGGGCACTTCAGGTAAACGGGCAGGTAAATGCTACAAAAGCGGCACAGGTGAAGTAGTGATCTTTGGAGCGGGAAGAGCACACGTTTTTTACTGCTCGTCTTAGACCACAATGTTATTCTCATCACGCATATCACCTTCAAAGTAAGTTGTCTTTACCTGTTTATCTTTTGGATCAATAAAAACGGCAAGAAATAACGCAACAACAACCTCGGATTGGACATTGGATTCTTTTAGAACCGCGTCAAAAACACCTAACTCCCGCACCCAGACAGTGACTAAAATCAGGTCAGAATAGTCACTACAGTTGTAGTAGTAGTAATAGTAGCTGTTGCTACTGGAGTCTGGATCATACACAGCAGCAGGCGGTCTAAGGCACTTTTTATATACTCATAAACAACAAAACTTGTAAATAAATTGAAATTTGAATCCAAGTTCTGCTTTCAAATCAAAGCCACCTCCTTCTTTAACCTCATGTTGTCCAGCCCTCTGACGCCCGCATGGAGAAGTAGAGATACAAGAGGAAAGGAGAGTACAAACTGAGTGACACTTCAACTTCACTGAACCTAAATTACTTAATTACATGTAATAAACCATTCCTGACAATGTTTATTGTTATTTTTAATGGAACGAATACTCACCATCTTCTTCATGTGAGTTTCACAAAATTAAAATGGACCTGCACTACAGGTATAGATTCCAAAAGTAAACACATCGTAGTCAAGTTAATGAGAACGAGAAAAGAGTGAAGGCATGACGTGTTTAAGGTCACATGACTGACGTCACAAATCCTGCTATGTGAGCGTTGGGCACATCCCATTTATGATGGTCAGATTATATATAATGAATCCCTACTGGCTATAGGGTTTGTCAGATTTTCTATAGTTGGTAGGCGACTTTGGGCTCATCAGTACTGTCACGTGAACAACACACATGTGTTCATGTGAGATACAATGAGCTGGATTTCCTTCTTTTCTTCATGGAATCTCTTTTAATGTTGCAGGCATCAGGAATCTGTTGCTTTTCTCTCTCGGCCAACATTATCTAAATTAGCTTGGCAGTCCAATATTTAATATGAACTCAGCAACAATTAACTTTCATTATTTTCCTTCATTAAATATTTAATTCATGATCCATGTGTGTGCATCTTTGTGTGTTTTTTTTAGTTAAACCTATTTTTTAATGTCTTCTGAAAGAGAAACACTCAAGTAATATAAAAAATGTGTTCCTCTCTGATGAAGGAAAATATTTTTCCCTATGGTCTAGTCTTCAAATGATGATCAAAGAGGCAAAAAAGAAAACTGTTGAGGAGTCTCAATTTTCCCCGAGGCTGAATCACTTTAAATGCGTGCTCGACTTGACTTGAAGCAGTCCTGATATTTGAGGATATTTCCTTGATTGAAATCTGTTTTAATGTCCTTAATTTTGGTAAGTGTGCTATAACTTTAATGGGACAAACTTGAGAGCCACTAATTCACACACTCCTGATCCCCATCGTATACATTTCCATATACATACACCAGAGTCATGCACATTAATTTATGTGATGCAATCTATATGAAAGCCAGTTGACTGATATTTGAGGTTTAAGGGCTCCCAATTAAGTTTTATTGAAATCGTACAGAGTTCAATTTTAGCCACGACAACACTTCTGGTACAGTTTGAAAGTCCAAAACATCTCGAGGAGGAGTAGAGCCTTTTACTGCGCTTGGATGTTTTTAAAGTGATAATGCATTAGAGTATCTGTTGTAATACAGAAGAGAAGACCATTCTAATTACAGTAATAGTTATATCTGAACAGTTACATTATAGTATAAGTTGTAATTGCTTCTCATTTACACGGAACTACTGTTCAGTTAATGGAGCCATCTTTCATTTTAACATTGAAAAAATTGACCATGTTCTTTATTTGCACAGAAAAATGTTGCACACAGTTGTTGACAACATTAATCATGCAAATCGTCACCTCTGTGATTCTTGGTCATATTTTCTACAAGGTCAAATGATGTTGATCAAACATAATTCTATAGAGGCTTCACTGGCAATCACATACAGAAGAATGTCAAGAGAGAGGCTTATCTTGATATTTAGCCTGGAGGCTGTTTCAAAGAAAGATAAACCTCAAATCTCAAATTGATAAGTTGGGTGAAATGCATGCTGGCATGTAGTAAGACACGTTATTTTGGTCTTTTTAATGCAGTTAAAGCTGGGGTTGGTAGTCTCGGAAAACTAGCATGAATTTGAATGTAGCACTTCCTCAGGACTCTGTCTAACCCCTTCCCTCCTCCCCTCGGAGCTCCTCCAATTTTGGACATAAAGATCATTTTAACCAGTATAACAAAAAGTGTATCTAAATCAGATTACCAACCCCAGCTTTAAGACTCAAATGTTAGACTCAAGCAGTGCTACATGTGCTGTAGTGTTTGAGTGTTGAGTGTATGTGTGTTAAAACAATAGGCCTACACGTGTGCACCCCTGGCAACGCTATGTAACGGAAGGGGACAGCGGAATACTGAAGTTGCGGTGAGAAAAGGGGAAACTGATGGGGAGGGAACATTTGGTGTGTTTGTATCAGGTGTGTATGCGTATGTCAGCACGTGTGTCAGTGTGTCCCTGCGTGCACTGCCTGTGACAGTGCCGCTCCGTCACATACAGAAACACATTTGTTATTAGTTTTTGTGTCATCAGACTTGCGTACAAAACAGAGTTGAGCTCATGTTCACATTTATATAGAGGTAAACAAATATATTTTTGCTAGATATGAGTTCAGGGAGGGCCGCACAGTGATTAGCACCGTTGCCTTACAGCAGGAAGATAGTTCAAATCCCTTGTAGGGGCAGGTGTGGAGTTTGCATGTTCTGGCCTGTAGGTGTGTATGCGTGAATGGTTGTTTGTCACTACAGGTTAGCCCTGTGATGGATAGGGATGGGCATTTCAAGCCAAAATACTATTTCGTAATCATTGGCATCTATTTAATGATTATTTGAATAATCCCCCCCACCCCCACCCCCACCCCACACACACACACACACCTGTCCCATTAACATCACATCAACGTCCCATTTGTGTGGCAGTCGCATTAACCAGCAGCAGGACGAGGTGCTGCTAGTAGCTGGCACTGACAGCATCTGTCTCTATCTTGATGTCGGTGTTTCTGTGACCCGGCATGGCTTGTATGTTTACATTTGACACTCATGCTCCGTCTCTGAAATATGTGTGTAGTAGTGTGAGATTCAGAAATGGAGAGAATGACTGCGACTGTTGCTAATGTTTTCTTATTCTGTTGCTGTTTAAATTAGTTAACATTCTTCTTCTTCTGTTACTTACTCTGGTTATTAAACAGCTTTAAGACGCTCTATAGCCACCGTCTGGTGGGAATACCGTATTACAACTAGGCACCAGTAAAAATAATGAAAAATTTTACTTATAAAGTGAGAAAAAATTTGAAGTAACTCTTCGATTTTTACAAAGTGAACAAATATTCGAAAATCATTGCCCAACCCAAGTGATGGACTGGCGACCTATCCCACATCTTGCCTAATGACAGCTAGGATAGGTTCAAGCCTTACCTGCGACCCCAGAACCCTAGATTCAATCCCTGGTTGTCCCTAGGCATGACACTTATCCCCAAACCAGCCACTGTTGGCTGTGACAGCGGTGTGTAAATGGGATTATTGGTCGAGGCAGATGGCTGTCTAACATGAGTCTGGTTCTGCTGAGGGTTTTCCTGTTAAAAGGAAGTTTTTCCTCACCTCTGTAACTAGCTAAATACTGCGAGGTGCAATGCTCATGGTGGATTAAGGTGGGGTAAGACTGAATCTTACCCTGTCTTGGTGTTGGGTCTCTGTTCATTATTTGACATAGAGTGGTCTAGACCTGCCATGTTTGTAAAGCATCTTGAGGTAACGTTTGTTGTGATTTGGCGCTATACAAATAAAGATTGTAATGTAATCACTTTAATTGGTCAAAAGTATGGAGAATACATTTAGTACATTTACCATTTTTATCCCAGAAAAAAAAAAAAGAAATCACTCATTTATGTTTTGAAAGGATTATAAAAGAGGTAAACATGAGCTATTGAAGTTCTTCCAGGTGGTTGTTACCTGGGGACAGAGCAGGCATATTGTTTGCCTACTCTTAGTGTTAAGCTTACCAGCTGCTGGCATTAGCTTGACATTTACCCAACAGACTGTTGTCCAATTCTTGGTTAAAAGAGAAAGCATGATTATTGTTGTTGCTAAATGAGAGAAGGAGAAGGAGAAGGAGAAGACTGATTGTTAATTCACTCTATAAGACATGGATTTGTTCATTTTACTCACCCCACGTTTTCCCAGCTGTTGGTTTATCAATTTTCACGACTGTGGTGTTTGCAACTTAATCTATTTAATCCATGATTGGCTTGTTTTTGCCTTTTCTTGCGGTGTATGTTCATATTGATTTGTGCTCTGGCTTGCTGTATAACTTCTTGAGAAAGCTAATTACAAATAGAATCAGCCAGTGCGTGGATAGCACGGGGAACTGTCACATTGGGGATATCACACACACACATACACACACTGACATATACACGGAGCTGATATGTGAGCACATCAAACACCAGTGCCCTCTGGGATTTTACAGAGGAGTGTGGTGTGGAGTTATGCATGGTAATTACATGGCTCAGTATGCCCCTGATAATACAGCCCTCTATTAGCTGTCACATTCAGGCTGTTTGCTCTGTCACACCACAGACATTGGGGTGAGTGTATGTGTGCGTGTGTTTTTATTAAGGCTGATAGTGTGACATTTGTCAGTCTTCCCTATGTTATTTTTTTGACAGTGTTTTAATTAGTCCATCACAGCTCTGAGTTTTTTGTTGATTAACAAAAAAGTAATTAATCTGTATTCTCATGTCAATGCTTCACAAGTCACAGTGGAGTCTTGCGTCTGATCAACCTTATTAATCATCTGAATAGTCTGACATTTTGAGAAATACACTTATTTCCTTACCTGTCCAAAGTAAGGTGAAAAATTGATACAGCCCTCCTCTCTGACTGAAAAGACAGAAGAAAAAGTTGAAAGATGATGGGAATATTTTGGATTCAGTTGCGGCAACATTGAACAGAAAGAAGTTAAAATTGCTCGTGTAGCAACACGACCAATATGAATCAACACCTGAAAAAACACAGAGAAAAATATGATGAATACAAACAAGAAGAGACGAAGACAAAGAGAGAGCTAAAGGTTGTCAAAGCCAAGTTAAACCAGTAGAGAACACAATTACAGAGTCTAAGGGGTCTTTACATTTAGTTCCAACATGCCTCCTCCTGGGTGATTAGATCATACGTGGGTAGCCCTGAGTACAAGTGCTCACACTTTACATGAAAGCTGCTGTTGGTAGGAATTGTGTAAAAAATGTTACTTTTTTTCTGCTGGGTTTGGAGAAAAGGTCATAATGCTCATCGGTACTCATTGGTAAGTGTTGTAATTTGAGACTATTGCGAAATCTCTGCGTTTTCCAATGCCTTAGTATCAAGCAATGTTATTATTCCCCTCGTTCCCATTATGACGAACCAATCATAGCTAATCTCCAATCCTCTGTCCTGATTGGTTAAGGGGCGGCCCCTTCTACGTCCTCTGATTGGTTCTGAGTCCGGCACTATCATGACTGCATACGCCGATCTGTGTTGGGGGGCTAAGAGGAAATCTGGTTGGGAGGGGTAGTGTTGTCATTCGAAGTCCCTCTCTCTGAACAGATGTTTAATCTACCAACAGCAGCTTTAATGCACATCTACAATGAGCCTCCACTTGGTTGAGCACATTGTTTATAACCAGAAAATCACCTGTACACCATTTCTGTTTTTGTTTTTCAAAAATTCTAAATGTATTTTCTCAATATTTGTATGTATTAAATGGAGTTACACATTTTTGAAAACTATCAATAATTTCTGGATGTTCCTTGATAACAAGTAAGACTCGTACTAACATTGATCATATTGCAATTGCATATAACAGTATTGTCCCAATTATGTAATTTTACCAAACCATACATCACTTATTTGCACATATCAATCAATCATGCAATCAATCAATCAATCTTTATTGCGCCAAATCACAACAAACGTTATCTCGAGGCGCTTTACAAACATAGCAGGTCTAGTCCCTATGTTATATTATTAACAATAGCCCAACACCAAGACAGGATAAGACTCAGTCTTATCTCATCTTAATCCACCATGAGCATTACACCTCGCAGTATTTAGCTAGTTACAGCGGTGCGGACAAACTTCCTTTTAACAAGCAGAAACCTTGAGCAGAACCAGTCTCATGTTAGACAGCCATAATGCCTCGACCGAGTTGGGGTTGGAAAGAGGGAGATAGAGGAGAATAAGAGAGAGAGAGAGAGAGAGGGAGGGAGAGAGAGAGAGAGAGAGAGAGAGAGAGAGAGAGAGAGAGAGAGAGAGAGAGGGAGAGAGAGAGAGAGAGAGAGAGAGAGAGAGAGAGAGAGAGAGAGAGAGAGAGAGAGAGAGAGAGAGTGATGATAGTGACATAGAATGTCCAATATTTTTGATGTACATCTGTATACCACAGTTTATCTGATGAACTGATGAGCATAGCATGGCTCACACTAATTAAGCAGTAGCTTAATTGTGTAGCATTTGTTATAAAGAACCTTGTAATTTTGAGTGGAAAGCTAATTTCAGTGTTTGTTGGGATGGCACACACTGGTCCTGTGGAGCATGCCTACCTCGTACTCATTTATTTAGATATGAGACGTGCTGCATCATGTGCTTTAGCTCTTACTGCCAACTACTGCCTTTATTTTGCACTGCACCACAGGTGATGTTTGTTTGTTTCAAAATGGCCATCACAGCATTTGCTGCTATATTGATCCTGTAACATGTGCATACATGTACACATCGGCAAGAAGTACATGACAATATATTGCCAAATTGATTTTTTGGAGCACAGCTGTAGTGGCTCCTGCAGGGTTCTTTACATGATGAGTAGATTAGAGGAAAGGCAGGAGAAACGTGAGAGACACTAGCTCAAGGCTTATTGAACTTTAGTAGCCATGAGTGTCTGCTTTCAAACTGGCATATCAATCCGTTCTGCTGTGGACCAAGCCAACCTGAGGGACCCAGCTGTTTTTTTGTATCCATTTTTCTCTTCCTCAATTTTATGTATTTATTGTGTCAATAGATAATTTGAAAAATAAGATTACAATTAAACAAAAACAGAACCTTCCTCGGCTAAATGTTTAATAATGTCAGTAAAAAAAAGGTATATAATGAAAGAAGTGGGAAGTAAGTTTTATCCATATCCTTTATTGTGTGTTTTGCTAAGCAAAAGGGACGTGATGTGAATTCCGCAGCTTAACCTTCCAAATTGTTTGTTTGCTCTGCTTCGCTCTGTTTTTCACATAGAGAAACAATAATTTCTAAGGCCAGCAGTTGTTCAATTTTTGATTATTAGTTAGGAACCAATAAACAAATACACAAACAGACAACAACTTACAGAATACAAAAGAACAAATTGCCCCTCACCCCGGCACATATCCCCTCTAGATTAAATAGGTAGAGCTACAAAAGTGCAAAATATGTGCAAAAAAAGTGCAAACTTTTCCTTTAAATAATTGGCACTGCAACTTTTTTTTATACCAGTACCAGTATGCACACAAAAACACAAAGTGTGCTAAACCTCCCCATTTCCAGTTTTAAAACCTATATATAAGATTTTTTTTATATCATACCTCATACTGTTTCTTAGGGTCAGTGTATTTAATAGTAAATTGGCTTGACAGGGTACATACAGAGCTAACATATGGTGGTATACATTCGATGCAAAACAGGACATTTTTGCCCCGGGGCAGTGTAATATATTCCCTTCATGTGGCCTTTATTTCCATACATAAAAACCTATATGATAATATGAGATTTGGGTTGGGGGGCATTTTTTTCTCTCTGCCTGCTTATAGACTTTATCTCTCCAGAAACTTCTACAGTATAAAAAGGACAAGTTGTGAACATCTGTTTTCTGAGGACGGCTTTGTAAATAGCAAAACAGTTCAATTGATTTTCCTACACGGGCCCATCACTATTTCAGACGGTTTCAGACAATGGTTTTACTGTTTGTCTATTTGATCTATTTTATTTCTAAAATATCCAATATTTCCATGGGCTCTTTTAACTTTTCAAAAACAAACTGTAACAAAAAAAAATTCACTGACACAGAGCGGACTCCTCCTCTCCCTGCAGGTGGAGGGGGTTTTCTGCCTGCAACATCAAGCACTGGAGCAGCACCCAAAACAGACAGACAAAAGCAGAAATGATGAATGCATTGCAGAAATGGAGGTGTAATTTCCCCCCTGCATGCACTTTGTTTGCCTAATTAATGTGCTTTGGTTCAGGCGCTTTGCCCAAACGCAGTTAGACGAGAGGAGAGAGAGGGAAGCAGAGGATGGTGCGCAAATGTTCTTCTTTTTGAATGTTGAAGCATGTGTGTCCGTGTGTGGCTGTGTTTGTACTTTGTAGACTCTGCCGGGTTTTTCTTTCTGGTCCAACAATTCACTGACAATCAAATGTGCGAATTCATTGATGAATTATTGTGCAGGCTCGGGACCAGCATTTCATTGATTTTATGAAAATAAAAAAAAAGCAGGCTCTGATTTGTGATTGCACCTTCTGGAATGATGCTGTTTGATTCTTTGTGAGAATGTGCTGATTGTTGTTGAAGGCCGGGCAAAATCAAATTAAAGTCTTTTCATTCATTATATTAATAAAATAAATTGCTTTTCAACATTTCATTTTTTATTGCTTTGTCCCTAATTGGAAATATGAATGGTTTTTAAATACTACATTAGTCAAAGTTACAAAATGCATGTGGTTGTCAAAGTTGTTATCATTACTATGACATATTTTTGGCTACATTGCCCAGATTGCATTCGTCAACTATTCAATGTCAGTTGCAGATAGAGAGAGCTAATAACTAAAAGTAGACTACACTAATGCACAGCCTGATATTGAAGCCATATAGGTACTTTTCCCAAAACATGCAGAAAGAGTATCTTCAGGCTTCTATGAGACGAGTGGAAGTTCTGGTTTCCAGTACCTGAATAAAAAATGACTCAGCAGCCCCTCACCATACTGAGCAGAAACCCACAGAGAGTTTCACCAAAGTGAATGAACCTTGTTTGAAGAAAATCCTCTAAATCAATATACCTCTAAGCAGAATTACCACAAACTGTCATTTTAATGGAAGACCATCAGAAGGTAACATACTAAACCTAACATTCAAAATGATATGCACTTCACAGATGGGCAAATTAGCAGCTGATTTGAAACACCTGTGCACCAAACTAGGCCACAAGTGTTGTCTTGTTGGGTTTGTACTTTAATGCTGGCAACATACTAGATGATTTGAGGCCGGATTTGCCAACCCCAATGATTGATGGGGTCCCATCTAGATGACCATGTAGAAATAATTCTAACATCATAAATACACAAATGATAACTTACATAAACGTGTATGTAAATAGTTACCATATAAATAATATAAACATATTTTAGTCTTAACTCAAATTCCAAACTGACTTTCATATTAAAGCTTACACCAGTATGACATGTTTGATATTCGATTCCAGGTTGGACCGCCTCTGATAGAATACCCACAATAACCAATGAGAGGAGCAGACAGGGAAGCATCACCTACTGGATATTGAGTACTTTTACTCTACAGATAAAAAACATGTCAGCGAACAAAAACACAACTGTGCCCCGAGCCAATGGAATATTGAAATATAGTTATAGTAATTATGAATCTTTTCAGCCAGGATTTGGACCCTGTCCTTACTCTCATCCTTTGTTTTTTGCAGAACCAGACTCATCTTAGAGAGACATCTTGCTTGACAGGTTGGGGTGAAAAGAGGGATGGAGGAGAATAAGAGAGAGAGAGAGAGAGAGAGAGAGAGAGAGAGAGAGAGAGAGAGAGAGAGGGAGAGGGAGAGGGAGGGAGACAGACAGACAGACGAGATGATAGTGATTAGATGGATAGTAGTAGTTGTCGCCACCAGAGTCTGGTACGTCTTTAGCATTTAAGTGTGTAGGGTAGTGGTCTAATGGAATGGTCAGGGGTTCCCAAAGTGTGGGTAGGGAACCCCTGGGGGGTCGCGGGACGAAATAATGGGGGTCATGAGATGTCTTCCAGAATGCTTTTTGTTTTAAAGTTATCTAAAAAAAAGTACATTTTACCCCTTATAGTAAAGAATATTGACAAGCATAGTAGCTAACCTTAAAATAAAACCTTGAAAATAGAAGATACAATATTCTGCCTTTCTTTGTTGCCAGATAACTCCTTAAGTTTAGTGTTAGTGAACAGTTAATTATCAAAAGCATCTTTAGCAGTAAGTTCATTCATAACAGCACAGGAAACACAGACACATGCTCATATAGGCAGGCTAATTTTCTGCAAACCAGCTAAAAACAGTGGGGGTCACGAGTCTTTGGCACCTATACTTTGGGGGTTGCGGGCTGAAAGGTTTGGGAACCCCTGGTTTAGAGTCTGTGTTTGGAGGATTAATGGTAAAAATCAGTCAGAACTGTCCTTATGTGTGAACTCCCACGGTTCTAAAATCGGGTAAGATCTAGAGGTTAATATAAAAATGACTACCTGGTTTTGACAATATAATACACATTTGATTAATCAACTCTATCAAGTATTAGCTCTGAATTTTTCTTCAATAACTTGGTCAGATTTTCTCCCATAGTGTCCGTTTCACATCACGACAGCTTTGTTAGAATCTCTCCTGCTTGTTGTTTGATACCAGAAAGAACCGGAAGAAAGCATTTGACAGAAATAGGTTTTTAAAAAGTCTATTTTAAAGCCTTCTGTGTTAGATTTTTATCTCAGCTGACATTGCTTCCTTGTCATTGCAAGAAAAACACATAACACCAACAGCCATTGCTCTGTTCAATTCAAGAGCTATTACAGTGTGACAGCAAGCTATGATGATTAATTTAGAGTCTGCTGTGTTTCCAAAACAAAGTCCAGAAGATATCTCACCCACAAAGTTGATAGGGATGTAACAATACACTCATCATGTGATATGATACAAAACAATACACTAGGATACAATATGATACGATACAACTCATGATGTGTTGATGATGATGATGCGTGTTCAGGACACAATCAGGACACAATATTTTCACAATACCTTTGAGGCTGTAAGAAACTTACTTTATGTTGAAGCTTTAGAAAAGAGCTCAAAAAATGTTGATTCTAATGATTCTATTGTGGCTTTCTCTGCTGCCTGATGTATTTTTACTTTATTTACTATTTTGATCACTATCATGCTTTTATTTTGAAAGGATACACACAATTCCCCTGCTGTTGGTAAGTTATGGGAGTGAATGAAAACAGCAAGAAAGAACAACAAGGAGCACTGTAGGCCGAGCGTTTTAAGCACTCCCATATACAGAGGCTACAGTGGTAGTTGCAGTTGTCTCGGGTTTAACCTCTACCATTTAAACCATTCGTTACTTCCCACATCTCTTGTTTTTCTCCAGCTTTTCTGTCCACTAAGGCAAAAATGCCCAAAAGCATAACTTCAAAATAATAATAATAATAATAATAATAATAATAATAATAATAATAATAATAATAATAATAATTTAAAAAAAAGAACAATCAACATGATAGATTGAAATTTGAATTGAAAGTGTTTATTTCAAATATGTAAAAAATAAACTAAAAACAAACAGAAAGACGTCACATGACGTCACTATTTGTGCTTTCGTCACAAATAGAGCGACGCCTGCGAGCTAATTCAGGCAGACAACTCGAGCTGCACCGCTATACACGTCACATGTACCACTTTCATAACCATCATCCAATCCCGCCCTCTGCCTCTCAAATTGGCGGTCTACTTAAACTGGGAAAATCTCCCATCTCTCCCTCTGGCTGTCAACACCTCTGCTGCCTGCATGCCTATTGCTGAATTTTATTTCATCCCCACCGCCACCCCATCATCCACCTGCAGGCTCCGGGGGTGTTCAGTATGTTTTGCTCGTCACTCCTCAATGTCTGCATGTAAACTTATCTGCAGGGAGAGATGAGGCCGGAGCCTGGGCGCCAAACATGAATATGTATCTGCTGCTACAATTAACAATTTAAACGTGAGTTGTCTGAGTGAAATGTAATTTCTATTTACATATCCCAAAAGGGGGGGGCGGGAGTAACATTGTAAATCCCACCTTGTCAGTTAAAATATATATAAAAAATATAAATATCAATTGTATTTATTAAAAATAAATAAATAAATAAATAATTTATCTTAACCCCAAAAGTCTGTTACCTTTATATATCTGTGTTTCAATACACTCGTACATACATATATCAGATGGCAGATGATTGTCCTATAAGGATAAAATAAAGAGAAATGCTGAAATGCCTGGCAATAAATCTTGGCTGGCCATGTGTGGGAAAACACTGTTGTTGTGTCTTCAACATCTTCTACATCTGCATCATCTGCTGCTGCCTTATCTCAACGCCTCTTTCTGCCACAGATGAAAGAAACACAATTATGTTAAACTAGAGAAGTCAAAGGGAAATAGTGTCCTCTCTCTGATTTGGGTTGTCCCATTAGAAAAATCATTCCTGTATTGAACATGTTTAAAAAAGGCCTCTTTGAATGTTGTTTCTTACAATAATAACTGCATAAACCCCTACTAACCGGTTGTGCATCAGCCTTTTAGCATCTTATGGTTTGAAAGTTTTACGACAGTGTTTCTCTTTTGATAACTTTGTTCATTGGAAGCAGCTTCACAGGTAGCAAAGCAACAGTACAATGTGGTACAGAGGACTTCCATTCTTCCCATTTTTCCCACTTTTTTCCCTCCCACAAAGTCATCACAATCAGGCAGGGAAGTCAAAGATTCACCATGATTTAAGAGATGGCTCCAAGTCTTTTTGAATGAGTTCAAGGAACCATTGAGGGAAAACCTGAGCTTTTCAAGTCTAATAGACAGTAACAACTCTTTCACCCATCTGTTATGAGACGGAGGTTGAGGTTGTTTCCATTTGAGGAGTATAAATTGCCTGGCCAAGAGGGTGGCAAAGGCAAGGACAGTCTGCATGATTTCGGACTTAACAGGCTGCAGAAGGAGGAGGAGCGCCAAACAAGGCCAACAGAGGATCAGGGGTGATAGTTGTATTATATGCTGTGCTAAGCGTTTGGAATATTTCGGACCAGAATGTGGCAAGCCTGGGACAGAACCAGAACATATGAGAATGGTCGAATGCTTGCACCTATTACATGAGTCAGTTACCTTGGGGTAAATCCGAGAAGTCAAAATCTCAAATTAGTGTAGTGAACTTTGTGCACTACTTTACACTGTAGGAGGCCGTGCCTTGCACAGATTGAGGAGGAGTGAACCAAACGTAAAACTTGTTGCCAATAAACAACCAACAAACCAGCTCCTCTACCAAGGGTCCCTGGGGCAGGGCGTTGGGCTGTTACTGGTTGCATTAATAAGGCTTTAGATGCTTGAGATTACAACAGTGTTTCTTTAGGAGCTGCTTTCCTAAAAGTCAAGATCTGTGGAAAATTCAAACTTGTTCCATTATGTGTATCTGAATTAGAATGGAACCAACAGTAGCCCTGAAGTGTGCAAGTCAATGTAACAACGTCTTTAAGACGATGTTCAGCAGAACGGTAACAAACTCCATCAGAACTAATGGTATTCACTTTAACAAACCCTCGTATCTGAATCTTTATCCCCTTCTCCTCTCTTTGCATTCTTTCCCCCCTCCTGCCCTCTCCCAGTGTATTGCGCTGGGCCTATTGATTTTCCCGCGGGGGATGATTAGCCCTAACCTGTGTCAGCGTGCCAAGTCCGGGCAGTGATAATGCCTTCACTCAATGCACAATAACAACTCAGGTGCCCCAGGAGCAAGCACTAGCCACTCCGTGCGTGCTAGCATGCTAATTTGCAGAGACTTGTGATAAATGCGTGCTGTCATTCCAGCTGAACAAAGTCAGCCTCTGCGGCAAGGCCGATCCGATAAGCTACATCAAACAAATAGCCGAGAGTGGGATTGTTTATGCAGTACTTATATGTATTCTATCTATGGACTGTACAGTACACAACATACGGCGTGTACACAACCGTATCTGTCAAAGCAGCTGCAAACAAGGCAACAGCACAGCACGGTGCACTACATTTACAACTAACACACCTCTGACACCTCATTAGTCTTCATAAAGCCACTTGAGAGTTATTTTCAGGCAGAACCCACATCGAATGAGCCAAAGACTGAACTTGACTCAAAACTATTTGGAAATCTCCACCCTACCCTCTTCTTCCCTCTCTGCTTTTTACTCACTTTCACACAACACAAGAGCTGTGACTCTCCTCCATCCAAAAATGCTTTCAGAGTAACAATGCAATAAAGGCACTGCTTATTCTGCGGATGTATTGGCCTATTCATTACAATGAAGAGGCCATTAAACTGTAAGTATGAGGACATAAACGGTAGTTATGTAGCACTTTCTGGGCATTAGCTTTCAAGTCATCACGAGTACAGACAAGAAGTTGAAGCCTATCTGCGTTAATAAAGCACAGTGACAAACAATCATACTGTACAAGAAAAAGTGGTTTTAGATTCTGATCCAGTTTTCTATCTTAGAAATTTCTGCATCAACTCAAGTACAGTGAAATAAACAGTTTTTGAGGCAACAAGAATCAAACCAAACGTTGCATCAAAAACTTTCAACTGCAACCTGTCTTTCCAGAAACAGTGTCCTCTTTGCATAACCCACAGAGCTCAGTTGACATAGAAAAGGTATCGATGAAGTTCACTCAGAGGGTATCTCCACCTTCCTTGCCCCCGGGGGGAAGTACTTTATGATGTTTCAAGACAACAAAGCACATGAACTAGAGTAAACCAGAAGTAGAAGATACTTGTAAGTACATTTCATCAAGTTCTGTGCTACTTTACATTTCTACTCTAAAGCTTTTCACTTATAAACTTTACATATTTAAATGACTATTGTTTTACCATACTCTGTGTTAAAAATGGAAATAGTCTTATTGTAGTCAATCAATCAATCAATCAATCAATCAATCAATCAATCAATCAATCAATCAATCAATCAATCAATCAATCAACCAATCAATCAATCAATCTTTATTTGTATAGCTCCAAATCAAAACAAATGTTATCTCAAGAGGATTTAACAAACATAGCAGGTCTAGACCACTCTATGTGAAATTATTAACAAAGACCCAACATCAAGACAGGATAAAATCCAGTCTCCTCTTACTGACAGGACTCGATCTTTGCTGCTTATCTTAATCCACCATGAGCATTGCACTTCGCAGTATTTAGTTAGTTACAGCGGCAAGGGAAAACTTCCTTTCAACAGGCAGAAACCTCAAGCAGAACCAGACTCATGTTAGACAGCCATCTGCTTTGACTGAGTTGGGGTTGGAAAGAGGGATAGAGGAGACTGAGAGAGGGAGAGGGCGATGATAGTGATGAGATGGATAGTAGTAGTAGTAGTAGTAGCTGTTGTCACTGGAGTCCGGCACATCCGTAGCAGCTGGATTCTGGAATGTCTCCCATTGGTTTCCAAAGAGGGTTATAAAGCTAACTATAACGGTAGCCATATTTGTGATGCTGACTCAACCTCACTTTCAATCAGTCTAGAAACTTGCAAAGAAGGAGAGCAGTGGTAGGCTCCTGAAGCCCATACAAACAGCTATACTAAACTCTGTGTACTATCTCAGCCTCACCTTGAAGTATGCAAATGTATCCTTAACTCTTAGCCTTAGTACCATCAAAGTGGATGTGATACAACACATTCACACACTGTACAAATAGGGAATTGTATGGAATAGGATTTGGGCCATTGAAATAAAAATTGGAGGGTAGGCGAGCAAAAAAAGCATAATTTTCTTTTTTTATTTCTGAGATGAACATCAGAATTCTTACTTTTTTTTCTCAGAATGGAAAATAAGATAAGACATTCCATTTTTTTTTTGGTTGGCTGCTCTCCTAAAAGATTTTTCAGTGGCCCTTATCCTCTTCCCCTTTTTCAGCCTGTCTCGTGTGGAAACTTAGGGAACTGCAGTTTTTTTTTTTCACCTCCGCTGAGTTAATTTTGAGCTGTAACCACTATAAGATCAAAGTAATGCAATAAACCTGTTCTCTTCTCATTTACAGTCATTATTTTAAAGTTTGTCAATAGTTTTATCTGTTCTAGGTATTTTTATATACTATTACTGATGTACTTTCGCTCTACTGATTATCCAAAGACTTTTCCTTAAAGCAAAGCATCTTTGTCTCATAGTTCTTCCGTGGCTGCAGATACTCAGTTGATTTTGGAAATAGACTTTTTTTGGGACAGGGCTTTTCAGTTTTTTTTCTTCTCTTTACATGGTTTTAGAATAATGAAATAAAATTAAAAAATCTGAGTCACAAAATGAAGAAAAACACTGCATGTTTTTAATTTTTGAAAAAATGAGTTGCCCCCATTAGAGATGAATACATAAAATATCATAGTAAGGAAAGAAAGACCAGGCACTTCCATGAATCTGTCAGCAATTCTCTCAGTTCCTTTCCCTTGCCTTGGTATAGTCTCCTCACAGCTCTCCCTGCTCCCACCTCCTGCTGTCTCGCACACATATGGAACAGTCTCCTTGACTACCTATGAGTCAATGTGTGACAGATTAGAGGGGAAAAAAAGTAAATCAATGCAGATCCTTCTGTATGGGGCACAAGGGGGTCACAGACACCGGATTTCCATAACACCGGATTTCCATAACAGGCTCTCGTCTGCCCAGTTCTAGACCTCGGCTCAGCTTAACACGAATGAGTGACTCTGAAGTGTCACACAGGGAGCTCGCCAGCACCACATCACACACATCAACACACACAAAATTCCTATGAGAAGCTATTCTTGCAGCCCAGTATAGAAAGACGCTGTTTTTCCTTTAATTTGTTATACTATTGTACCAGAGTTATTTAAATTAGTCTCAGTGCAGCTCCTCGCAGACGTGAGGTGATCCCTGCAAGCTCCATTATTGAATCTGGACAAATGTGTTACATGCAGAGCATTGAAGCGACAGTGTAATGGGCAAATGCAGGGTGTGGGTTTCCACACAAAGACATACAGTACAAAGAGGATCTGTTGGCAGTGCTGGCACTCGGCGTCAAAATGAGACCGCAAAGGAAGAGAGGGAGGGAAGCTTTTGAGAGGAATTTGTTGATCCTCTTGCTCTTACAGAAATGCCACACACGCACACACACGCACACACACACACACACACATACACACACAACAGTATGTGTGTATGAGGGCTTTATTTTGACACAAATGAAAAAAAACACACCTATTTCCCAGTCTCTTTCACTCTCTCTCTCCAATTCACCCACATAAAAACATGTATACAGCGTTCTGACACTCACACCCCTAATCAGTGATCCTCTCCTGGAATGGCTCTCACATCTGAAATGAGACAAAGAGGAGGGGGAGGTGGACAAGGAGGAGGAGGAGGATGAGGAAGAGGAGGAGGAAGGGAATAAAAGCAGATTTACAAGGCTGCTTCCAACACCAGTCAGCAACTTCATTCTCCAGGCCTCTGTGATGCTCTACAGCAGTGACACACGCATGCACGTGCGCACACACACTCACACACACACAGTCACTATCTCTATTTGTCTCACACACATACACTTTGATGTTTTTAATGAAACAACCTGCATTTTGGCTCCATGTGTGTGTCTGAAAGGACTTAAACCAAACAGTGAGGACATGGCATCTGCTGGAGATTGTTGCAGAGAAATTATATGAAGTGCTTTCACTCAAAGGTTTTTTTTTATGCTCAGTCATTATTTAAATGTGCAAGCCAAGAGCATGAAAATACAACGTGGGAGCGGATCGGTTGGAACATCCACCGCAACAATTACATCTCTTGATCTTTGACAAACTACTTTGCAGACTTGTATCTGCATGTCGACCTTTTCCACTTCATCGCAGCACAAAACATCAGAAATGTGTTTTTAATTGGCCGCATTGCAGATTGTCCCCAAGCTGCAACAAACAAATGTTAATAATGGACTTCTCAAACATGTTTTTATTAATTCAGAAAGTCAGAAAGCATGAGAAGTTAGACGTTTGCCTTCGTAGAGAAGTCAAAAGCTGCTCATTTATCTTACAGATGCACAGAAGTGATAAATAAAAATTGCCTTATTTCTTTCCCCACCATTTCATCTCTGAGGCCGAGTGTGTGCCTCCGTCTGATCTCCGCCGCTCTCAGAGATACAGGGATCAGATTGTGTGAATTTTTTGTGTGTGTGTGTGTTAGAGCCTCACTTCAGTTCCCACTGTTGGGATTACCAGTCCCTTTGAAATGAAAGATTGAATCTCTTTCTTTGAAAGGAGTTTGCATCACACTTTCTTAAAAGGTTCAGGACATGTTTCAGGAGCCATTCATGAATAAATAATCATTGTTTACAGTAGCGTCGCTGTTATGCAACATTAATGTAGCATGCTTGTGTCAAATAAAAGTTCTTAACAGCTGAAGGAGAGGACACGAACACAAAATTATCCCTGGATCACACTGGTCAAAGGAGCGCTGTGCTGAATAACAAAGTTCTGTTCAACCTCATGACTGTTGTATCTACAGTGTGTGTGCCACACGATGAAAGAATCCTCTGATAGCATGTGTATGTGTGTAGATCATACAAGATACTGTAATGCATCTAAGGAGACATACTCTGAAGTGTGGTGGGTGGGCAGTGGCAGCTTCACTTTGTTTTAGAGCTCTCTTTAACTAGCATCACATGGAGATTTAATCTTGTTATGCTGGCTGAGGCTGGCTGTCAAGAATTACTCTTAGATATGATAATCTCTGCAGGCTCACATTACGAGTTTATATGCAGCATAAAAAAAACAATAAATTCTCATGAGAAATGGTCCAAGCTCAGGAATTATCTCTGGGGGCGTCATGAGGAAAATAAAGATGTCATAAAGAAATACAAAGCACTTGACACCGCCTGCAGAGAAACATTTCAATAACTGAGTGTGGCATAAGGAATTTGCTATCATGTATTTTAATGATAGTTAACTTTCAAAACTAATACTCATTTCAAAGAGTGTATCAATGTACTGTGTAGTAGAATTAAAATGAAAAATGACAAAGATTCTCGACCAAGATAGCAGCTTTGTCGGAGTGGTGCTTTGACATTAACCTGTGTGCTAACTTTAAATATCACTTTTATTTATTTCTGGACTGCAACCAAGTGCCATACAAAGAAAGCATTTCAGAGGAGTCCAAAAGTATGCTCCATTATCAAGATCTTTTGGCTGTTGTCATATCTCACACCTCAACATGAATTAAGGCTTTTCACTTCACCTGTTATTGAGACAGTTTGAAACAGTTTGAAACACTTTAACTCCCAGCAAGTTCATCCTGCCCATCATACACAACAGCTGTGTCCAATTGAAATGACTGCATTTTTCAATTGGTGCATTCAAAGACTAATTTTGGTATCAAAGGCTATTGTAATTCAAAGGCTCCTTTGTTGCATTGTGCTGCACTGCATTGTACCGCATTGAGTTAATTTATATTAAGCTATGTTAAGTTACATTATGTTACGCCATGTAACGCTAAGTTTTGTTACCCTAAGTTTCATTACAATACGTTATGTTATATTACATGTCATTATATTATGTTTCATTATGATACGTTTCATTGCGTTTCGTTATGATACGTTTCGTTTCTTTATGATACGTTTCGTTGCGTTTCGTTATGATACGTTTCATTTCTTTATGATACGTTTCGTTACGATACAGTTTCGTTACCGTACGTTTCGTTACCGTACGTTTCGTTACGATACGTTTCGTTACGATACGTTTAGTTACGATACGTTTCGTTACGATACGTTTCGTTACCGTACGTTTCGTTACGTTACCGCTCGTAATGTGTAAATGCAGAAGGAATCTTCGTGACACTGGCGTGCTTGTTTAGTAATGCATTTATTACAAGAAAACAATACCAGTATCGGACAAGCACCGAGGAACATAGTGACATAGCCTACTACAGAGCACAAACTTATCTTAACATCAGGTCTTTCATTGTACTGTCCTTTAGCTCTGCTGACTTAAGGGTCGCAAAACTTATCCCTGCAATTCAAAAACAGGAAGGGGATCTCTATCTAAATGTCTCTGAGAGTCTGAAACAACATAGTTTTCTCCTTGACTTGTTTTATGTCAGATACTTCACTAGGTTTGGTTACACTGCATTTGGTTACGCTGCGTTTGGTTACGCTGCGTTTGGTTACGTTGCGTTTGTTTATGCTACGTTTCGTTATGCTGCATTTCATTAACTCTTAATAAGAACTGTTCTAATCCAGGCTTCAAACATTTAAATTCCGCTGTAAAAATGGGCATCTTAACATGGGTGTTAATGAGGATTCCTTGGCTTTTGCAGCCAGCCCCAAGTGGACACTAGAGAAAATCCAGTTTTTTTGCACTTCTACATGGGCTTCTTTTTCAACATCAGAAGTCGCCCCTTGGTTAATGTCAGCAACATTAAAAAGAACACATTGATTTTTTAAAAACAGTGTGGCAGACACCCAAACAAGTGAAAGAACTAGCATTGAACCTGATGATGGGATGAATGTTTCATGGCCATCCACCCAAGAAAGACTTCAAAACTCGACCAGGGAGACATACTGCTAGTAAGCTAGCATGGGTAAAAATAAAGAAAACACATTTATGTAAATATTGCCTTGTCTTGCATCACTTATCTTACTGTTGCTAAATTTAGAACAGGTTCACACGCCATACAGTATTCAAGTAGATGACTTTTCTCTGTATTTCTGTATTCAAAGTCCTTGAAATTGAAACTCTGCCAAGTTCACCATTATTTAGTCCAGAGTATTATGTAGTGCAGAGTAAATATAGCGCAGATCCTCTCCCACTGGCTCTGCATGTCTCTCTTTCTCACTGGTTTTGCTCCCCTCTCTCTGACTGATCTGGCCTGTAGTTGTTGCAGGCCTGCGTGAGTGAATAGACCCTCGCCTTGTCAATAAAGCAATCATTAGAGGCAGATTGAGTTTGTGCTTGTGTACTGACAGCACACTGGATGAGGTGAATGGAGAAGGAGGGGAAGAGCGAAGGATGAGAGAAGGATGCTGATGGTGAGATTCGATATTTTGATGTGTGTCGGCTGAATCTGTCTCAAGCAATTTAAGTGATGGGAAACACTCTTATAGGTTTTTTAACTCAAAAATAGAAACTGATTTGTCTTGTTTAGAGCCAGCGCATGGGTGCCTTTCCTTACAGCTAAAGCCTTCTCTAACATCTTCTTTAGTACAAATGTAACCCTTGCTGAAGTCAACTGTAGTTAAAACAAAACAAAGTAACACAAGAATCTGATTTGGTACCACTGACTCTCATTTTTCTCCTTCAAAAGCCTTTTCCTTTCTGTCCAAGCACCCCTATCTCTGTCTCCGTCTCTGTCTGTGCTGCATGTCTCCGGGGCCAGACTTGGTCAGTGATCAGCTGAGATTTCGCCATGTTTGAAATGCAATCACTCCCAATTCTCTGTGCTGTGCTCTCTATGCCTCTCTAACAGGGAGCCAGCCATCACCACATTCACTTAAGCCTGTAGTTAAAGAACAACAGAGCACACAGAGGCAGTAACAAGAAACAGGAGAGTCAAAACAAGTTTGGAAAAGTTTACTGTAAAGCTTGTTACAAATGTGTAAAAAGACACTGAGTATATGGCCTGGGTGAACTTGTAGTTTCAAATTTTCAGCAACAGTCACGATTTGTTAACAAGGAACTTAAATTCTAAAAATGAAAAGTTGCCTGAAAAGTTTCAGTAAGCTACTGTAACAGTTAGCAAAATAGCTTGTAAATAATAGTTATAATTTGCCTGCTCTTTATAAAAATGTAGCACAAAAATATGGCAAGTTAAGGTTTATAACAAGTAATGTGTCAAAAAAAAACTTAATTTAAACTAAAATTTTAAATTGTATTATGTATATATTTATATTTTTATTGGTACTATAGGAGTATCATTCAAATAGATGTACTGATGCAGCTCTGGACTCACCAATATCATACATACCATTTTTCTGTGTACCATTCATAACAACCCAATATAGGTTTTTGCATAATACAAACACAAAAAATTATTATTATTATTTTAATTATTATCTTTTCTACTCACAAGTATGTCAGATTTTTGTCCTTACTTCTACAATTCCAACTCTTTCTCTGTTACTGCTTTACAGCAGAGGTGGGAATGCAAGGTGACCAAAGCCTGGTTTATACTTCTGTGTTGAATTGACCCAGTAGTCTACCCTGAAGGTCTGCATCACCCTTTTCCAATGCAGAAGCCCACGCATGTAGCCTGACGTGCACCTCCTCCCAAATGTACAGTATATACACATGGAAATGTAACGGACAGCAAGTCCTGTGATTAGTCCACTGGGCGACATCATGTTTTCTGCATTTACAACACTTCGCCTTACATTTCACCTCCTTCGACATCTCCACTCTATTGTTTCTAGTAACAATTGCTGTATAATCAACGGTAACATGTATCAGCTCTAATTTAACATAATACCCTTGGAGTCACTGTGAAATAGCAAGCAGAAAACGTAGCGGGACTGGAAACAAGTGACCTGATTATCGCAGAGACCGCACTGCACACAAACATTTCAGCGACATTACCGAAATACAAGTATTGGGTTGCTCACAACAGTGTCAACCACTAAGGTGTCAACCACTAAGGTGTAGGGTCAACACAGAAGGCTTAACAATAACCAATACTTCTTATACAGCCAAAATAACGGCAGTATTATGAAACAGCGACACTGTAATTTTCGGTATAATGCATGACAATCAAATGATAATAAATCATGATATCTTATATATGATGGGGGTTTTTTTGTGGGTGGAAGAACCACATACAGACACACATTTTGGATTACAGATCTGAAAAATACATCTGGGAAAAAACAAAATAACCACTCAAAATGCAAAAGCAACTACTTCTTAGTACTTTGTTATTAATTTTGCCAAAGCAACTGTGTTAGTTTTTGCAACCAACGCATGTCTGGCTCTATACATAGACATCAGACCCATCCTGTCTGACCTCAACAACAGAGCCATATGCAGAGCATGCACCAGAACACTGGACTACCAACACCCCCTCTACTCAGTCTTCACACTACTCCCATCTGGTCGCAGATACAGATCCCTTTATTGTAGGCTAGCCTGGTTTGGCAGAAGCTTTGTCCCGTTGGCCATAGCACTGCTAAATAAAATGCCCATGTAATGTGTCTGGTGTGTTTATATGTGTCCTGTGTGTATATATATATGTGTCCAGTGTGTATATATATGTGTCCTGTGTGTATATATATGTGTCCCGTGTGTGTATATATGTGTCCCGTGTGTGTATATATGTGTCCCGTGTGTTCATATGTGTCCGGTGTGTATATATGTGGGATGATGTGTACCTTCGTTGCAGGGCTGGGTGGATGTTTATTGTTTATTTTTGTATTATATGTTTTTTTTGTACAGACGGTGACAACAAATTTCCTGATTAAGGACAAATAAAGATCTATCTATCTATCTATCTATCTATCTATCTATCTATCTATCTATCTATCTATCTATCTATCTATCTATCTATCTATCTATCTATCTATCTATCTATCTATCTATCCATCCATCTATCTATCTATCTATCTATCTATCTATCTATCTATCTATCTATCTATCTATCTATCTATCTGTCTCTCTGTCTGTCTGTCTGTCTGTCTGTCTTAACGCTGCGACACCAAAGTAAAAATGAAGAGGGATGCTCAAGGAGTGGGAGTGATTTTGCATGCCTGCCTATGCAAATCACTCCTGTTGTGATATCACCACAGGAGCGAATTCAAATCCCCTCGTCGAAGCTGCGTTGTTTTATTGGTGGCCTTCAGAAAGAATGCAGAGGCTTGTCTGCTTGTCTCCACATTCTCAGGGTTGCTTGGCTGGAGGATGACACAAGTATAGATCTATAGACAGGGAAATATGTGTTTTTCATTATATGGGACCTTTAAGAGTAAAGTTGTTATAGTTGCAATGCATTATTCATGGACACATATCATAAAAAGTACTGGAGAATGTTTCATACAGATGATAGCTGTATTTCTTGAAAACTATCTCCCCTCTTTTTGGTGCATCTGCGATTTTAAATCACAGAAAATGAACACTTATAACTGCGACTGGTAAATCCTGGTTGACTTTTATGAAGTCCCTCAGGTAGCTTCTGTCTCGTCCCTGGGCCTCTTTTTCTGCTACTTTTATGCCAACAATAGAATATAAAACAGGGCAGAGAGTATAGAAAGTGTATCCTTGGTACATAAAGTGTGTATCTCTTCCTGTTGTGTCACTATGAAGCACCTTAGCATATCCCAGTCAATGATATGTATCCAATATCAGTGTTTGGACTTGTGCCATTTCTCCCCATCGCCTCTTCTTCATGTTCCATTTAACGTGAATCCAATTTTCACACTTGTGTACAGCTATCTCGTGCACATGAATAATGTGTCCACTCAAAGTAAGTCATACATATCTTGGAGGATGTGCGCCGGGGAGAACATGTCCAGCAGAGGAGAGACATACGTTTGACGTGTCAGTTTATTACCTTTATGATTCGCTCTGTCCATTCTGCAGTGCGAGCAGGGAAGCTCAGCGCATCTGTTTGTTTTGGAATTCACTCACGGATGTAAAGCTCAAGCATAGCCTTTAGGTATGCCATTGTACCGCTTATCCCAGTGATGCAGGGCTCTCTGACACACGTGTACACGTGTTTGTCATTGATACTGTGGATGATGTATGCTATTGCTTTTGGGAAAGGGCCACTCGGGGGAAATAGACTGTAAGAACAAGACAGATATTATAAATTAAATCCTTGCATTATCTCTATCAGTCATTTTTTTTAAATGTTTTTTATTCTGACAATGCTTATCAATTTATTAAATATAGCAGCTACACAGAACCCATTTCAAGTGACGTACTGTCCTCTGTAATGTGGTTTTGGTGGAGGACATCAGGCACGGTTGATACTGATCTAAACACCATGTGGAGCACAGGACTATTCACTTACCAACTAATCTAAAAATTGTGCCTGGAAGTGTGCGTTTGTCACTGGTGTTATCAAATAAGAACATCCCCACACCAATAATTAATTGAGATGCGACTTTACTACAGCAGCGGGCTGGGTTGATATGATCTGGTTTGCCAGAAACAGCCTCCACACCTACAGTAATCACATACATCGCCCTACCCTTTGACTTAACTCAATAATTCCTGAAGTCACCACTGGTTTTGACAACAGGCTAATTGGATGGCTGACCCTGCCGGTTGAAAAAGCCGACTCAGCAGATTAAAAACCAAAGCCCATCAGCGAGAACAAAGCTTTACCCAGAGCTGTCAGTTGTCAGTAATTTACAGATGAGTGATGAGTTTAAAGAAAAAACTTCAAAGTTGAGCCCCAAGAACAGATGCACTGCTATACAAAATAGATTTTAAAAGAAGACAAACAGCAATCTTTCATAAGAATATTTGTATTATTGACATACTCAAACTGTTCAAGCTCAAAGAATTCGTAACATTTCCCTCTACATTTCTCCCTTTGTCACTCCAAACAACATCCCTCAGAGAAAGCTCTATTTGGATGATTGTGTAACCACATTCTCTCTCCAACCTTGAAACTGATACAGATGTTGCCATGAGAAAACATTACAAACATTTTTTGTGCCTGCATTTAACTTCAACAAAGGCTATTGTAACTGCTGCTGAGTAATCATCCACTGAAACCAAGGGGACAGCAGAGCAGATAGATATAAAATCATTACAAGGGGGAAATTATCTTTGCTTTCTTGTCCAATGATAAGGTTCAATCCGCACCATGCTGCCAAATTCAATTAAAGTGCCACTTCACTTATTAAGCACTGCACTTCAATAAAGTTTGCAGACATAAAGTGGCTCATCTCTATAAACAGATTTTTGCATATGAATGCAGAATATGGAGGCTTGGGACGAGAGTTTGGTTTCAGAAGTGTTTCAGTTTGTGATCGCTTTGTATAAAGGTTTGGCAGTATTAACCCCATCATTTTTTAAGTGTGTTCTAGTTGGTATGCAGGACTGTTTTACTAATTTCTATAATGAATAGCTGTATATGAGTACAGGTACAGATGTTGTGGGTAGCATTGAGCGTTTTTAGTCGACTACACGGTTAAACGCTGTCGACACCTTTAGACTAGTTGGCTAGTCAGATTTTTTAATTCCGTCCAAACAACTAGCAAAATAGTCACTTTGGAGTATCCTTAGTTGTAAACTAAATTTTTACATTTCAAGTCAGACTTTATATAATGGCAAATTCACAGAAAAGGATGTCTTGGTTGGGTAATACACTGGCTGTACAGGAAGCCCCGGTAATGGCCCTCCAGATGCTCACTTATCATTAGATGATGGGTATATATAGAGTGACATGAAATAGGAATAGTCAGAATCAAAGAAGAGGCTGATATATCAGAACTTCTAGGCGCAGTTTTAAGCCTTGCACTGAGAAACAGAGACACACATGGATGCTACTTCTTCCATAATGCAACTCACAAGTCTCATTTTGTAGTCCCTTCCACTCTAGTAAAATTTACAAACTCAACTTGTGAAGACAAATCTACATTGGCTGCATCATTGAGATATGTTTTTTTTATTTTGTAAAAAATCCACAGTTAAAATTAAAGGCTCTAACATACTGCCATTTCAAATCGGGATGTACAGAATATGCCCCTGTTACATTTCGTCTGCAATGGGTAATGCACGGAGGTGATGGTGGGGTAAAGTTTTTCCACCACTGATCCTCCCTTGGAGGTAGTGACAGATGCTGAATGGGGGGATAAACTTGGCGATGTGAAGCGCCGGAGCTGGCAGGGTGGATCAGCCGTGTGTGTACGTGGATGTTCTTGTCTACAATGTCCATGGTACTCCCATTGTGTGTTTTTTATAAGCCGTATGTTCTGCTTACGCCACATCATGATGCGATGTGTTATCCCACTCTGGGACACCAATATTACACTGATTCGGGGTGCAATGCTTAAGTCCAAGGGGCGCCATTATGGTAGAACTCGGTACTAGTGCTGTTGTGGAATTGCAGTGTGTAAAAGGCTTGCAAGTTCACAAAGACTGAACAATCTTCTCTTTGATATGTAGACTAAACACTAGGGGTGACCCCAAATAGTTGAATATTTGCATATGAAACGTGGATCATTCCATTCAAACCATGGGGGTGCTCAATGTCTAATTTTACATTATTTTCCTGTTTCCCGTAAAAATAGTGTCTCATATATCCTATTTTGATATAAATATAGACTTATTTAATGTAATTCTGAGAACAGCTCTTGAAGTGTTAAATCTCCTTAAAGTGGTAATTAAATCTCCCCTGGTAATTACAGGTGGACCATTTAGAGGGGACCTGTGGAGCAGACCTACCTCAGCTGGCCTTTAAATCTTTCTACGTTCAAGGTAGCTCAAAATGTCAGAAAATAAAACTTCAGATGATCCTAAAAATGGTGATAAAGATGAGGAGCAGCTTCATGAAGAGGGCTGTGAGATCAAGGATTACCGGACCACACAAAAACTGTACGGGGCCAAATGAACGAGCAGGAATACCCAAAGCTGTCCGAAGCCTCAAAAACAATCCACAGCATCCCATCCACCTCCACGCCATCAGGGAGGATATTCTCAAAGACAGGATTTACAGTCATGGCCAAAAGTTTTGAGAATGACACAAATATTACATTTTCACAAAGTCTGCTGCTTCAGGGTTTTTAGGTGTTTTTGTCAGATGTTTCTATGGTATAATGAAATACAATTAGAAGCATTTCATAAGTATCAAAAGCTTTTATTGAGAATTACACAGAATTCATGCAATAAGTCAATATTTGCAGTGTTGACCCTTCTTTTTCAAGACCTCTGCAATTCTCCCTGGCATGCTGTCAATCAACTTCTGGACCAAATCCTGACTGATGGCAGTCCATTCTTGCATAATCAATGCTTGGAGTTTGTCAGAATTTGTGGGTTTTTGATTGTCCACCCGCCTCTTGAGGATTGACCATAAGTTCACAATGGGATTAAGATCTGGGGAGTTTCCTGGCCAAGGGCCCAAAATCTTAATGTTTTGTTCCCCGAGCCATTTTGTTATGACTTTTGCTTTATGGCAAGGTGCTCCATCATGCTGGAAAAGGCATTCTTCATCACCAAACTGCCCTTGGATGGTTGGGAGAAGTTGCTCTCGGAGGACGTTCTGGTATCATTCTTTATTCATGGCTGTGTTTTTAGGCAAGATTGTGAGAGAGCCCACTCCCTTGACCGAAAAGCAACCCCACACATGAATGGTCTCAGGATGCTTCACTGTTGGCAAGAGACAGGACTGATGGTAGCGCTCACCTCGTCTTCTCCGAACAAGCCTTCCTCCAGATGCCCCAAATAATCGGAAAGGGGATTCATCAGAGAAAATGACTTTACCCCAGTCCTCAGCAGTCCAGTCCCTGTACCTTCTGCAGAATATCAGTCTGTCCCTGATGTTTTTACTGGAGAGAAGTGGCTTCTTTGCTGCCCTCCTTGACACCAGGCCTTCCTCCAAAAGTCTTGGCCTCACTGTGCATGCAGATGCACTCACACCTGCCTGCTGCCATTCCTGAGCAAGCTCTGCACCGGTGGTGGCCCGATCCCGCAGCTGTAACACCTTCAGGAGACGGTCCTGGCGCTTGCTGGACTTTCTTGGGCACCCTGGAGCCTGTTTGGCAACAATTGAACCTCTCTCCTTGAAGTTCTTGATAATTCGATAGACGGTTGACTGAGGTGCAATCTTACTCGCTGCTATAAACTTCCCTGTTAGGCCCTTTTTGTGCAATGCAATGATGGCTGCACATGTTTCCTTGCAGGTAACCATGGCTAACAGATGAGGAACAATGGTGTCATGCACCATCTTCCTTTTAAAGTGTCCAGTCACTCAATCATGACAGATTGATCGCCAGCCTTGTCCTCATCAACACCCACACCTGTGTTAATGTGTGTGACACCTGTGTGTCATTGAAATGATGTTAGCTGGTCCTTTTGTGGCAGGGCTGAAATGCAGTGGAAATGTGGTTTTGGTGATAAAGTTCATTTTCAAGGCAAAGAGGGACTTTGCAATTAATTGCAGTTGAGCTGATCACTCCTCATAACATTCTGGAGTATATGCAAATTGCCATTATAAAAACTGAAACAGCAGACTTTGTGAAAATTAATAGTTGTGTCATTCTCAAAACTTTTGGCCATGACTGTACAGTCAACAAGCAAGGACCGCACTTCTGCCCGTATACATGATGGTTTTCCTCATGTTCAATTGGAAAAGACTCAAACACAAAGACACGATGAAATACTGTTTTAAAAGGTACTGTTAAGAGATTTAAAAACCCTTTAGCTGGTTCAGGTTTGATTTTGAACATTATACAAATGTTTAGCCTTTAGTTGGACAAACTACCCTCCGCAGTGCTGCTCTCCGCTGTGTGAACACTGTTTAAATATCTCCTGATTCCTTATTCTGTAACGGCGCGTTGTTCCATGTTTAACGGATGGTGGCCTTATTTGAGTTTTCTCTCCTTCATCCCCTCGTTGTTTTTGTGTGCAATATAGATTTAAAAAATCTAAGTTTTATGCTTATAATATTCTGTTGTCTCTTTTACTTTAAGCCATGAGGCAAAATCTGATTAATCAGATTCAACTAAGCAAATCCTTAGTCGGTTCAACCCTACTAAACACTTGACTGACTGTGGCCACTAATAGCACCAAGAATTGTGCACCATTGGCCTTGACTATCTGCTCCATCTCAAAGTCCAACTCACAAAGTACAAAGGTCCTTGTGTTGGTTTGATGACTCATGTGTTATTGTTTGTTACGTTTTTGTCTTGCTGTTCTTCTCCACACTACTATTTTGGTACAGAACGCTGCAGGAGCCGGCAATTGTCAACAGAGCTGTCAATCATGGTGTCATATGCCCTCTGTTTAGCATCAAATAGCTCATTAAAACTAAAATTCTTAACCCTCCTGTTATGTTTGTTTCTCAGGAACAGCAATAATGTTCCTGGGTCAATTTGACCCAGGGCATATTTAATTATCAAAAAGTGTCAGAACCCAAAAGAATCCCAATAAACATTATTTTAATCTCATTATTAATTCCATTACTAACCATTTAAATCACAGATCAAGGTTTTATGAGGACATCTCACTCTCACTCGTTTTATCAGAATAAGAATCAGAAATACCTTATTTATCCTGGGGGGAAACACAGTAAAATAAAAGTGTGCGTGTTTGTGGGATTGGGGTGAAATATGTCACACAATTACAAAGAAACAATTAGTATTTGAAACTTCTGACCCCTTTTAGCCTCCACCTTGACTGCCGGGTCAAATTGACCCACAAACAGTACCTATATCTATAAACATGCAAGGGGGGTTGCAAATATGTGAAATCAACTATTTTCATTTCATATGTTCATTTCACCTATTAAGCCAAGCAGAAGTTTCATACGGAAAAATACTTTTCCTTTTTTTTGTTTTACTTTAAAAAGGTTCAATTTGACCCGCAACATAACAGGAGGGTTAAAACTGAACCCTTGCACATAAATCAGCATAAGAACTAACTATAATGACATAAACCCTATTTAAGAAACAAATATTCAATGTGTATTTTGATTTTATAGTTTGACCCTTTTTCCATCTGTCAGACTGAAGGAAGTGGGGTTTAAGACCTATACTGCAGCCAGCAGGCAGGGGGAGCTCTAAATCTTTTGGCTTCACAGTCAGGGAACATATGTTGTCCATTGTAACATGGTCAACACTCAAACAAACTTACATGCCTGCAAACTCTACCTACCAACTGTGTGCACATCACACACCATGCAGGTAGATAACTTACCTGCAGCTTTTCTTCCCTGTCCGTTTTTTTTTCACAGGCATCTCATTAGCTCCTGTGAGTGCAGATGACTTAGCAACAAACCAACCTCACCACATAACCCTGCAGGTAGCTTTTAGACCCCGCTGCTCCACTTTCACTGCCGACTCCGTGTTGCTAAGAATTTCCTTTTAAATAGCTCATTCACTGTGTCCTTTCATGGTGCTGTGAGCTTCAGAAAATACACGGTCGGCTGCACTCCTGACCACAACAAAAACAAAGCTGGCTTTAAGGTGGTGCTCTCTATTTCCTGTGGGATTATCAGCTTTTTTGCTCAAGTCTGCCTTCTTCCCAGACAAACTAAAATTCAGGAATATGCAGCCTTAAGTCCCTTTACTATATAATTAAATTACTCTTGACGTTAATGTTAGAATACAGATAATGTTTTGTGCCTCTTTTTACATTAACAGCTTGTTTGTCATCAATCAGATACATTTCCCTCTAAAAAAAACTCCTCATGAATGCTTGTTTATATTTGATGTGCCTTTTTTCCTCAAACCATTTTTACTGAGAGGGAAAAAGATCTGGAGGGGAAATGGCTTTTGTGCCTCGGTCAACAGTCTGACATCTGTTCTTTTGAGTGTGTTGGCTGGTGAAAAGTGGCCCTGCAAGCTTTTATGTTGCTTCTCCTATTTGGAAAAATACCCGAATTGGTCACATCTCCACTGATGGCACGAGTGTACTCACCAGTTTTTGTCACAAGGCATCAGCAATTCATTGTTGTTTTATTCAGTCTTCATAAATTTAAATGTGAGTGTTTCATTTTTATTACTATGGTTTAATTTTGGTTCCTTGCAAATTGTATTTAAAACACTTTTTTTGAACAGTAAAACAAAGTAAGGCAGATTGACTATTCACTGCTGCAGATGGACATACATTACATAATTTTGGATGCACTGATCCAACTTTTTGAGCCTCAATACTGATACTGATACCTGGGCTTTTGGTGGCCAATACAATACCAATCCAATCTGGACCAATACCAGTATTAAATTGTCTTTATTCCTCAATGTGAGGATGAGACTGGGACATTACATTTTGGCAACATCAGGCTTTTCCAACTTTGTAAACAAAATGAAACATATAAATACATATAGTCATCTTTTTCATGTTCAGCCATCCTCACATGCAACTGCCCACCAAGGTTCTTCTGTGTGTATTTTAATTCTTGTTGGTTGGTACTTCAGTTGTCTTCAAAAACTTGATTAGACTAATGGATGGATTTTTTTGCACAATTGATTTAATTTAAATGACAGGACTTAATGTAAGCAGTGTAACGATACATCATAGGATCCAAAAGACCCCAAAACAGTATTGATAAGCTCAAATGTCATTGATCTTTGTGTTCTGAAAAAGGCAGAATCAGGTCTTTTAAGGAACCAGATTTTACCCCCCTTCCACATTCACAATCCTCTCTAGCCCTCTGTAAGAAAGAAACAGAATATCACAGCACCCCAAAGACTGCAGGTAAAACGAAATTGATTTGCTTTCACCCCCAAATCCACATTTTTTCCAGTCAGAATTCTTCCTTTACACACTGTCCTATGTTCTGCACTGACCCTGTTTTCCCTGAATGACAGACTTGGCTCATCCATCTGTTTCTCTATACCTGCTGATCTGTTTTTGTTTCCCACCATCTTTCTTATCCTTAACCGATTTTTCTGACTCCATCAGGTTTGCTGTATGCAGGGCCTTAAGCCTTCTCCCCTCTTTATTGCATCTGTCCTGCAATATCCCCATGTCTGATGGCGCCAACAAGTTTTTCTCTACAGTTTGATGAGTCTTCAGATTGTGTCAGCTTGTATTTCAAACATACAGTATCCCCTTCTTCAGCTGTTTTTTTTTTACTGTTTTAGTGCAGGACTTATTTCCCCATCTTTGGAAAAGGGAGGCCTCCTTGATATTTTCCTCCTGAGAAGCCCTTGTATTTACTCTGATTTCAATTGAAATCAATTTAGTCAGTAGTCACATCAGCATGTGAGCAGATTTGTTGGAAGCACGGCTGTCTCTGCAGGACTCCTAAACACAACAATTTAAATCTGATCTGATGGCCTAATGATCCCTAATAGTACCATCTAGAAAAATTGAAGGGGATATTGCTCACTCCGCCTTGAAGCTGTGCTATACTCGAATTTGATTTTGTCAAACACATCCTGTGACCACATTTCTTAATGATGTTTAGAGCTTGAAAAGCCTCCTTCAAATTTAAGGGCAAGGATGTGTAAGACTTTACCTGCAGGGCCGACAGAACCTGAAACAAAAATACAAGTTCAAGCACTCAAAGCAGATAGCTGAACCCTATAGCTTGGCTTTCTGTATTTGATTAGATTTATTTCGTATGTCAAAAAAACCCCACACTTATCCAACAAATCAACCCCCCCAAAAAGACACGACAGACAGGTATCACTCATCCACATCAAGGTTACAGCCATGGAACAATTTGGTTTGAGCTCATCTGAATCAATCAACTGGTTCCCCTAAGTTCATGTCAGGAAATACTCCAACATATTTAGAGAGTTTTCTCCAAACTATGGCCTTAACCCATTCACTGGAGCCCATTAAAACACTTTATGACAAGCTTGCGTGAGATCGAGCCTGTCTTATTGTTTGTCTGTACATATAGGCCTATCTTTATATAATATCATATGTGGCTGTGATGCACTGATTCCTTCACTTAAATTATTTTTGCTGCAGTAGACTCTGAATGACCCCTGACTTGAAAGTACCATCTGCATTGTTTTCCCACGGTTCCATGTGAACCTTCAAAAAGTGTATTTTTGACCGTGTTCTTCGTCACCGTAAAAAAGTATTTAGCTGTCATAAATGATGTTCAAATTCACACTAAAAGGGAGAAACCTCAAAGGTCAGTTAACACAGATAAAACGTTCATTATCTTAAATTTCTGAAAGAAAGTTCATGCTCCAACAAATGAACAAGTTCACATTTATTTTGTTATTTGAGAGGGGCTGCAGATCCTCAATAGAGGTTGACTTTCGAATGTGTTTTGAAAGTAAACCAAAAACTCTGTATAAAATACAATTAGGAGTTGTAAGTTGTAGACAGCTAAATACCATTACATGGGATCAGAAAGATTTGTTTGATTTGTTTGAGTATTTGGGAAGTTATGGGTTGTATATATTTTTCTGAGACGACTACTTTTTCTCCAAATATTAATGTTTAAGCGACTTTGAGTAGTAAGAAAAGCGCTATATAAATTCTATGAATTATTATTATTAGGGCCCGAGCACCGACAAGGTCGGCGAAGGCCCTCTTGAAACCCGAGGAATTATTAGGGCCCGAGCACCGACAATGTCGGCGAGGCCCTATTGTAACCCTAATGATTATTATTATTATTATTATTATTCTTTCTCGCGCCATTTGAATCCCCAATGTGCTTGCCATAACGCGGTGCAAAAGTCCCCAACCGTTGCACATGCACCAGGCCTGGCGAAAATTTCGACATTTTTGTGGTCCCGAAAAAAAAATCCCCAAAATGGCTCAACGGCGCCCCCTTGAAGTTGGAAATTTGAAAAGGCTAGCCCCATAATACGGTTCAACATACATGCATCAAATTTTTTTTGGTAAGGTGTCATGCCAAGACCTACAAAAAATCCTCTTAACGTCGTGGTGAAATCCCAACAGGAAGTCGGCCATTTTGATTTTTCTGGTTTTGACCCCATTATTTTGGGTATGTGTTTGTGTAAACTCCTCCTACAGTTTTGGTCCCACCAACTCCCAACCACGCACATTTTGGAGTGGACAGATTAACGATCAAACGATATCAGACAGAATTTCTCTACGTCAATTTTTGTGGGCGTGGCACTTCACTAAACTTGGAGTACATTTTTTCAACCGCTAAAGTATGTATTTATGTAAATAGCTCCTACAATTTTGCTCCGATCAACTCCCAACCACGCACATTTTGAAGCAGACACATTGACGATCAAAAGTCATCAGACAGAATTTCTCTAAGTCAATCGGTGTGGGCGTGGCCACGCCTCAAACTCTGATGTCTCGCCATGAAACAGGAAGTACTGATAGCTCCTTCATACAGTGTTCAATTTGTTTGAACTTACATACGCATGATCAGGGTCCATCCCTCAACACACCTATGGACTCATTTATCTACTACAGCCATAGCGCCACCCACAGGAAATACATGGTACTGACATTTACATACAATCTCCGATCTCTTCCAAATTTCACATGTTTCATCATGGGCCCAGCCTGAACTCATATACATACACATGTTTGTCATATGAATAGCGCCACCTAATGGACACAAGCAGTATTTACTCTCAGAACATGTTTTTAACATGCTTGTGATCCCAACTCTTTCTATAATGATCTGTGATGAACAATCCTTCAGAACATAATTAAAGACACAGCAGCACCTACTGGTGACAGGCGGTACTGCAATGTACACTATGCTGATAACTGCACAGGTAAGCTCACAGTTTCAGCCTAGGCAGCACAGCAACACCTGCAGCACATCAGGCGGTGCCTTACATCAGGTGGTCATGCACATCAGGGAGTCGCGCACGTCAGGCGGTGCTTGAACGAGGGCCCGCACATCGCCGCTTGCGGCTTTAATTATTATTTTTTTTCTTTCTCCCGACTTTTGAATCCCCAATTTGGTTGCCTTAACGCGGTGCAAAAGTCCCCAACTGTTGCACATGCACCAGGCCTGGTGAAAATTTCGACATTTTGGTGGTCCCGAAAAAAAAAATCCCCAAAATGGCTAAACGGCGCCCCCTTGAATTTGAAAATTTCGGAGGGCCAGCCCCTCACGACGGTTCAACATGCATGCATGAAATTTTTTTTGGTAAGGTGTCATGCCAAGATCTACAAAAAAGCCTCTTAACGTCGTGGTGAAATCCCAACAGGAAGTCGGCCATTTTGATTTTTCTGTTTTTGACCCCATTATTTTGGGTATGTGTTTGTGTAAACTCCTCCTACAGTTTTTGTCCCACCAACTCCCAACCACGCACATTTTGGAGTGGACAGATTAACGATCAAACGATATCAGACAGAATTTCTCTACGTCAATTTTTGTGGGCGTGGCACCTCGCTAAACTGTGAGGACATTTTTTCAACCTCTAAAGTATGTATTTATGTAAATAGCTCCTACAATTTTGCTCCGATCAACTCCCAACCACGCACATTTTGAAGCAGACACATTAACGATCAAAAGTCATCAGACAGAATTTCTCTAAGTCAATCGGTGTGGGCGTGGCACCTCGCTACATCTGGAGGACATTTTGAAAAACTCTAAACAGTTATATCTCTCATATGCAATAATGGATCAGGCCCAGACCGGTCATGCATGATAAGTGCCCCAGCCTGAACGCCTCTATAGGCAAATATTCACCAATATCATATAGTGCCCCCTACTGGCAGCAGAAAATACCATGTCCTACAGTTTTTGTCCAATCAACTCCTGCTTTGCACCCAATGTAGTTGTCACACTGCAGGTGAACATTTTTCAAAGGACTCTTCCTAAGTCAATGGATGTGGGCATGGCCACGCCTCAAACTCTGATGTCTCGCCATTAAACAGGAAGTACTTACAGCTCCTTCATACAGTGTTCAATCTGTTTGAAGTTATATACACATGATCAGGGTCCATCCATCAACACACTCATAGGTTCATTTATCTACTACAGCCATAGCGCCACCCACAGGAATTACTGACCTTTACATACAATCTCCGATCTGTTCAAAATTTCACGTGTTTCATCATGGACCTGGACTTAACTCATCTATCGACACATTTTGCTCAAGCGGTATATACTCTCAGATCCTGTTTTTAAAATGGTTGTGATCACAACTCGATCTGTAATAAATAATCCTTCAGAACATAACTTCATTAAAGTTATAGCCCTACCTACTGCTGAAAGGTAGTACTGCAATGTACCCTGTCTTTCAAACTACAAATGTATGTTTAAAGTAAGTTTGAGGCCTCATCTACAATTACATTTAGCTCATGATGATCACTGTATCATAGACACATTGAAGATGGTACGTTATCAGAGGATTTTTCATACGTTAAAGGGGAAGGCTTTGCTGGCCCTTCAAAGATAGAATTTTTGGAGCAAAAATTCAGAACTGTTTGGTTAAATACATCGTCGGAGACCCCCTGAAAACTGCAACCCACAAATTTGCATCTGGCATTGTATCTATGCATTTTGCTGTTTTCATGTTAATAAACAATCTACTACAGTAAAATATCCCTTTTAATTGATTACATTACTTTTTAATGTTTACCGAGGTACCTTTCAACTGCTTACCATTACATAACTCTCATGCAATCTCGTTATTTTCTTTATGTTGGTGGCAAAAAAAACCAACATATTTATAGTTTGCATGTTTCAACAAACACAGATAAGACAGCTAAAATTAAGTTCCGTGTACAAGTACACATATCTGCCAAATGAACAGGATTTTAATCTGATTATATTATTCAATCTAAAAAATTTACGTGATTAAAATCTAGTTGTCTACACATAAGTATTCAAACTTATTACACAAAGTGATGTCTCACCTTGGAACTGGAAGCTGCAATGACTATGCTGCTTATAATTAAATCTGATCAACATTTCCTACCTTTCATACTAATATGTTCCTCATCACATCTCCATAATTGTCATACCATTCTGTAGTATTTCGGCAAACTATAACCTGTCAAATATCATTTAAAAACAATTACATAAAATAAACTGTCAAACGATTGATCAATTAGTCAACAATGCTCATTTTATTTATATAAAAGTAATTCATACACACGTTATCTGAACATTAAGTTCATACTTGTTTTTTTATTATATATAATATCAGTAATAACACTCAAAAGTATGGGTGATCATAGTTATTTTCGACAGGTGTATTGATAAAGCAAACAAAAAAATATCAAGCCAGTAACAGAAAATAAAGACTGAAAAAAAAAAATGTATTACAATTCTCATTTCAAAAATTGTATAATCCTGACATCTTGAAAATAACACTTTATAATGAACTCGGTACCTCTACAATTGAAATTAAATGTATAGATAATAAAATATCAATAGATAACAGTACTAATGGTACAATGCAAATTTTAAAAATAATTGGCACAGAAGATAATAAGTAATATTAAGTAAGAGAGGTATTAAGTCTTTCTGCTCCTCAGGTCAGCTGGTCCACAACAGCAGGCCTGCAGCAACAATCCACTGGAACCTGAGACATAAGTGAGGCCAAGACCTCTCAGAAAAATGATAGTTGGTTAGTAACAGTGTACACAAATCTTAATATACAACAAGATTGCTTCATCATTAACTATTGATTTATAAATATATGTGTCATATGTCTCATCTAAAACTACATAACCAAACTGTTATATAAATTAATGTTTGTTTCTTACACCCTATTTTATTATTGCTTCGCAAATTAATTTGTAAAGTTGGTTGAATCTGATTTATTTTCATTATTTTTATTATCAACTTACATTTTTAAGGCTCAATAACTTTGAGGCACTTTAATGTACAATTTCACCAAACTTTCCATGTCATTGCCGAGTAAAGCAGGGCCCCGCAGGGAGTCGAACCCCGAGGTTGTAAACAGTAAACTGTAAACAGTGGTCCGCACCCAGGGCCTTTTGCTTTTTTTGTGGCAAACATGAAAGGTAAAGCAAAACCCGCATTACAAACAGCATACAAGTGTTATCATTTAATTTTAGGGCCTAATACTATTTGGTTATTTATGTGAAAAATTTTGTATCTGTCTATTATTTTAAATGTCATTAATAACATCCATAACGTACATGTTTATTTATAAATGTTATACCTACAAAGCTGTTGTAATGCAGGAAACGAAACCTTTTTATACTATGCTATCATAAAACGTTATACTAACAGATAAAAAGAGAAAGGCATGCAAATGTTTTTTTGTTTTTGTTTTTTTCCTCAACACTAAACAAATACTAATACACTGCTACCATAAAACATTATCACACTATAACAGACAAAAAGAGAAAAAGGCATGCAAATGTTTTTGGGAGTTTTTTTTTCTTTTTTTTCTTAGCACTAAACAAATAACATCACACTAACAGACAAAAAGAGAAAAGGCATGCAAATTTTTTTTTTTTTTTTTTTTTTTACCTTAGCACTAAACAAATAACATTATCACACTAACAGACAAAAAGAGAAAGGCATGCAAATTTTTTTTTTTTTTTTTTTTCCTTAGCACTAAACAAATAACATTATCACACTATAAAAACAGAAGAGAAAAGGCATGCAAATGTTTTGTTTTTTTTCCCTTAGCACTAAACAAATAACATTATCACACTATAAAAACAGACAAGAGAAAAGGCATGCAAATGTTTTTTTGGAGTTTTTTGTTTTTTTTCCTTAGCACTAAACAAATATTATCACACTATAACAGAGAAAGAGAAAGGCATGCAAATGTTTTTTTTTGTTTTTTGTTTTTTTTTGCCCCTAAACATGCAGACTATGCCATACCTACCCACAAGAGTTAACCATAAAAGTTAAACCTACCAAAAAGCTCAATTTCACTACAAACCTGCAGTCATCAAAAGTCTCAACTACTCTGCCTCATCACTTGGATCAGATGTACTTCTAAAACAACAAAGAATCCCCTCATGGTCACTAAAATAAGTAGGCCACACTACTGACTGTACCTCGTACTGTGTTGTTTTCACATACACATGGTCAATAAGTGTGCCTCTCTCTGTGGTGGGTTGTGTCACTAGCTGAACAAATCCCCTCTCTGCAACAAAACTGCAGATTGATGATGACTTCAAAATGTCATCATTGAAATCTCCCATGACAGCAATAGTGTTACTTAGTGGGTTAAGCCAATCAAGTAACTTGCTCAGATTCTCCTTAAACAAAAACATGGGATACGATGGCGGTCGATAAATGACTGCAACTAGTATGTCAACACTGACACACTTGTAAACCAAACACTCCAAATTCACATGTGGCACTTTGATTATGTCAAATGCCACATTGTCTGCACTAAACATGCCAACACCACCATGTTGTTGGGCTTGCAATGCTATCAAAGCTGGGTGGTCACTTCTGTACGCTTCACTCCGAGGACAGTTCAGGAAACTGTAACCACCGATCTTTACATTTTCTAATACAGAATCAGTGGGTAACCATGTTTCTGTTACAGCAATACAGTTAGGCTGCAAATGCTGTGTGCACAAAGCTAAATCTGACACATGTAGACTTAAACTTTGCACGTTCATCAAAAACACAGTAAGTGTATTTGATGTGTGCCGGGGTATGACATCAACCAAGAATGGAGGCATACTCTTAACTGCATCCTTGATGTCATCCTTACAGTAAATTACCTTCTCTCTAAAGTCTTGAATGATCAAACCAGACAGACTTCTAACACGGCTTAAGGCTACATACGCCTGTCCTGCAGTGAAAACCTTTTTCAAACATACTACGGCACTGTCGACAGTCAACCCCTGCACTTTATGCACCGTACAAGCCCAAGCAAGTTTAAGTGGAAATTGTCTTCGCAATCCACCTTTGTTCGTCACCCTCTCTTCCTCTGGGTCAATACCCGTAGAACCAACCAAATAAACAGAAACACCAACAGATTGTTTCCTCCTCTGAGCACCGACCTGATCGTCATCAAACTTTACAAACACCGTCTTTGGAAAAGCACCATCAGTAGAAGACACTATGTGAGTAACAATACCGCACACACCATTAACCAGACCGTCCAAAACATCTACATTCTTACAGAGCATAACACGGGCATCTATCCCCAAGGGAAGTGTTTCCTCTAAAGATGTGTTATACGTTCTGCTGTGATGTCCACTAATCAACTCTAACTTCCCTGTTTTCTTGCTATTCACATAATCCTGTGCTTCAATCTCAACATATTCAGGACAAGTCCTGAATAGCTCCTGAATGTTATGCTCATTTACTTGTCTGTTTGTCGGAAATATGTGCAAAGCTGAGCTGACTTCACCAGTTTCACAATGCTGCAGTGTCCTAATGTCACTGAGCAGCATTGGAGTCTCTTTAGACCGAGTTCTGACCCTGTTCAACAACTCTGCAAAGACTGAATCCTGTTGCCTAACAACTGTTGTTAATTCAACAACCTTAAACAGACTGGACCACAAGTTCACACCCTGATCATCAACATACAGTGGTTTCCCTTTAACGGGAGGCAACTGGAAAAAATCTCCCACTGCAATCACACTCACGTTACCAAACGGAGCAAAGTCACCAGTCTGTTTGATCTGCCTCAATCTACCATGAATATAAGCCAACAACCTGTGATCTACCATGGAGATTTCATCAATGATCAAAATCTGCAGATCACACAACTTAGCACGCAGAGAATTGATCTTCTCTTCACCCAGAGGAGTGTACGGTAGGCGTACATTCACTCCAATGCTAAACGTGCTGTGAATAGTTGCTGCATGCAGATTGTATGCAGCAATCCCTGTAGGAGCAGTCAACAAAACACAAGTGTTGTCCGGATGACGACATGCCGGTGACAACAACCTCATAGCCTCATACTGAATAGCCCTAATCAGATGACTCTTACCGGTACCAGCCCCGCCGGTTACAAACACGTGCAGGGGATCTGGCTTTTTCCCATTGACCTTCTCTAAACACCACTGACGAATCTGGTAGAAAACAGACAACTGTGTCTCATTCAGAGACCTAACCAATGCCAAACCATCAGTTCTGCTCAAAACATTACTTCTTTTCTCTAAATGACAGATCTCTTTGCTGCTAACTGCCAAATCTGGAATGTTTTCAACATGCTCCTCTACTACCTGCTCTGTCTCATTCTGCTCTTGCAGACTCTGTAAACGTTCCAGTTCCTGCTCTGGACACAGCTCGCACCAGGCATCCTCTAACACAACATTACTGTCAACTTCATGTTGGATATCATCCAATTTATCACCTTCCATCTCAAATCTGCTTCTATTCAAATCAACAACTGACTTCACCGAATGCCTGGATCCATCACTTAACCTCACATGACCATTCATGTAAAAATCCTCACACGTCTCACAGTTCTGGGGTTTAAGCTGTCTATCAACACGATGGGGAAGAAACAACTGCAAAATGCTCTGAAAGAAAGATTCTGGATTTTTTGTCTCAGAAAAGCGCGCGTAACGGACAACCGCAGGTTGTGAACGCGTTCTTTTTGAGACAAAACCAAAATCTTTCTTCAGTTTCACCCTATTCTGACTCTTCTCATTTTTGCTCAGAACACGATATTCTGAAGCAAAAGTTGCCAAACACATGTCTTTAAACTCGCTATCATCCGGCCTGTTCCTATAGCGATCCACTAAACTAGTCATCCACATGTCTTCTGAAGTAAGACCCTGTGATGACGCTGCCTTTTGTTTTAACACATTTAAAGGCAGACTCATCTTCACAACATTTTCCCCTGTTGGGACAAACACAACCTTCCTAGAACACTCCTTCAGGTGCATGCTGGGTACCAACCTGTACACCGCTTCCTGACTCGACACATCTCTGTTGTGAAGATAAACACTGCCTAGATTCTTCAAAGCATCCTTGGCACTAAGATTTTTGTCCTTAGCTGCTTCTCTCTGAGCATTCCCTAACAACAGCCCTATCTCTCTCTCTGCCTTTGAAATATAAGAGACAATGTAAACCACACATGCATATGCATCAACAACATACTGAATGTCCATGTTGGCATTCCAGCATTTCAAAAGTGGCTTACTGTACTGATTAACCCACACTTCATTAACCTCTCTTTTCAACACGACATGTGTATTCCGACTAAAGAGTTTATAAGCTCTCTCAAAAGCTCTCTGAGTGATCCCTAAACTCTCAAACAACTCGTCCAAACTACCAAAGCTTCTATTCTCATCAGAAAGAGCCTTCTTCACTGCTGCCAAAATGTCTGCTGCGTGGTCCCTCATCCTTTTCTCACTGTCCTTATCAATCTGACTTTTACATGTACACACAGCCGAACTACCCGTCTTCTCTACCTGACACTTGCACGTCTTCTTTAAATCTTCTAAACTTTTACCACGAGCTATAAAAGTCCTACCTGAAGCTGGCCTGGGAAAATTAAAACGACAAACCGTTTTATTCTTCTTACAAGTTTTAGAATGTCGCTTTGAATGTTGCTGCACTGACTTAACAATATCCAACAACTCCTCATCCTCTGACGGCAGCTCACATGTTACATATTTATCAATGAATGCAACAACTTCCTCATCCGAATCTTTATCAATCTTTGGGGCATTCTCAATCCAAAACAAACTATGAATGTGTGGTGAGCCACGCTGCTGAAACTCTACCCTATGAAAGTAGTCCTTGATCTTACCTATCGGCTCAGCTGGAGACATCAGAACCTCCCTGAGAAAGCAATGCCAACGAAAATCAAAAGATCTGGCTGCTGTGACGGGATTTCTGCGCAACAACTCACACCTATCTGCCCACTCTAACTCTTCAAATGTCTGTGTCCTACCCTCCTGTTTCAAAATACTATTCAAAAGATTTTTCCATCGCATATCAGCAGATGAAAAAGAACAAAACCACGTAGGAACACCTAGCTGCCTTACACAAGCCAATAAATCCTTCTGAGCTCCCTGCCAAAATGCTGGAGTACCTCTAATAGGTTTTAAGAAACGAAAGCCATCATCAAACTCCAACAACTGCTTCAAAGACTCTTCATTTCTTAACAAATCCTCACCTACTCTTTGAGACTGATGACCTCCTTTCCCTTTCCGTAAGGCTATAGACACTTTGGACACTACCTGCTCTAACTCTGACATGTACTGGGCGAAAAAGATGTACTCTACATTGCGTGCAAACCGACCATCTGCGTGTAAAATACGGTTATTTAAATAACGTGACAATGTTAGCCTATGCTGTCTACTCTCGTGAAATGTATTGCAACCATCTGGAAACAACACTGGAAAAGATTTCGCTTCATTTGCCTCATCAGACAACAACCTAATGGGACTATTTCCCTCAGCTGGAGCCAAATTCAATGTATCATCAAAATACTGATCTAATGCTTCCTGACCTAAATCAACAGGCATAAGACAAGTGTCCTGAAACATACAATGCTGCTGTCTGTCATGCAGCTGCTCATCCTCAGCTTCACCTGTAGCTGCATCTGGACTCTCTACATTAGGAACACTAACCTCTGGCAAATCTTCTTCTTCTTCCCTACAAAACTCATTAAGCCAATCGTCATTAAACTCTACATCTTCATACAACACATTAGTCCTCTTCAAGTAAAGCAAAGCTTTCCTGACATGCATCGTATCCACAAACTGATACTCATAATGCCCTTTGTAAGTCAATTTACGCTTTAACTTCACCCTCAACAAAGACCCTTCCATATTGGAACGGGGCAGCAAATTGTCTGTCTGCACAATGTTAGCAGGGACACAAGTTACCGGTCCATGAACACCATTTTGCCCACCTTTAGGCAACGCTAACATCTTCATAAATGGAATGTGCAAAGCTATCAAATGTTGCTCCAAACTATTCAAACACACCAACTCTGGAGGAATGGGATTAAGTCCCAAATTATTAACTGCACTTTCAGGTGGGACTTCCCCTTTATTAATCTTTAAATGACAGGTATAGCAAATCCACATCTGACCTCTCTGTGAATCTAACAACTTACAAGGCATCTCACAGTCCTGACTACATTTATGCAAGTAATCTTCTGTCAAACACTTATCTGCTATCAAAGCTACTCCTCTCTGTTTGTTGTAATCTTCCTTTTTACAACTTAAAACCTGATGTCTAAACAATAATCTGTGGCAGACACAACAAACATAATCTGGACCATCCTCTACTTTCTTTAAAAACTGTTCCATCACAAAATCAAACTGTTCTGCCTTTTCTTTCTGATTCTGCCTCCTCACTCTGTTACCTGCTGCAACACTCTCCCTATGCTCTGAATTACCATGGTACTTCCTTTTACTCATGGCTTTTACACGCTGTCTATGCAACTTATCTAACCGATACTTGCATTTACTTATTCCTTTGACTCTCTCTCTATGCAAAACATTCTGTCGATATTTTAATTTACTGCTTTTCTTGACTCTCTGTCTATGCAAAACATTCTCCTCATAATTTAATTTACTTCTTTTCCTAACTTTCTCTCTATGCAAAACATTCTCCTCATAATTTAATTTACTTCTTTTCCTAACTTTCTCTTTGTGTGTCACATCAGTCTGGTATTTGATTTTACTTCTTTCTACACTTCTTCTTTTTACTTTCTCCCTATGTAACACATTTTCCTGGTATCTAAATTTTTTACTGTCTTTTCTTCTCTGACTATACCGAAATTCCTGGCATTTCATTTTCTCATCTAATTTCCTCTTCCTTTTCAAATACTTTGATAATGTCCTAAGCTGGGGCTGTTTTGTAACATCACCTTCTACATGCTGAACGTCTAAACTTGCAGCTGAAATCGAAGCTCCCAAACAAGCACTCTCTTTCCCTTTACGCTGTCTAATATTGTAACCTGCCATACAAGACTCGTCCACTCTGCAGTAGCCATAGCAACCCTGAATTTGAGGCTGTTGAACACAAACAACAGTCTCATAATGAGTATCATTACAATGTTCTAAATAAATTCCCTGATTTGAAAACTGTCTATTCCTACAACTATATTCAAGCCAGCCACCCTGATGATAAGTAAATATACTGACACCTAAACAATCTGCTGCTGCTTGAATCTCTACCTCTGTAGCCCATCTGCCAACATACTGCATTTTTGACTTCCTAAGGTACTCTGCCACAGAAGAAAACTCACTCCTCAAAAGACTCTTGTACTTTGCTACATTACTTTCTAACTGCTTTACAACTGCAAGTCTAACTTTCCTATGGTTCTTTTGAGTACCACTAACAGCTTGACTGACTGCTCTGAAGAAACAATTACCGTCACCCTGTATACACTCGTTTTTACACGGCGCTCCTAACTGACCAACCTCTGAAGAAACTGCATCAACTATCTCTGACTCCACGTTCAACTGTTTACACAACGCTTCTGAAACTTCCCTACGAAGAGGATTAAACTGCAGTCCTTTACTAGCCACATCACTAACAAACACAACATCTGAATCATCACTCCTTTTCAACTTCTTTGACAGAAAACTTTCTGCTGACCTCTTGCGCTTCTCTGCCCTCACACTGCTGCTACAGCTGACTGCTGGCTGACCACTGGACACCTCAGAGACACTGCTTCCAAACACGCTCTTTCTGCTTTCTACAGTTAGTGACTGTCCTAATGACTTATCACCGTCAACAACTAACCCTGGGAGAGACACACGAACACCAGCTATCTCAAACTGCTTGACACCTACTGGCAACATGCGTGACAACTTGCATATGTGATCATAGACATGATCAATGCAACTGAAATACACAACAACACTCTTCCCGTTACCATGCAACATTCCCTCAGCACTACGAGCATGGGAATCAACCACTGCATACCGTCCACCCTGATGAACGATAGCACAAGTGCTACCCTGCACTGTCAACAGACATGTGTCATATTGAGTGAACATGTCTATCAATCCCCTTTTCAAGCTCACATGTACACCTAGCTCAATAGTGGGACCTTCATCCACACCTACCAGTCCACTTACAAAGTCACCGTACTCAAAGTCAAAGCTCTGCCCATCAACCACATGCTGTTTGGGCAGATCAGGAACACAAAGAAAGAGTGATACTTTATCACTGATCAAGTTGTTCTTCCTTAAAGAGGCATACAACTTGTCCCCTGACACGACCACATCATCCAAGGTCTTTGACTGCCATGAAAACACACTGTCAGTTGTGTGTTTCGCCATTCCAACGAGGCTTATGGCCATACACTGAAATCCTCCAAACTCAAACTGATCATCTCCCTGATGAAAAGTTCCCTGCACTGATCTCACATGACATGCAGACCTGACTGAGCTGCTCTCCTGAACCTCACCTGCAACTTGCATGTCATCATCACTGTCTGCAACCTCTGAAACAGTCTCAACACAGAGTCCAACATCAAGTGGCTTAACAGACATGCTGGCAACAACATACGTCTGTGCGTTGAAAGACTTCTGCAGCCCCCTGATGTGAAACATCAGGTCGTTCAGGCATGTGTTAAACACAGCCACAGATCTGCTGCAGCTAGGATCAGAACCACTGGCATCACGTGTGCTGCAGTCAACAACAACAATGTAATCTTTGTGTTGTATCACTGCAGTAGCAAGACCATCAACACCAAAGAGACACATGCCATCCCTCAACAACAGATCCTGCAGCTTCTCAGACACAAGTGTGTCCTCCCCTGGTGGCTTCACTACAAAGTACTCTGGCCTACCAATGTCAACGCTCCACTTCCCTCCAAAGACTGTGTGCTTCTCAATAAGCGTACACAACTCCCTTTCTCCGGCTGGAACCTTCTTACTCTCCTCAACCAGAAACTCCACCAACTTAGTCCCTTCTGACCTGACCTCGTCTATGTCCCTGCCACGCCATGTACACACAGGTGCAATCGTGTGTTTGATTGCAGCCACAGCACTACAAGTGAGCAAAGTATTCACGTCAGAGTACTGACCTACAAAACTACTGCCTGAAATTAAAGGTGGGGGCAACTGCTCAGAACACATGCAAACTGGAGCTGCAACACTCTGACCTTTGACGGGCCTTTGAGTGCGATGGGGGCGGGCAGGACCCTCCACCGGCGCAGCCTGGTCGGGGGACTGGACAGGGGACTCGGGGGACGCTCCCACAACACTCGGAACCGCCTCCTGATGAAAACAAAACAAGTGAATGAAGGGCAAGGACAACAAAAATATAACCTCAAACACACTTGATGAAATACAAATCAAATTCTTACTTTTAAAGCTTAAAACACAAAAGCAGGCAGGTGATTAGCAAACGACAGAGACCAACTGCTTCAATCTGAAAACCTTGAATTATCAGAAAATATCACATATGATAAATAACTTGAACAAAATAAATCCACAAACCTCCGCCTCCGCCGTCTCCCGCATGAACGTAGTAGAAGTGACCCTGGCTGTCAAATCTACCACGCTAGGTACTGCCTCCGCCTAGAAAACATACATGCATGAATCAAGTGTTTTTCTGCTGTTTAGCAAACACTACCTAGGAAATGGCATTACCATGGATACAACTCAAACCTATACATCAGACATTTAGAGTCAAAGTATTGTGTGTGTGCAAAAATAAATACCTAAAAACATAACACTTACCTGCCGGTCGGACCGACTCCTCTTGGAGGCAGCACTCCTCCTGCGCTCCACAAAGGCCTTCTAATGAAAAACAAATCAAATGTATTGTTGACATATTGCATTTACACGTTAAAAGCAGTTTGGACTGTTTTTGATTTAAATATGTCTGAAGGGAGAGACAGACAGATAGAGATTCCATGATTATTACCTGCTTGCCCTCTGGAACCGCGGTACCAGGGAGATGAGATGGCACAAGCTTGTCCATCTCATCCAACAGGGCAAAGCTAAACCAGACTGGGTTTAGCGGGATGGTACACTCCTTCACCACCTGTGAAATTATAGAGCGCAGACACTTGTTGAACTCAACTCTAAACAGATACAGTTATCTATAAACACTGGAATGATTCAAAGGCTAAGTGAGTGCATTTTTAATGACATAATTCCTTCAAACCATGTAGTATATGCCTGCTTTGAGCACCGCAGCTGACTACTCCCTCCCAATCTACCAACAATTATAAACATGAAGAAAACATCACAAACCTGCTTCTGTACCTTCCTTCTCTGAGGAAGCACACCAGAGGACCGGCCAGGCTCCCCTGATGAGTTCCCCTGTAACAAAAGAAAGCATAGTTTGTGTTAAGTACAATAGTTGTGTTTCGCAGACATATTTTAACATCTTAACCCCACAATGACAGGGCATTACCTCTTTGCCCCTTTGAACAGTGCGCCACACGAAGGGGTTCACCGGAGGACGTGGTGGAGTGTCCTCACCCTTCACAACAAGTTTTGGCTTGATGCATGGTGCTAGTGGTCTGAGGGGTGCTTTCACAGCGGGGGGTTGTGGCACTGTGTCAAGTGTCTAATGATGAGATAAAAAAACATTTTCACAAAGCACGTCAGTTTCAAAAAAGTTCCTTAAGAATTACACATTACAAAAAACATGTAAAAAATGCACACAATTTGAAAAATACAAAAAATAAAATGTAATCTTATTATTATTTTTTTTTAAATCTAATCCAAACAGATATATTTATAACATAACTTACAACGTAAGCAGCCTGCCACATCAGCTGTGATAGCACGCTCATGCCCTCAGGTTCTGACAGGTGAATCTGTAATATATAAAAAACATTGAATTTTAAACACTTGTTCAATAAACTGAACTCCTCACATCAAAATTACATGTTATACTTACGCCATCTCTAGCCCACAGGTCTGTGTTCTCCAACGGAAAGTGACATGCCGTTGGAAAATACCGCACACCTTAAAAATGGAAATCATATAATAACCATAAGTAATTGTACTTTCACATAATGTCAAATATTACACAAAATTGTATATCAGAGGTCACATACCCAAGCGGACACAAACCCTATGGAATTCCTGGCGCAGCAGTTCTTGGTACTGCTGGTCGCAGTTGAAGCGGGGGGGGAAATCCACCACTACAACCTGAAAGGAATATAACAAAGTGTATATATATTTGCAGATCCATACAAATTAAAAAAAAAAAAAAAACATTCATACTTTTAAATTTAAACTTAAAGCTTACGTTGGACCACCGATTGCAGGCAGCATTCAGAAGCTCGGTGAAGTCGGCACCAGCATCTGAGATGGTCCTGGAATGTGTGAGGTTGTTGGATGGGGCCAGAAGACAAACTGCATCAGGAGTTCGAGGGACGTGAGCGTGCACAAGCTCAGCCCTCAAATCATGAGCAGCGCCCCCGGGTGTAGACATGATGCCAAAGGAAAACCTTCCCTCTGGCATGGACACGTGCCGGTCGGCGATGGCACGAAGGTGGGAATCACCCACAAGAAGAACAAACTGGGATAGCATACAGAAATTAAGTTTTAGTTTGATTGCAATTTAATATATTAACAGCTGTGGTAAATATATACATAAATTACATCTAATATTACCTTCTTGTCAGGAGACTCGGGCATAAACACCAGTTTGTGCTGCTTCCCAGACAGCGACGAAACTGGCCATTTCTGCACGGGATGGCGGTACCCAGTACCATGCCCTATTCATAAAGACAAACAAATTCAACAAATTTAAAGTAAAAACGTCATACATCATTAATACATAACAGTTCAATGTTGTATTACTCTAAAATGACTTTAAATTACACAGGAGAAAAGCAACAAAAACCTCTAGATATGGTTGACTACTCACGTGCACTGGCATTGCTGGAGCCATAGGGACTGGCGTTGAAGCGTTCAACGCCAGCGCTTCGCTGCTCTGCCATTCGCTTCTTGGCTGCCAGAGAGCGGCGATAGGACTTACCACGAGGCATCTTAACACGTGTGAACACAAAAACAGAAGCACAATAAATCAATCACAGCATTTAAAATTGTGTATCCAGCTAGTATCTTTTTAAAATGTATCCATCACTACACAAAAAAACATTTAATAAAACCGGTAACTAACCGTGCTTCGCACCAAGTCCTGCTGCTCTGTGGAAGAAAGATGGGACTGTCTCCTGTCAGACTGCACAAACACAAAAGGACAATTAATTTAGACTTGTTGAGAAGCCAAGCTTACTACACATAAACTTCAGAATAAATGTCCAAAAATATATATAAAATACTCTTTTACACAAGTGCACAGACAATATACACACCGAGCTACACACAGAGACACCAGTATACAAGTACATTTATATTGGTTCAGCTTTCTTTACAAAGAAATTCAAAAACAAAGCACAAATCAGTTCTGCTTCATCGTGTCCTCACAGCTACACAGCCTCTCACAACACAATTGCTGGGGGATATCTCAACAACAATAATTATCACAATAATTTTTTTCTCAACATAAATATTACAATTGTACACTAAAGATGACCATGGTTTACTAATAAATCATATTCTAAATCAATTGTCACACAGCAGTTACACAGCTGATCCCATGTCCATGACAACAGCTAATGAGACTTGGAGAGACACACACAATCACCTTTTCTCAAGTCTTACTTTACTGTTATCGCCTCTAAATTCTTTACTTATACTACTACTATTGTACTATTCCAAGTGCTTTTACTACTTCCACTACTTTAACTACTTCAAGTACTCCTAGTACTTTAACTACTTCAAGTACTCAAATAATTTTACTACTTCAAGTACTCAAAGTACTTTTACTAGTGGAAGTAGTAAAAGTACTTGTAGTACTTGAAGTAGTAAAGTACTAGGAGTACTTGAAGCAAAAGTACTTCTGTGATGCATTCACTGCACTGTGGGAAAACATCACTCTGCTCATAACCCTTAGGAATCTTAAAGGGGAGTGCACAACTCATAATCTAGTAGTCTGAGTTTGTCACTGTTCCTGTTAATGTCTGAATGTTTCAAAAAAAAAAAAAAAAAGAAAGACATTTTTGAAAATAAATAAATCATAATCTAGTAGTCTGTCACTATGCAGCCTTGCTGTAGGTAGCTTTAAAGCCTTTTTCAAAAACACAGCGCTGACGCCACATGTCTCACGGTTCTGTCTGTCATATGTAGCGCATTGTATTAAAAAAAAAAAAAAAATTTAAATTTTTTTTTTTTTTTGGAAAATAGATAAATCATAATCTAGTAAAATAATACACAGTATGCAATTTAATATATATATATGTTTGTTATAAAAAAAACGAATTATGTAAATAAGCTCATTCACAATTCTACATGGTGTGTAATAGGACTCACTGCTTTTAACTAACAGGTTCACTTTTAATTAAGGCTTGAAACAAGAATCGCATCATGCTTTACTTAATATAAAACCACCACGTCATTCCAAATTCACTGAAAATACATGAAACTGTCACAATGCAGCCTTGCTGTAGGTAGCTTTAAAGCTTGAAAGACATTTTCAAAAACACAGCGCTGACGCCACATGACTAACGGTTCTATCTTTAATATGTAGCGCATTGTTATTAACTTTTCAATTCAGTTCAATTTCAAAAGAATAATCACAATCATGCTTTACTTTAATACAAAACCACCATGTTGTTTCAAATTCAGCTGTTAAACTGCAAGCCCGGCAGCCTTTGAAGCTTCGGCGCCATGAGCGCTGACGTCACGTCTAACGGTTCTGTCTGTAATATGTAGCGCATTGCATTTATTAAAATTTAAAAAAAAAAAAATTTTTTTTGTTTGGGGGGAAAATAAATAAATCCTAATCTAGTAAAATAATACACAGTATGCAATTTAATATATATATATATGTTTGTTATAAAAAATGTAGCGCATTGCATTTATTTAAAAAAAAAAAAAAAAAAAAAATTTAAATGTAGTGCATTGTTTGCACTTTAATTCAGTTCAACTTTAAAACAAGAATCACAATCATGCTTTCCTTTAATACAAAACCACCATGTCGTTTTAAATTCAGCTCTGCACCTGCAGCAGGCCCATCAGCCTTTGAAGCGTTCGCGCATTTTTCAAAAACTCTGACGTCATGCCTAACGGTTAATGCCACTGCTTTGAACACTTTTCAATTCGAGTTCAACTATAAAACAAGAATAAAATCACGCTTTAAAGTCTATACAAAACCACCATGTCATACCAAATTCACAGAAAATACATGAAACAGTTACACTGCAGCCTCGTTGTAGGTAGCTTTAATGCTTGAAAGCCATTTTTCAAAAATACAGCACTGTCACATGCCTAACTGTTCTGTCTGTAATATGTAGCGCATTGTTAACACTTTTCAATTCAGTTCAATTTTAAAACAACAAGAATCACAATCATGCTTTACTTTAATACAAAACCACCATATCGTTTCAAATTCAGCTCTGAAGCTACAGCATGCAGCAGGCCTAGTAGTCTTTGAAGCTGCAATTTCAAAAACTCTGACTTCATGCCTAATGGTTAACGGTGTAGGCCACTGCTATGAACACTTTTCAATTCGAGCTCAATTTTAAAACAAGAATAAAATCGAGCTTTTAAGTCCATACAAAACCACCAACCACTCTAAGTGCCTGCTAAAGGAGCACACCTAAAGCTAGCACACCTAGCTTGCATTAGCTTCATTAGCTCTTCACTCGGTCACTCATTGGAGGTAGCACATAAAAACACTGCAGTTAGCATTAAAGCTGTTACTCACTGTGTGTCCCAAAGGTCCAGGTGAAGGGATAAAGGTGCACAAGTCGTTGGAAGGTGGAAAGGCTTTAGAAAATCGAGTGAAAATCTCCGTGTATATCAGATGGGGTCGCTCGGTAGCTAGCAAAAAATGCTCGCTCTCAGGCTCGCTCTGATACACGCAGCTGTAGGTCCTGTAAAGGAGTACCGGTCAGTGACGTGACGCGCCGTTATATACCAGCGCTGCTGACGCTGCTGACTCAGCAAAATAAAACGTGCAAGCTGATAGGCTCCCTCACCTGAAGTCTGTTACACAGACATTCATTTGGTGAAGCTCCTGAGAGGAAAAAGGAACAGGAAACTCGAAACTTGAAGAGGAAAATGTCAAAATAAAACACCCGAAATAAAATAATACCTTTTATTTCTGAAAAGAATTGGACTTATTGACAAAATGACAAAAGTGTGATTAGTATTATCATATAATATGAAATTAGGGCATGAAATACAGTATTGTGTACGCTGTGGTTTCATTAATTTGTACAATGATATATGCATTATGTCACTATAAAAAATAATAATTATTAAATAATAATAATAATAATGATAATAACACAAAACAGAAATTAAACATGTCTATCCCCGTTCCTGCATTAACTCATCTCTATAAACATTTGCTCATATGAATAGTGTCAGAAAATTACATGTCCTAGAGTTTTTCTCCAATCAACTCCTTCATCGCTCAGCATAAAGTAGTCACATTGGAGATGAACATTTGTCAAAGAAATCTTCCTAAGTCAATGGCTGTGGGTGTGGCAGAGCAAGGTTTTTTTGCATAAGTGCCCCAGACTGAACATCTCTATATGCAAATATTCACCTATATGTTATACAGATCTACTGGCCACAGGAAGTCACGTCTTACTTTATGGTGTATAGCTCTCAGACTGTGACTTGTTGTTGAAGGTTGTCTCTCTGGCGACACCTGAAACTCTGATGTCTCGCCATGAAACAGGAAATACTTACAGCTCCTTCATACAGTGTTCAATTTGTTTGAAGTTACATACACATGGTCAGGGTCCGTCCCTCAACACACCTATCGACTCATTTATCTACTACAGTCATAGCGCCACCCACAGGAAATACATGGTACTGACATTTACATACAATACCCGATCTCTTCCAAATTTGACATGTTTCATCATGGGCCCAGCCTTTAACTCATCTATAAACACATGTTTGTCAAACGAATAGCGCCACCTATTGGACACAATGAGTATTTACTCTCAGAACATGTTTTGAACATGCTTGTGATCCCAACTCTTTCTATAATGATCTGTGATGAACAATCCTTCAGAACTTAATTAAAGACACAGCAGCACCTACTGGTGACAGGCGGTACTGCAAGTACACTATGCTGATAACTCCACGGGTGTGCTCACAGTTTCAGCCTAGGCAGCACAGCAACACCTGCAGCACGTCAGGCGGTGGCTTAAATCAGGTGTTCAAATAAGCCCAAAACTTAGACAAAGCTAGCATGACATCATCAATCTGTTTGTGGACTTTTCAGAATCAGAATCAGAATCAGAAGCCTTTATTAGGGCCCGAGCACCGACAATGTCGGCGAGGCCCTATTGAAACCCGAGTGATTATTATTAGGGCCCGAGCACCGACAATGTCGGCGAAGGCCCTCTTGTAACCCGAGTGATTATTATTATTATTATTATTTCTTTCTTCTTTCTTTCTTTCTCCCGACTTTTGAATCCCCAATTTGCTTGCCTTAACGCGGTGCATGAGTCCCAATCTGTTGCACATGCACCAGGCCCCGTGAAAATTTCGACATTTTGGTGGTCCCGAAAAAAAATTCCCCGAAATGGCTAAACGGCGCCCCCTTGAAGTTGAAAATTTGAAAAGGCTAGCCCCATAATACGGTTCAACATACATGCATCAAATTTTTTTTGGGTAGGTATCATGCCAAGACCTACAAAAAATCCTCTTAACGTCGTGGTGAAATCCCAACAGGAAGTCGGCCATTTTGATTTTTCTGTTTTTGACCCCATTATTTTGTGTATGTATTTATGTAAGCTCCTCCTACAATTTTGCTCCGATCAACTCCCAACCACACACATTTTAGAGTGGACAGATTGACAATCAAAAGTTATCAGACAGAATTTCTCTAAGTCAATTTTTGTGGGCGTGGCACCTCGCTAAACTTGGAGTACATTTTTTCAACCGCTAAAGTATGTATTTATGTAAGCTCCTCCTACAATTTTGCTCCGTTCAACTCCCAACCACGCACATTCTGGAGTGGACAGATTAACGATCAAACGATATCAGACAGAATTTCTCTAAGTCAATTTTTGTGGGCGTGGCACTTCGCTAAACTTGGAGTACATTTTTTCAACCGCTAAAGTATGTATTTATGTAAATAGCTCCTACAATTTTGCTCCGATCAACTCCCAACCACGCACATTTTGAAGCAGACACATTGACGATCAAAAGTCATCAGACAGAATTTCTCTAAGTCAATCGGTGTGGGCGTGGCCCGACTCAAACTCTGATGTCTCGCCATGAAACAGGAAATACTTATAGCTCCTTCATACAGTGTTCAATTTGTTTGAACTTACATACACATGATCAGGGTCCATCCCTCAACACACCTATGGACTCATTTATCTACTACAGCCATAGCGCCACCCTCAGGAAATACATGGTACTGACATTTACATACAATCTCCGATCTCTTCCAAATTTGACATGTTTCATCATGGGCCCAGCCTGAACTCATATACATACACATGTTTGTCATATGAATAGCGCCACCTAATGGACACAAGCAGTATTTACTCTCAGAACATGTTTTTAACATGCTTGTGATCCAACTCTTTCTATAATGATCTGTGATGAACAATCCTTCAGAACATAATTAAACACACAGCAGCACCTACTGGTGACAGGCGGTACTGCAATGTACACTATGCTGATAACTGCACAGGTAAGCTCACAGTTTCAGCCTAGGCAGCACAGCAACACCTGCAGCACATCAGGCGGTGCCTTAAATCAGGCGGTAGTGCACATCTGGGACTCGCGCACATCAGGCGGTGCTTGAACGAGGGCCCGCACATCGCCGCTTGCGGCTTTAATTATTATTATAACTTTGTCCCAAATTTGACACAATACTTTTCGCAAATGTACCACTCATTTTATTCCACAATTTGGCACTTTTTCTCACATATTTTGCACATATCCCTTATTATATCCCCCTCAAATTTGGCACTTTTTTCTCCAAAATTTGCCATTTATTTTCTCACAAACTTAACACTTATGTTTTTTCCCAAATCTGGCACTTTTTTCCACACACATTTGCCACATCTTTTCTCTAATGTCTTTCTTTTTCCCCCTTAGAAAATTAATCTTTTGTAGATCTTCTTGCTTTTTAAAAATATATGTTTTCAAACCTTTTTTTAAGAATTTAGCTAACACAGCTAATAAAAATCCATTCTCCAGTGTTGCAGGAATTTGGGATGTATCTTTGTTGAGATGAATAGGTCAACTAAAATGATCCTCCAGCATAAGTTTAGCCATGATTATTTTCGATATATGGCCTGTTGTTTATATCTCATACCGTTTTCATTCACTCTTCTCTCACATGTTCACTCAACCTATCAACTTGCTTCTGTCATTTTGAATATGAATCTACCTCTACCTCAGAGTTCAGTCCTTTCAGTTACAGTAACTCCCTATTGAGTCTGAATGCAAAGGGATTTCTGACAAGATTTAATTAGTATGTCAGCCATCATAAAATGTACCTTTGTTAAATTGACTTGCCTTCCGTATTCTATTGCAGCAAGGAGGGGCTTGGTTCAAGGACTTTAAATTCTTTAACATTTTTTCAATCTGAGACTCTGAATTGTTCACGAAAATGACTAAAACTCTGTTTCTTGCTGTGTGTCTAAGTGGCCGCTCTTTTAGCCCCCACTAGGTCGCTTTCACACATTAATTATTCTTCTTAACCTACAAATGGCTATTATACCTTAAACAGCAATGAATACAAGCACAAAGCCTGCATGGAACCATCTGCTTTAAATATCCACCAAAGTGCTCATTTCTACAGCCCCCCAACAAAACCTTCAGTGATACAAGTTCAAATTAGATCATTGAGGAAAACTATGAAGGTTACATAAACACGGAGCTCCAGCAGAACCAGAAACTGTAAATAAGCTTCAGAGTTTTCATATTTAAAGACACTCCACGGTCTCCAGGTGCTTGTGTTTAATGCTTTTATTTTTCTTCTCTCCTGTTTTTCCCACTCACATACAGCTGGGTGGCACAAAAGCGTTAAAGAAATGACTCAAAGAAAACATTGTAGCATGCATGTTGTTGTTTTTCAAAGATATTTTCCAACAAATATTCATCATTCACTCACTGAGCAGATTTGCAGTATAAAGAGAAGACGGAAAAATGCCCCTGATGTAATACACATGTAAAAACTATGAGAGGCCGTTCAGGCAGTATTTCATACTTTGTAGTACACACTCTATCATACTCTCACAGACACACTACAATACCTTCTTACATGCACAATCATACTCTCTCACAAACACTACTATACCCTCGTACATCCACAATCATACTCTCTCACAAACACTACTATACACCCTTACATGCACAATCATACTCTCTCACAAACACTACTATACACCCTTACATGCACAATCATACTCTCTCACAAACACTACTATACACCCTTACATGCACAATCATACTCTCTCACAAACACTACTATACCTTCTTACCAAGTCCACGGTCACACTCACCGTGCTTGAATAAGGTAGACAGGGAAGCGGGTTGTCCAGCAGATCGTCCAACCAGCCTTGCAGCTGCCAAAGACTATGGACTTTTCACAACTCAGTGCTCGAGCACCATGTGTGTTACTTGCTATCAAAATGTTTTTTGTTCATTAGCTGCAACTCCATGACATTGTTTTATTCAGAAAAATGTGAACTGCTTGTAAATTCTGCTCTCTTGAGACTTTAGACCTTCTGGTTGTAATCTGAATCACTCAGGGAAAGGAAACTAGTCACAGACAAATGTAATTTAAGTACTTACTAAGATTACGTGTAATGGGGTGTTCACACCAATCGCAAATAAAATCATTTGCACGAATGAATTACATGTAAAGTCAATCTAGAGACAAAAGGAGGTGAGTAGTGGTTTGGCGGCGGGAATGGCGAAATTCACTCAAATGACACTAGTTGTGCGAATGATTTGCGAGAGTTTAAATATCTGAACTCCAGCAAATCCGTAGTGCGATAGCCAGTCAGCGTGCAGATCACCCGGTTACGTGTGGTATGATGTAAGGACCAGCAGAGATCATTCATCTGGAATATATGGGACACTTGGATTCTATCTCTGTGCAGCTTCCCTACACTTTGTGACACTACCTACTTTTTATGGGATCAGGAATAAACAGGAGCTCACTGTGAGGAAAGATAGTGAGGAGGATTATGTGATGAATTGTGAAAAACTTTGACTGTCACTTGAATCCTGCTATTGGTTGTAGTAGGAAGTCAGCTCTGCCCCCTTTAGCATAACCGACTTCCCAATTCAATGTCCGCAAGCTCAACCTGGTTCGTTAACAACAGACTAGTGTCGCGTGGGAACCCCCCCTCCTTCTCGCGAAAATGTGCGTCTTGGGCACTCGTGTACACACGATTTTGATGCACAAATTGAGAGGGTCATACGCCAAAATAGAGCGAGAGTAAAGAAAAAAAATTACTGCTTATGTTCGCGTCTGGTGTGAACGCAACATTACCCCAAAGATTGTTCATTAAACATGAATATGTGGTTTTGTGCTCTGTATGTCTTCCATATTGATTACTGAAGTGATCAGAAACCAACATTTTACCACACTGTCAGCAGAAAGAGGTGGAAACATAAACTTTATTAATGTGCTCCACTCCTTTCTGTAAGTTGATCCAACATGATGTGTGATACAGTTGTCACTTGTGTCTCTTTTGCTATAAAACTAATAATATGTATGGGGATTTGACGGGTCAGAATATAGTACTGAACATATAATTACCAATATTATTGGTTATTCGAAAGCAGGGTAATATGTCATGATTATATTTGTACATTAATGTAGGAAAACACGACCTGCCTGAAATTGCTCAATATGATGATGGGAAAAAAAGAGATTTACATGAAGTGATACATGAACTGTCCAACTGGTTTATTTCACATTCACAATATAAGGCAGACACATGCTAACGACATGCTAACGACCATGTTTTCAATCTCAATCAGAATCGTTCTTTTTGTTTTAGTTGCCATGACACCATGAATGTGTCCATGTTTCCGACTCACAAAGGAGGTTTGTGATGTCACAAAGGTCTGACAGGACTGAATAAATCTTACTTGGCTATATACCAGTTTGGCATTTTCACTTATCATTTCGGCGGATAACCACAACCACAGCGAAGACCACAGAGAGACCTCCTTTGGCTCTTCCCACATTACAGCGGATAACCACAACTATTTGAGAGTCATGGCATCCAGATCGTGCAAATCGAACAACACTGTTCAATGCTCAGCGAGCACAAAGAGACACTCTGAGGAGAGTCTTGAAAGACCCAGCAAGAAGAGCAGGACAAGTCCATCAAGTCCCTCCGACAGCTCAGTTAGCAGTAGACCTTGGATAGTTACTGGGGAGAGTACGACCAGTTCAAAAAGGAAGTCCACTGCTGATGAGACCGAAGAGGGGCCAAGGAAGAGGAGCAGAGTGACCCCCATTCCTGCTGAAGACCACAGAGAGACCTCCTGTGGCTCTTTCCACAATGAGGACGCTCAACCTTCAAGCGATCTTGAAGACCATGACGTCCCAAAGATTAGCCGTCTCGCTAAAGCCATTAAAGGTATGTTGGCTAGGAAATTATATATTTTTATGGTCACATTGGAAATCAGATTGATTGATTGAAATGAATGAAGCTAACTGAAACATATAGAATCAATAACAGGACAAAGAATATTAAATCAAACTGTGTTTTCTTTTTGTAGCTGCTTTCGAAGAGAAGTATGTGGAGCAGGAACTCCTCGGGAAAGGAGGCTTTGGGGCAGTCTTTGCTGGCTACAGGAGACAGGACAATATGCCAGCAAGTTTAATAAATGTTCCTTACTGTACACATTTACTCATGTACACACAAACGCACGCGCACACACACACACACACATACACACACACACACCTGCATCTCTACTTTGTGCATAGCAAAACCTAACCACATTTCTGTCATCTGTAGGTTGCCATCAAGCACATTCATCTGTCATCAGTTGATATCATCAAGGTGGTAAGATATTTGTTCTTGTTCCATTATTTGAATTTGTAAAACATTACCTGACATTTTATTTTCATAGAGAGCAAAAGAAAACCTAAGCATATGTTATTTTACGTAAATCTTAAAGTTGAAACATTGTTTAAGCTCTGAATGAAACAACTCTTTGCTTAATCTTTTTCCCTCTTTCTCTATGTTTAAAGCCTGGGGATTCTGGGGATCGCGAACTCCCTCTGGAGGTTGCACTGCTTCAGCAAGCAAATCCACCAGAATCAGGACCCAGTGCAGTCGTGGGCCTGCTCAACTGGTACGTTGTGGGGCAAGAAGTAATTATTGTTCTGGAGCGACCAGTCCCCTGCATGGATCTTGGCGATTATTTTAAAACAAGACAGTTCCCTATGCCGGAGCATGAGGCGAAAGTAAGTACTTGCATACATGTGTTTAGCAGTGTTTCTCTGTTTGCAGTGTCCATGAACCGTGTCATTTAACCTCTGTGCATCTCCCTGTCTGCCTCAGATCATAGGAAAGCAGTTGGTGGACGCCCTCATAGAAATCCACTCCAGAGGTGTTTTCCACAGGGACATCAAGATGGAGAACATCCTTATTGAAACCGGCTCTGATGTCCCTCGTGTGCGCATCATAGATTTTGGATGTGGCACATTTGTAACTGAGGAGGCCTACACTTCAGGACCAGGTATGCTGTCCCTCACTGAATATAATCCTTATCTTAGAACTCACCAAACATAGTTGCTGCCGACGTCCTCTACATCTGACCTTCACCTCTAACCTGTGTTTCTCTGTCTGTGTGAATTGTAGGAACCCCTATGTACAGATCCCCTGAGTGGATAATCAACAGGAGATACAAAGCTGAACCAGCCACAGTATGGCAGCTAGGTGTCTTGCTTTATAAAATGGTTCATGGATATTTCCCCTTTAACTACCCCAAAAATAAAGTCTTTGGAAACCTGTATGTCAGAAATAATCTCTCCAACAGTAAGTCACTCACATCCATAAAATAAAGCACAGTTAGACCCACAATACGTACAGTGTTTGTATTTAACCATGATTCCTGTTTTGTCTATCCAGACTGCCAGGATTTTCTACAGAGCTGTCTTCTCAAGACCCTAGAGGACAGACCTACCCTGGAGATCCTGAAGGACCACCCTTGGCTGGTTTAGCCAGGACAACGGGGGGCCCTCTTACCCAAAGTCTAATGCCACCATCCCATTGCACCATGATATGAAAAAATGTAAAAAGACTTTGTCCTTAAGACTACAACAGCTCATAAAAATGGATCCAGAGTCTTATTGAACGGACTGAAAACTGAAAAAATACATGCCAAAAAAAAAAAAGAAATACATATATATTTGTCAAAACAGATGAAGCTTGTGTCATAATGTCAAAAAATGTGTTTTATGTATCCAAGGTTCAAGATTCACTTTATTGTCATTCAGTCACATTTAAAAACATGAAGGAACGAAACACATTACTCAGGTCCAGCAGCATACAGAAAATATAAAAACAAGTTTAAAACCATTGAGAAAGTGCATTAATGTGCGCATGCAGTCACAGCTACATCCTACATCATGTATTACTTTTCTTGACTATCTACATGGGCTGTCTATAAATACATACTACAGTTTTTTATTGTTCAGAGAGTTCGTTGATCATAAAGACTCAAAAGTGCACTTAATTGGTATTGCTGAAGTGTCCAGTAGGGTGTAGCCAAGCAGCAACTTCCGGTAGCGAGAATTGAAGCCAATGCAGAAGTGTTACAAACTGCAGTTCCTTGGGCCCGATCTACTAAAGGTTTGCATGTATAAAAACACATGCAAAGTTGATAGCGCGCGCAAAGCAGATTTACTAACCAGGAGCACCGAGGACTGCGTCCATTTAGCGTGTTTGCCTTCATGAACATGCAGAATACATGTAGATCATCAGGACGCGCAAAATACTGGGAGGAGGAGATGCAAATGTAATCATTTAGCACATGCAATTTGATTTATTGAACCTTAAGCAGATAGCAAGCAGTATTTTTGCGTCTATATTTAGCACGTTTGAAAGGTAGGTGCAAACTGGCACAGCGTTACACACACATGGCTGCGGTCACTGCAAAGCTCATCATAACTTTACAACATGCCCGCAACAGCGGGGCTTACAAGCATTACTACAGTTTGTACACACAGTTATGTCATTTTGAAGTCAATCAAACGGACATGAAGTCTAACAAACAAAGAGAACAACACAAATAAATAAATAAAACAACACAAATTCAAAGCAGTTCAGCACCACGGATAGCGACCGCATCATTCTGACACCCACTTTAACTGTTTCAACTAATGAGAGCACAGTAGGTCACTGTATCAACAACTATAAAGTTTAGTAAAATTGGCACAGCGGCCCACATGCTCACATACAAACAAAAAATTAATATGAAGTACTCGGCATACTCACCACTATTTGAAGGAGCCTAAAGCTCCACGGACTTGCCCACGATGCACTGTATGTCCATTTTCTTTGATCTGTCATTCTCAATAGATAACATGACATGTCCACTCAGTCTCTCCTGTCCCACCGTGCTCATCAAGGGGTTTTTAGTTAGTTTTAACTTGGAGAATGAGCGCTCAGAAAGTGCAACGTTGACGGGAAGAGTAAAAAATAAAAGCAGGGACAGGCCTCATCAAATTTTGTCTCTAAACTCCATCAAAACGCTGATTGAGTTTTGGGGTAGAGTAGATGCGTTTATTTCATCGACAGATCTTCTGTTTTTTCTCTCAGCATTTACCTTTGCTGGAGTTCACCGATGTGTTTATTTCCCTCCTCCACAAAGACCTACAACTCCATGGCTTCAAACTTCATTTATCGCTTAAGGCCACTCTGCTCTCTCAAAACTCTCCATGGTGACAGTCGATAGCACACGCACTATGCTCGTAAAATAGGGCGGTCTGCATCACTTTTGCACTTGTTATCATTTGCGCACGCAGTCATAATAGATCACCCGCAACACGCCCAGATATAGCACGTGCAAAATTATTATTTGCACACGCAAATTAGCGCTCGTTATTTGGGATCTTAGTAGATCAGGCCCTTTGAGTGTCCGCTTGAGGCTGGCTCCGTAAGTACCGGAAACCACATAAACACCAATTCAAAAGAGCTTGGGTCTCATTTATAAACACTGCTTACGCACAAAACGGGGCCTGAAACTGGCATACACCAGTTTTCATGTCAAGTTTGTGATTTATAAAAACAAACTTGATGAGAAAATGTGCCCACCGGTAAGCATCTCTGACCCATGTGTATACTCGTTTTAGAGGCAGGGGAAATTTGCGACGCAGGTGGTGAGAGGGAGAACTGAAGACGTATTATATTTTAATGCCTTTCACACATTTTCATTTCATTGAATAACAACATATTAACAGATCCAGATAAGCTGCCATTAAAAGATAAAAGCATGTCTTAAAGTTCATTGAATATTTAATCAGCTCTGTCTCACCGTCACATTTCTCCAAAGTGTAGAGGACCAAAACGGATCGTGTCCTTGCGTGTTCGTCGGGAGGTAAAAGCAGAAGTAACAGTGTAGTGTAAACTTTGTGTAAGAGGTTTTAGTAGTGTTTGTGAGAGAGTATGACTGTGCATGTAATGGTGTATAGTAGTGTTTGTGAGAGAGTATGATTGTGCATGTAAGGGTATATAGTAGTGTTTGTGAGAGAGTATGATTGTGCATGTAAGGGTATATAGTACTGTTTGTGAGAGAGTATGATTGTGCATGTAAGGGTGTATAGTAGTGTGCATGTGAGAGTATGATTGTGCATGTAAGAGGGTATAGTAGTGTGTCTGTGAGAGTATGATAGAGTGTGTACTACAAAGTATGAAATACTGCCTAAAAGGCCTCTCATAAAAAACTACTATCCTTGAAAAAAAACATTCATTGTCTCTTTGGCAAACATCTCATGGCGTGCCTGCATATCAGCTTAGAGTGAGTTTGTGAACCGTGAGTGTCTGTGTGAGTGTGTGTCAGCATTTTCTACCACCTGTGTACCAAGCAGCAGGTGATTTCTAACACCTGGTACCAGTTGAAGCCAGAGGGTGGCAACCCCCGCTGGCCCTCCATGTGCTCTGCACCAGCATCCAAAGGCCCCAACCAGCAACACACACACACACACACACACACACACACACACACACACACACACACACACACACACACACACACACACACACACACACACACCTCACTCTGACTGGGCAGGGCCGGTTGTACAGGAACAAATACCAAAGCTGCCAGACGGAGTGGGCTTAGATTGGATCTATACCAGCTGTCAGACTGACAGTTCCCCTCCAACAGAGAGATCACTGACACGCAGGGTGGCTGCAGAGAGGGAGTGCTGCTGTTTCTGCACTCTTTAGACTTCTTTCTATCAGTCGCTGCCCAAACCTCTTTAATCCTTTCTCACTTAGTTAACATTGTTCTGGGTTTGTTTATGGGCACAAACAAACCATGCTGAACTCAAAAATCTGGTGCTAAAACGCTTGAATTGCATTGTCACATGCCATTTGTCAAATGCTGGGGCGCATGAGGGCATCTCTGAGGCTGGGCTCAGACTAAAAGTTTTCGAATCTTAACTTGTTTGAAAATCTGGTTGCATTGCACACCGAAAGAGAAACATCATGGTGAGTATTCGGAGAGTGCGTTGTTCTTTCTTTTTTGAAGAAGAAGACTCTTCGAAGGCTATTCCTCTCTTCCCACAAATATGGATTTTTTTTTTTCTCCCAAATGTGTCACTTTTCACTCCCAAATTTGTCACCTATCTCTCCCCAATTTGTCACTTTTTTCTCCCAATTTTTTTTCTCAAAATGTTACTCTTCTCCTCTGGTATACTCTTTTGTTTTTACACTGGCCCTTATACGCTGTTGTAACAATCAAACTAAAACGACCAGTAGAAATCTGTTCTTCAGTGTTGCACGATGTTGAATTGTTTTTTGCTCACCCAAAGAGAAACACTGGGGAAAACCCCAAAACAAACTATATATTTTTCAAAAATTCCAGTTATCTATATAACAGATGCAGTGTGTTTTTAAGGACTTGTGTAAAATTGAAAATTTCCAAATGAAATTATACTTTTCATTCTTTGAACATTTAAGTCCCTTTGCTGCAGTATAATCAAATCCCCTCTCACCTTTCCCACTCCCCTTTGCTTTTTTCCTTCCCACCGCCATCTTTGTTTTCTTCACTCTGTCAGTTGCTGGGGTCGACAGGCCAGGTCCTCCCTCAGGCCTCTACCCACTAATATCAGTCTGGTCATTAAAACCACAGTTGATGGAGATGTGCTAGGAGGAGAAATTGATTATTCTCCCCCTCTCATCTCTCTTAGCCGGTCTCTGATGAGAGAGGAGCAGAACAAAATCATCTGAGCGCAGAATTTCAAATGGAAAGAAATACGGCTTCTAATGATGAAAAATTACATTTCTATATCTTTTTTTTCTTAGATACTCAGAAAAAAGCTAGCTAGCTTGATCAATTGATCAAACAATTATACATGGAAGGATCCAAGAAAGTTATGTAATACTAGACTGATATAATAAACTCATGAAAATGAGAGCCCTGTCTTTCATATCAAGCAACAGAAAAGTTCAAGTTTGACTTTTAAATTAAATAACTTTTTTTTCTTTCTACATTGCGCGCCCTGAAGTAATATAAATAATAGAAATTGAGTCCTAAGCTTGGCCCAGATGTTTGGCACGTGAATGACATGACAACAAAAAAATGATTTCACAGTTTTGTTCTTTCGTTCATGGAGTTCATTGAGATGGCCAACACAGCACACAGACACAAACAGATTCCAATCAATGAAGCTACATGTTGTGGAGGGAGTCAATGTATGCTTCTGGACAACTGTCAAGTCAGCAGCCTCCCCCATGATTGTATGGTCTACTGACCACCAGACTAAAAGCCCTTTTCCACCGGCCGGTCTTAGCCCTACTCCACTCGACTTGACCAGACTCTACTCGGTTTGTGTTGCGTTTCCACGGGCGCGGTACCTCGTGTCAGATACCAGTTTTTCGTACCTGCTCTGCTCTGGTTCCAAGCGAGCTGAGCCGATACTAAAAGGTGATGTCGATGGACTGCCGGCCACTGATTGGTCAGAGAATGTTGTCACTGAAAAGTCATGAGCGCGACGCCCAACACAGGAATCAAACCCGCAATTTTTAAAAAACGACATCAGTACTGTACAATGTCTTCCCACCTGCAGCCCTCTTTTGCTTTCCTCTTGCCTGAGACAAATAGCCACAGACCGAGCAGCAAGTACACTATGTCCTCCATTGTTTGTGATTGTTGTGTTTGTGTCGCGTTCAATATGACTTGAACGCAGTTTCGCGCAGCAGTTTCGTTTCACACAGCTGTGTTATGACGACTCTGCCCACCGTGAGTACTCGGGCTGGTGGAAAAGGTACACAAACCGAGTAGAGTTGAGTCAAGTAGAGCCGAGTCCAGTTGAGTAGGGTTGGAACTGTGTAGTGGAAAAGGGCCATTAGAGACCATTTAAAGGCTCAGGAAACCTTTACAGGTGTATCCAGTTAATTTGCTGTTTAGAGTGTGACATCATTACTAATATCATTACAATATTGAACTTTTTCACAATATTCAAATTTTTTGTGATACTGAATTTGGGGTTTTCATTAATAATGTGTACCTAATCTAAATAATATTTGAGTTTAACTTTTTGAATTTAACTACTGTAATTCAATCAGGAGAGACACAATTTGAAGATTAAAGGTTATTAATTACAACTTAGTGAATAATGAAACATGACAGAAATATTTGGCGTAAGGACTCCATGGGGATAATTTTGTGAGCGTAGGATGCGTGAATTTGGCAGCAGAAGAAATCCCCCTAGAGTCCAGACACTGGTGGTGGTGGTTGATGAATCCTAGGAATCGAAGACTTGCAGAGACCAGGTGGAGATGGGGAGGTGGAGGGGTGCGCGCCATCAATGCAAGAAGGAACTAGCTGGAGAAAGAGACACATTTAAAAAGACAGCAGAAAGTTGATAGGCTGACGATAAGGGCGTGCCTCTGAGCTATTGGATGACAGCCGCCTCTGATTAACCAATGACAGCTCCGGAGCATCTGGAAGCGGGTGAGCTATTGAACGAGGGAGAGGAGAGTTAAACAACTGCTGTGATTGCTTTATAGTCTTCCTGTCTGAACTTTTGCTAGAGCTACATTTAATTAATAACCAATTTATTGAGATTCAACACATATATCACACAAAGTCATATTTTTTAGTAAGTTTGAGCCAGTTAATGTTGCACTGTGGTGTGATCCAGAGGTAAGACGGGAGTCATTCTGTATCTGCTTCTGTTTCTGTATACCTCTAGAACCTATGGTGACACATATACAACTGTGTTATGCAGGCTGAGCAGATAGTGGGTCCCCCATACACCATGATAATGCAGGCTGCCATTTTATCTTTGAGCTTATACTTTAGAAATTCAAGGTGTTATTTTTCGACTAAATCTATATTTTTTTAACCCCATACTTGACACTTTCTACATTTACAAAACATGGCAAACATTGCATGGGAAGCTCCTGAATGACCCCTTTTAATGAACAGCTATAGTTCATAATCATAATGAAACCAAGTAATGTACAGTTTCTACAATTTTACCAACTGCCATCATTGGGCTTCATAACACCTCTTCAAGAGTTGACAGGTGACATCACTAAGACTAAGTTTCAAATAATGACTTTCTGGACGGTGCAAAATTTCTGTTGCGTTTTAGAGGAAAAATCAATATCACAACCTGGAGTACACTGTGTAACACTGTGAGAGGTGTTTGATTTATTATGATGCACCTCCTAAATCACCTTGAGAGAGGAGAAGGGGAGATGTTGAATTTAGAGGAAGTTGTATATTTGTGTGCATGTGTGTGTGTCTGTGTGTGTGTGTGTGTGCGTGTGCGTGTGTGTGCGTGTGTTTTAGTGCCTTAATCCTACCCTTGCTTCCCTCAGCTGTTCTCATGGCCCTTGGACAGCGCAGGAATAGGTGATGAGCTCACAATGCGGGAGCCACAGGAAACATTCATTGGTAATCCAACAGAAGTATTGGTGCAGAACCTCTCCTGAATCACAATATTGCACCGAAAAGTGATTTTGCTCTGCAGTTCTGAGATTAGATAGGGGGGGGGGGTGTATAAAACTGGAACTCAAATTTTTTTTTTTTGTTGCACCGATACATCCATTTGAAATGTATTGCCAGTAATATTAGTGTATGTATGTGTGTGTGTAAGTGTAAGGGGGAGAGGGTTCGACTGATGGGTAGAGACAGAGATAGACGAAGAGAGATGCTGCACTGGTGCGTGGCAGGCGGGTTATTACAATAATGAGGATGGATGTGTTTATCATAAGTTGTGTATCCTATCCCAATCCTCTCCTCCGTACCTTTTTTTTGGCTCTCTGGCTCACTTGAGTAGCTCCGTCTGCGTCCTACATCTGGCGGACCGCGACCTCATCTCAGCGCGCCTGCCTCGCTGTTACAGCTTGTCTCCAGAGGAAGGAGTGTTCGGTGTGTCTACGTGTCATCCTTCTTCTCCTCTGCCGGCTGAAGCCACCTCTCCACCTTTGTGGCTAAGGCCAGGTGTAGCTATGAGGGGGTAATGGGGTGCGGAATTTTTGGGTAGGAGAAAAAGAGCCACGCCACGATTCAACGCTTTCCTTGACAGGGCCCCTGGCCATAACCCCTCCTTTGCCTTCTCACAGACTCCCTTCTATTTTCTTATTGTTTTTAGCCTCTCGCGTCTGAGTGGTTGAGGCGAGAGGAATTCAATTTTCAGGGCACCTTCTTTCACGCATCCTTGTGCACATCTACCCATCTGTCCATCCACTTCTGAGTCCCAGACTAAGAGATTTCCTCCACAGGTCACTGCATCCGTTGAGGATTAAGACACTTGAGTGACAATAACACACCCAGAAATACCCCTTGTAAATGATGGAAGTTGTAAAAAGGTGCCAAACTTTCAATCCAGCAAACTTTCTTTACTGGAGAAAATAAAAAGGGTGAAAAAAAGGAATGGTAGACCTAATCTGAAAAGTTTGTAAAACACATTTTCTGCAAAACTTATTCAGGCCAAAGTATCACTCTTTTAGATTTGCTTTCATTTTAGAAGACCAAAGAATCAATTCATCAAGCTGTGTCAGAAATGTGAATGTCAGAAAATGAATGGGGAAAAAACGCATTCACCAGCTAGTGTCACCCCCAAGATATTCTGTCAGTACAGGCCTGTATACAGTTTATACCAATATCCTGATCCTGCATTAAGCCAACATTTTGCTAGAAGTCTTTAATTTTATTTTATAGTATACTATACTACGAAGCTGTTACGAGAGACAGAGAAAGCAATAGAGAGAGAGCAGAGAGCACAGAGCGGGGGCTGCTGCACCTTCAGTGGCATCAACTGTGACTGGCCGCTGATATAATAGTAATAATGACAATTAAAGCCGCAAGCGGCGATGTGCGGGCCCTCGTTCAAGCACCGCCTGATGTGCACGACCGCCTGATGTAAGCCACCGCCTGATGTGCTGCAGGTGTTGCTGTGCTTCCTAGGCTGAAACTGTGAGCAAGCATGTTAAAAACATGTTCTGAGAGTAAATACTGCTTGTGTCCATTAGGTGGCGCTATTCATATGACAAACATGTGTATGTATATGAGTTCAGGCTGGGCCCATGATGAAACATGTCAAATTTGGAAGAGATCGGAGATTGTATGTAAATGTCAGTACCGTGTATTTCCTGAGGGTGGCGCTATGGCTGTAGTAGATAAATGAGTCCATAGGTGTGTTGAGGGATGGACCCTGATCATGTGTATGTAAGATCAAACAAATTGAACACTGTATGAAGGAGCTATAAGTACTTCCTGTTTCATGGCGAGACATCAGAGTTTGAGGCGTGGCCACGCCCACACCGATTGACTTAGAGAAATTCTGTCTGATGGCTTTTGATCGTCAATGTGTCTACTTCAAAATGTGCGTGGTTGGGAGATGATCGGAGCAAAATTGTAGGAGCTATTTACATAAATACATACTTTAGAGGTTGAAAAAATGTACTCCAAGTTTAGCGAAGTGCCACGCCCACAAAAATTGACGTAGAGAAATTCTGTCTGATATTGTTTGATCGTTAATCTGTCCACTCCAAAATGTGTGTGGTCTGGAGTTGATCGGAGCAAAATTGTAGGAGGAGTTCAAACAAATACATACCCAAAATAATGGGGTCAAAAACAGAAAAATCAAAATGGCCGACTTCCTGTTGGGATTTCACCACGAGGTTAAGAGGCTTTTTTGTAGATCTTGGCATAACACCTTACCAAAAAAAATTTCATGCATGCATGTTGAACCGTCGTGAGGGGCTGGCCCTCCGAAATTTTCAAATTCAAGGGGGCGCCGTTTAGCCATTTTGGGGATTTTTTTTTCGGGACCACCAAAATGTCGAAATTTTCACCAGGCCTGGTGCATGTGCAGCGGTTGGGGACTTTTGCACCGCGTTATGGCAAGCACATTTGACATACAAAATACGGAAGAATAATAATAATAATTAAAGCCGCAAGCGGCGATGTGCGGGCCCTCGTTCAAGCACCGCCTGATGTGCTCGAGTCCCAGATGTGCACCACCGCCTGATTTAAGCCACAGCCTGATGTGCTGCAGGTGTTGCTGTGCTGCCTAGGCTGAAACTGTGAGCTTACCTGTGCAGTTATCAGCATAGTGTACATTTCAGTACTGCCTGTCACCAGTAGGTGCTGCTGTGTCTTTAATTATGTTCTGAAGGATTGTTCATCACAGATCATTATAGAAAGAGTTGGGATCACAAGCATGTTAAAAACATGTTCTGAGAGTAAATACTCATTGTGTCCAATAGGTGGCGCTATTCATATGACAAACATGTGTATATAGATGAGTTCAGGCTGGGTCCATGATGAAACATGTCAAATTTGGAAGAGATCGGAGATTGTATGTAAATGTCAGTACCATGTATTTTCTGTGGGTGGCGCTATGGCTGTAGTAGATAAATGAGTCCATAGGTGTGTTGAGGGATGGACCCTGATCATGTGTATGTAACTTCAAACAGATTGAACACTGTATGAAGGAGCTATAAGTACTTCCTGTTTCATGGCGAGACATCAGAGTTTGAGGCGTGGCCACGCCCACATCCATTGACTTAGGAAGAGTCCTTTGACAAATGTTCATCTCCAGTGTGACAACTACATTGGGTGCGAAGCAGGAGTTGATTGGACATAAACTGTAGGACATGGTATTTTCTGCTGCCAGTAGGGGGCGCTATATGATATTGGTGAATATTTGCCTATAGAGGTGTTCAGGCTGGGGCACTTATCATGCATGACCGGTCTGGGCCTGATCCATTATTGCATATGAGAGATATAACTTTTTAGAGTTTTTCAAAATGTCCTCCAGATGTAGCGAGGTGCCACGCCCACACCAATTGACTAAGAGAAATTCTGTCTGATGACTTTTGATCGTCAATGTGTCTGCTTCAAAATGTGCGTGGTTGGGAGTTGATCGGAGCAAAATTGTAGGAGTTATTCACATAAATACATACTTTAGCGGTTGAAAAAATGTCCTCCCAGTTTAGCGAAGTGCCACGCCCACAAAAATTGACGTAGAGAAATTCTGTCTGATATCGTTTGATCGTTAATCTGTCCACTCCAAAATGTGCGTGGTTGGGAGTTGGTGGGACCAAAATTGTAGGAGGAGTTTACACAAATACATACCCAAAATTATGGGGTCAAAAACAGAAAAATCAAAATGGCCGACTTCCTGTTGGGATTTCACCACGACGTTAAGAGGCTTTTTTGTAGATCTTGGCATGACACCTTACCAAAAAAAATTTCATGCATGTATGTTGAACCGTCGTGAGGGGCTGGCCCCCCAAAATTTTCAAATTCAAGGGGGCGCCGTTTAGCCATTTTGGGGAATTTTTTTTCGGGACCACAAAAATGTCGAAATTTTCACCAGGCCTGGTGCATGTGCAACGGTTGGGGACTTTTGCACCGCGTTAAGGCAAGCACATTTGGGTTTGAAAAGTCAGACGAAACAATCCTTAGGGTTACAAGAGGGCCTTCGCCGACATTGTCGGTGCTCGGGCCCTAATAATAATAATCACTCGGGTTTCAATAGGGCCTCGCCGACAATTGTCGGTGCTCGGGCCCTAATAATACATTTTATTTATATAGCACCTTTTAAAAACATGTTTACAAAGTGCTTTACAGAGTGCAAGACATAGCAAGATAAATCACAAAAGCACATGACAAAGGTAAGGAGAGATAAAAATGAGTTAAGTAAAGACAATAATAAAAACCATGCAGAAATTAAAAAGTCAGTGATGAGTTAGAAGTAAAAGCACATTTAAAAAAGTGTGTTTTTAAAAGAGGACAAGGATGTGGCTTGCTTGATCTCCTCCGGCAGGTCATTCCAGAGTGACGGGGCCCTGACTGCAGAAACCCGGTCACCTCTGGTTTCTAACTTCACCCTTGGAAGTTCCAAGAGGGACCTGCCGGAGGATCTCAGGCATGGACCAGTACCTTGTTAAAAAGAACTCCTCCAACTGTTAAAATTAGTGAAGAAATCAACCCAAAACCTGGGTCATCACCCTCGCCTTTCCAGCAAATAAGACTGCAAAGTAAGGTGCTGCTACCATCAAAAAATGGAAAACAGGCTGGCTTAGTGTTGAAGAGGTGAACAAGACAACTGTCCTTTTCTGTTAACCTTCCAGGGCTAACCTAAGACATAGCTTTCGACATATAAAGCTAATAATTTTCTTAAACAAAACAGACAGTGAAAAAGTATGCTGCTCTTCGTCACCAAACAAGCCAGTAACATCAACTTGAGAGATACAATAGATTTAGGTCTGGTGTCTTAGCAAATATTTGTATAAGGCAGCAGTGGCAGTCAGTGCTAGCAAGCTATTGTTAATGTTACAGGCTAGCAGTTGCCGACATAAGGGTCTTACTTCACTGGCGGTTGGTGGTATGGATCTCTCTGTATTTGGTGCTGAGTGGGCTACGCGCCGACTGACCAGTGCGTGTGTTTAGTGTCCCGCCTGTATTGACCATCTGCTAGCCAGTTTGGCGAATGTTGCAACAACTTTCCACCACAAAGCATTATTTTGTATTGCTAGTCAATGTCACCACACTGCTCATGCCCACTCCCACCACGCATATTGATTCACTTTTTCTTATTCTATGGACTATTTGAGGTAATGAATACAGTACCGTAATAATTAAAAATGTGAATGTTATGGAGTGTAAAAGGTTTATAGTTCTGTCTGACATCAGGCTAACAAGGTGATCATTACTAAAAACATCTTAATCTGGGCTCATATCGCAGAGAAAAACAGCTACTTGATGCACTTATTTACTTTTTTAAATGCCACTTCAAAATTTTTTTAAATTTCCTACACTGCCATGAGAACTAAAAACTTTCCCTGTGTGCCAAGCAGCACACTGACTCTTTTAAAGGTCTATTAAACAAATTTAAAGCATTAGTGCCTTGACCCGCCTCCTGATTTGTAAATGAAGGATTATGAAAAGAGAAGGATAATGTGATCCACGACAACACAACATCTCAAGTTGAGGCTTCTAATTAAATCATGAAATGCAATGACACAGAACCAAAGTGATTATCTGGTCGACAGATCAATACTTTTCTAATGCCCTGCCACTCTCAATCCCTGTGTCTCTATTATGCACATCTTGAAACATAGGATAAGAAAAAACTGCCTTAACACATCAGTGTTGTCTTATAGTGATGGGAAATTCGGCTCTTTTCAGAGCCGGCTTTTTCGACTCCCGAGCGGCTCTTAATTTAGGATCTTTTGTAGCCGTATGTTTTACCTTAACTTTGCAAAAACTAATGGTTTGTGTTGAAACCTCTTTTACGTACACAGTTTTTATGAGAAGCCTTATTATTGCCCAATTTTGTGCATTTATTATCTTACAAAACCATTCTTACTTTTTTTCTGTGTTTTAATCAAACCTTTTTATTGTACAATTTAACAAAAAACTGCAAACATATCCACAGAACAGAATCAGAACCAAACTCAAGCAAACAGAACCAGAACCAACTCAAGCAAACAGAACCAGAACCAAATTGGAGCAAACAGAACCAGAACCAAATTGGAGCAAACATTATTAATGTCCTCAGGTTGGCATTGAGAAAAATCAGATGCCTCAGCTTGGATGGGCTGATCCGATTTCTCCTCTCAGTGAGTATTTGCCCTGTCTTCGAGAAGACTCTCGGAAGGAACAGATGTAGCCATGATACACAGCCTCCCCTCTATCACCTGCATCCTATATCCTCACATGTGATTGGCCGCATGGCCGCCATGCTGACCAATCAAAACAAAGTTCTGCTGTGAGCAGAGCTGGGGCTGAGAACTGTGAGAGCTAAGCAGCGAAAGGAAAAAACTGGGAGCCGTCTCTCTCTTGATGCAAGCCAGCTCTTCTGATTCACTATAAAAAATCGGCTCTCAGAGCCGCAGCTTTTGATCATGACACATCACCAATGTTTTAGAGTTCCCCAGTTGTGTTAAAGTTGTTGACTAGTCAGAGGTGGTTTTTCGCCTTCGTCATAGTTAAGTTTATGTGCTATTTGGGATATGAATGAAACTTTGCTTCATGAGTTCTGACCTAGCAAACATTTAACGTTTCTGATTAATATTCTGTTTTCAATGAACTGCACTGATCTGCACTCAAATCCAAAATGGGGCGCTAATGCACCTCAGAGCTGGTTACTGAAAGTTTTTAGAAATGGTCCGGCTGCAATCATAAATATTAAACATGTTTGACCTTTATGATCAGATATAATGTTGAGTGGATTGAACCCAGCGGGCAGCCAAAAAAAAACACTGTGAATTGTCACATAGAACAAAAACTTAGCCAATCCGGAAGCAAGTGGACTGAAGAAGGGAGCGTACAACATACAGCCATGGGAACGATAGCAAACGCAACTTTCGCAGAAATAGAGAACCAGCTTGTTTACTTGTAGCAACAACACAAGTGTTAATACATTTTCTGTTTACTACTGTAATGTCAGGTTTGAGTGCCAGAGATTTCCAATTTCAAGAGTGTGGACTTTGTAAAAGGAAACTGTTCGTGTGTGGTGTGCTCTGTCGGTCTTGTCAGTGAAATATGTTATTTGTCATCATGTGTGGGGTCTCCACACTTTCAACATGAAGATTTAGACACTTGACCCTTCTCGCTTCTGAAGTTGAAAGCCAGACTGTTAACACAGACAATGTACTGTGAGGAAGTCTTGGCCGGAAGTTCTTTATTGCCAAACTCTGGCTCCACCAGAACCACGAAAAGTTAGCGGAGGCAATATGGTTTTCAGGTAGTCTGAGGGTTATGAGATTAATCTTGTCTTAAAGCTCCCTTGACATTCGAATGAAAGCACTACTGACATTTCTTTTTAGTTCTCTTTTTCCTCACACAAACTTTTCTCTGTTTCTCGTCTTCACTTAATCTTAACCTCTCTACCATCTCTTTCACAGATCAATTAAGTCGGCTTCATTGGCTTGCAAATAAACATTTGCTTAATGGCACCCAAATAATGGAGAAACGCATGGTTTCTAATGAGTAATTGATCCTTTTCTCTGACCCCCTTGTCCTTTTCTTGTACAGCTGGCATTCGATGGCTGTGTGCTGCACTGTTGCTCCCACTAAACTTTTGTCGCCCCTCAATCACGGTGACTGGTTCCTCTTAGTGTCACAGAAAGTTCACGGTAGAAACTGGGCTCCTCTCTGCTGCGTCTGACTTTTCATTTGTTTTTTATGACTCAACATGATAGTTATCGGTGTGTGAGTGTTATTGGACTAAGAGTATGTGTGTTTTTCTCTGTTATTTTCCCAGAAATGCCCCCCCTCATTCCTGGAAATGAGCGCAGCCAACCAAACAGGCGCTGAAGTGCTAATCAGCAGCTGTGTGATTGGCTTTGGGTAATCGTTACAGAGAATTGCTGTGCTTTTTTTGATGAGTCAAGAACTGACATGCTCATGAATGAGTTGCCTCAGATATGAGTGCGGGAGGTTGTGTGTTTATGTGCAGAGCCAAAAACCTATTCAAATACAGTATTCAAAGTTCTTTGCAGTCCTTGAATTACACTTCTGAAATAAGTGGATAATTTTCCATTGATGCTAAATGATGCCTCTCATTTACACAAACTTTAAGAGTTTTCTTTTAGCTGACTTTTAAGTAAAATCTTACAACAAAAATGCTGCTTAATAGCCAACACATTTAAAGAGGACTTCTCTCTTGATCATTAAGAAAATGTTTATCAAGTTGGTAACTTACTTCTACGCAGTAGTTCTTAACTTTGAAATAAGCTTCTTTACTTGTAGTGTTCAAAATTGCTTCTTACGTAAATGCTAATGGTAATTAATAAAGTTGTGTGTGCTGTAATATCAAAATTCCTGTTCAAATATAAATCACTACTGACAGAGACATCAGCAGCCCTGAGAGCCTGCACAATTTAGATATCTCTCAATTTTGTAGCCTGAGATGCTGGCCAAATATGTCTCAGCTGTAGTGCAGCCACCCATTCTGCAAGACATGAAGAGGACAATAATTATAACAATCACCCCCTCATTACTTTACCTTGACATATATTGGAATACATAAAGGTAGGGCTAATTTATTGACTTCTACATTTAATACGCGCATAACTGATTGTGTGGCACATTTTGAAACGTTTCAATGCTTACAGTGTAGATGTTACATTGTTGCCGCAGTTTTTCTGGTGTTTTCTTAAGTAGTTTGTAATGATGAACTCTAGCCTCTCTGCCACAAAAACTGAGCATAGTATTAATTCAGGCAGGCCATGAAGTCAAGCTCAGCCCACAGCACATCCACTGCTCTTTGCGCCAGCCCCATCAGCTGAAAGCTCAGCTGATTACATTTACATATCCAAACAGCAAAATTGTCGTTCTGAAACTCACCACCACCCCAGCTCCTCATGTTCTGTACCCAGGGGTGTCTTTGCTGCTGTTGCTCTCCCAGCCTTAGCTTTTCATATATGCACATGAAAGAGAGGGGAGGTGTGCTCTCCCCTCCTCAGGCTTTGGCATTCCACATGGGCACATGGAAGGGTAGGGTGCTCCCAGAACAGAGCCATACCGCCAAATATAACTTACTGTTTGCAAATAATGAATTACTTTGACTAGTATGTCGACGTACCATTCGTCCATGAGCTTTACTGTACTTCTGGTACCTGGTATGACATACCGGTACCAAAATACCGGTTGTCAATACCATCCCTACCAAGCGGCAACCTCCGGTCTCAAACTATGAAGCCCATGCGGAAGTGTTATAAACTGCAATTCATCGAGAATCCGCTTGAGGATGGCTGCAGAAAGACCGGAAACCACATAGACACCAATTAAAAAAAGACAATTTTTGCAGCATTAATAAACATGTTTACAGCCTGGTTCAAAAAACGGCTTGGCCCTATGTAGCTAATTTCTCTATCAGCACACACTGTACAGGGATTGAATTTTTTTCTAACGCAACGGTTCAGAAGATATTAAGATTACGAGTTTTTGCCCAAATAAGGACATGACTGACTTGACTCCCGGGCGGGAACATATAGCTGTTGGCTTGGAGGCTCAAACTCCACCCCTTTATGTCACACTATGCCTGGTTGAGTTACGCATTTCCAATATGGCTGCCGCCGTCGATTAGCTTCAAAATAGCGTTCAGGGACAGATGGGTGACGTCACCGATACTACGTCTATATTTTATACAGTCTATGATCCCTACTCTTTACACTGTAGTACCTTGTTTCTCATCTAGAACCTGTTCAACAACTGAGTGCTGGGGGTAGGCGTGGGAGAGACTGAGGGCGAGGGAGAGCTGATTGCTGATGTGTAATAGTGTCTGTTATATAATGCTGTTTCGTGTGCTTTACCTTGTATATATGTAAGGACACCCTTGAAATTGATGGTCTGCATCTCAAGGTGCTATCCATTCAAATATGTCTGACACAGAACTCTATTGCCATTCCTGAAGCCATGCCAAAAGCATGGCTATAGACAAGTTGGGTTAATATTTTACTTCCTTTTAAAATTAAATGTCAAACTCCTGTGTCTCTAAAGACAACTGAATCTGTTTTACTTTGCCTCATTTGTATGGAGAGAGAGTGGAGAGTGTGCACCAGTTGGCTCAAGAAAGCTCTAAAATGTCAACAAAAAGCTAATGTGTCAACCCAAAAAGAAACTTTATAGTCCCCGAGTGAAAGAAGTTGAATCAAGAAGAAGTCTACAGCTGAGATATAAGTGAGCCTGCTGTGCCTGCAGCTAACAAGTGCTGCCTCTCAGAGTCTTTTGCTGTCATGCCATGATGCACCATGTAATCTTCCCCTCGGACTGTTTGAGTTATTGTGATATTTGACTGTCATGGCTGACAGAGAAGGTTGGCCTCCTCAGGGCCATGACAAGTGATGTAGGATAAATCAGCTGCATGTCAGCTGTAGCCTACACCAGGGGAAGTCTGGCTCATGCAGAATGCAGCAAACTCAGCAGCACTGCTCTCTGTCACGGAAAGGTTGTTTAATGATTTCTACTCTTTACTCAACAGTTTGTCGATAGTAGAGAATAACATAAAGTTCACCGGCAACCTGACACAGAAAATGAACTATAGGCTACTTGGATGTAGTTTATGCTTGAGCTGAAATGCTTATGACCCTCTGTTGTTCTGGATGTCAGCACTTCACAGGGCATATCTGCAGTGACAGCTATCAGTTAGTTTTTTTTAGGTGCAATGAAGGGACAAGGTCTCAGCTGTTGTTGGATGAATGCAGATCAGAGAAAGAGGTGTTAGACAACGTCATGAGTGTGACGTAAGTCACCTAAATGCACCTCAGCTTGATCTTGAGACCTCACCTCAAAATGATTTTATTTTAACTCATTAAGCTTTATAAGTTTCTCCTTTTCTAAACCCAAGAAGGCAAAATACAAAGCAGTTACAAACAGGCCTGATAAATATATGAACATAGTTTTAGGGACTAGACTTCAAAAACTTGAAACCTGTCCAGCTAGACCTAGATTTGACTATTTTCATGACTTGCCATAAGATACTTGGGACATGACTTTGACTTGCTTTAAAGAACTTGAAATTGAGATTGCATTTGTCATGAATTGGTGCAAAACCAATGAAATCTAATTATATGAATTGACTGATTGACTTGACAATGGATGTGAGAAAGTTTGATGACTCACTGTGTCAATTCCTAAACAACTTAAGCTCTGAATTGAAAGACTTAAAACTTCCACTTCCATTGACTATCTTGAGACTTAAATTTGACAAGTGCTTGCCCCAAGGGACTTGAGATTAGACGTGAAAGATTAAGGACTTTAATGGAGCATTCACACTTAATGCGAATACAATTATTCGTGCAAATGAATTACATGATAAGACAATGTAAAGACGCAGAAGAGTAGTGGTCTGGCAGCGCAAATAATTCGTGACAGTTGAAAAATCTGAGCTCCAGGGAATCTATCACACAGCGATAGCCAATCAGTGTGCAGATCATCCGGTGACATATGATTTGACGTATGGTGTGACGTATGGACCAGGGAAGATGAACTCATCTGGAATATATCAGACTCATTGATTATATCTCTGTACAGTTCCCCAAACTTTGTGGCACTGCCTACTTTTTATGGGATCGAGAATACATAGGAGCTCACTGTGAGGAGCGAGAAGGTCTGATTATCTGGTAAGTTGTGGAAAACTTTGTCTGTCACTTGAATCCAGCTATGGGTTGTAATAGAAAGTTAGCTCTACCCCCTTTAGCATGACCGGCTTCCCCATTCAAAGTCCGCAAGCTCAACCGTATTTGAGAACAACAGACTGGTTTTGCGAATTGAGCAAATAAACACAAAACATTCTTGCTTTTGTATTGGCGCAAATAGCACGATCATTCGCATCTGGTGTGAACGCGACATAAGACTCCATTTGGACTTGGAGCTGAAAAATCTGAAACATAATTATTTTTTTATTTAACCAGAAAAAACTCATTCAAAATATTTTTTGCAAGAGTGTCCTGGTCAAGATTAGCAGCAGCACGATGTTCCAACAAAGTAAGAGATCTACTACACATAACTCAAAAACCTGGATCCTGGATCACATCACAGAAAGTCATCAGTCAAAGCATCTACAAGATGATGCATCTTCCTCTAAAGCTTTCAATCTGCTTTTAAAAACATTTTAAGAGACCAGCTCCCTCTGACCCAAATGCTCCTGCAGCAGATTCCATGCTTCAGAAGCAGCGCATCTAAAAGTCTTTTCCCTATTTCAAGACCCACTCTGGGGACAGAAAGCAAAAACAAGTTTTGTGACTGGGTCTCAGAGCGGAGACTGTAGCTACCAGTTTTTCAAATAAATATGATTACATGAATAAGAGGACTTGACATAGACTTATCTTAAAAGTCACTTAAAAACTTGGACTTTTACTGAATGGACTTGAGACCTGATTTGCTGTAGACTGCAGACCTTGGAACAGCTACAGCTGACTGGAGACTTGAGCTTAATGAGTTGAGATTAGACTTGACAGGTCTGAGATTTAAATCAGACATGTCTCAAAACAACTTAAGACTCGATGTTATCTCTACAAATAAAAGCTCTGGTACAGAACCAGTCCCTAACACACACATGCACACAGGACTGGCCTCACTATAAAGCACTTTTACACTGTTAGTAATGACCAGCTATCACTGTAACTGGTGATGGAAATGAAGATGAAAGAATGAAAACAAAGCTGAAGTGAGGGAGCAAGGGAGAGAAAGAAGGTTTTACCCCAGCCAGAGTGAAGGCTAACAGAAGATTGTACCTGAGCTGCTGTAATAGCATGAAGAATAGAGAAATATTGATCACACCGGTTGCTGAAAAATCTCTACTCTGCCATCCTGACGCTCTCATCTCCCCCTCCATGCCTTCTCCCACATCTTTCCCTCATCTTCATCATTCTGTGTGTGAGATTTTTCCATCTCAGACTGATAACAGTTACCGTGTAGGCCGGGTATTGGAGAGAGAAGACAATTTCATTTCATTCTGGATCAGTTGAGGTAGCAGACTGAAAAAAGAAACATTCTGGAGGCCGACGATGGTCGATGGAGCAGTACTTTTGGAGGGAAATTGATTTATACATTTTTAACCAGACAGTGATGAAAAAACATTATGTATCAAATTTTTAAGGGCAAGAACGCCCGCTGATGCACCCTGTCATTACCCGTCCCAGTGTGTGTGTGTCTGCGTGTGTGTGTTGTGTAATGGAGAGTAATAGCCCCCCCTGTAGAGAATTGCCCTAGCTGTCGCAGGATGATGACAGATGAAGCTTTGTGTCCCCTGATGATGATGATGACACTAATGCATTCACAGTCCGTTTCCCTCACACTGATCTCTGCATGACAGAACGAAGGAAAAGAAACGAGTTTGAGGGATGTGTGTGTGTGTGTGTGTGTGTGTGTGTGTCTGTGTGTGTGTGTGTGTGTGTGTGTGTGTGCCACTGAAAACAGAGAGGGGTACATTTACAAGGAGAGAGGAAGAGGTCAATAACAGCCAAACAGTCGAATATTAATACCAGCCGCTTGTCACGCTCTTTGTTCTCGTCTTTCCTCCTTTCTATAACTTTGTATCCGTCTTTCTTTGCACTTCAGAACTTAGCTTTCTCAACCAAACTTCCCCTCTCTCTCTCTCTCTCTCTCTCTCTCTCTCTCTCTCTCTCTCTCTCTCTCTCTCTCTCTCTCTCTCTCTCTCTCTCTCTCTCTCTCTCTTTCTCTCTCTCTCACTGTCTCGTCAGTAGAAAGAGATTAACGGTCATTAGCTTGGGACTCTGATATAATGAGGCTCATCTTCTTCCACATGAAGGACAGTCTTATAGAGAATGAGAGCTTCTTCTTCTGCCCAGGGGTGAGCACATTAACCCTGACTTTCATTCAGCCTTCTGGATACCCCTGAGGTGCATGGACACTGGCATACAAAAACAACACTCGCTGGCAAATATTAACAAAATGTTGCATTTTGCAGAGAGAAAACAGACTGTGTATTAAAGAAAATAAGCCTCTTTTTTCAAAAAGAGGTCTCTGTCCTTAAACTTCATTTTTTTAATGGCCAAAAGAAGGAAACTGCACTGGTTGCAAAAGGAAGTCAGATTGTATGTAGGGATGAGTCATGTTTTTGAAATTTTCCAACAGCTGTTGATTTATTAGAAAAAGAAATGATATATTTAATGCAACTATTATCTCATCTTAAGAACGTATTTTTCCACTATTTCTACATGTACATGTGTAATGTGGTGCAACTACCACACAGTGGCTGTAGACAAATTGAAGGCTGTTTCAATCGATCAATCTTTAGCGCCAAATCACAACAAATGTTATCTCAAGACACTTTTACAAACATAGCAGGTATAGACCGTACTCTATGTTAAATTATTAACAAAGACCCAACACCAAGACAGGATACAATCCAGTCACCTCTTACTGACAGGACTCGATCTTATCTCATCTTAATCCACCATGAGCATTGCACCTCGCAGCATTTAGCTAATTACAGCAGCAAGGAAAAACTTCCTTTTAACAGACAGAAACCTCGAGCAGAACCTGACCAAGCGGCAACCTCCGGTCTCAAACGATGGAGCCCATGCGGAAGTGTTATAAACTGCAATACATCAAGAATCCACTGCAGCATTAATAAACATGTTTACAGCCTGGTTCGAAAAAAAAGCTTGGCTCTACGTAGCTAATCTCTCTATCGGCACACACTGTTCGGGGGGTGAATTTTGCCCAAATAAGGACATGACTTACTTGACTCCCGGTCAGGAACACATAGCTGTTGGCTAGGAGGCTCAAACTCCGTCCCTTCACGCCACACTCTGTCTGGTTGAGTTCCGCACTTCCAATATGGCTGCCGCCGTCGATTGGCTTCAAAACAGCTCTGAGGAACAGATAGGTGACGTCACGGATACTACGTCCATATTTTATACAGTCTATGAACCAGACTCATGTAAAACAGTCATCTGCTTCGACCGAGTTGGGGTTGGAAAGTTGGAAAGACAGATAGAGGAAAATAAGATAGAGAGAGAGAGAGAGAGAGAAAGAGAGAGAGAAAGAGAGAGAGCGATGATAGTGATGTTTGCTAAGTGCCAGTTAATAGCAAAAGAAGAGGAAAGCATTATTGCCATGTAGATGTGAAAAAACTTCAGAGACTTAGTCAGCCATTAAAAACCTCTGTGAGGTACTTCCTCAAAAATAAACAATATCGAGATGAAGCGCAGACATAGAATGTGCCAAGCACAAATTATAAAACTTTATTACCCGGCTTTCTAAATGATCTTCTGGCCATGTTAGCTGCTTGATTCTGATCAAATCTAGGGATTGTTAAGAAATTACTTGAAACATTAATTTTTGTTTTCAATTTTCTGTCACGTGGGACAAACAACATCTGGTCTTGCTTTACATTAAGCTATCAGGGAGTTGTTGTAAGTTTAAGTTATGTTTCAATGACACGAATGATGACAACTTTAAACAGGACATTTCCCACCTTTAGATAAAAGCCAACAGACTGGTTGGAATTGCTAGTATGCTATGTTTGCAGACCAGCAACATCAGAGCTGTCTGGGCTTTTCTGCAGCTGGACAGATTATGAACCGGTTGCGCTACCAACTGACACCTGACTGCGTGCACATGTTCATTTTTCTCAATAAGAACGAGTAGGCAGAAAACTGGACACTGTGAGTCTGAAGTACTTTTCTGTTAAAAATGTTGAAACAGTTGTTTATTTTTTCAGTCATCAATTATTGACCTCCACTGTCAAACATTACTTTCTTAAGAGTGTAATAATTATTTCAAAAAATTGTTTTCTGTTTATTTTGGGCAAAAAAAATAACATTCAGACTGCTTCTGCATTGCTTAACTTCCCCTCTGTTGACATGAAATTATTCAAGCCCAACCTCTATACCTAGTGCTAGTGTCTTGTACCTAACAAAGAGTAAGGAGTGCCGGTGCAGGCTGTAGCATCATGTCCCAACTTCACAGAGCAAAGTCAGGATTACAGACAAGAAAAGAAAGACAAATGAAGGCAAGGAGAGGTTGACAGTTATCCAATTTCCCACCAAGTAAGGTTGGTTTAGTTTGTGAATGGTGGAAAGTAACTTGATAGGTAAGTCCATGTGAGAAACACCACTGACATAAGTCACTGCGGATACTGTAAAATTAATAACACATCAAAAATGTAAGCGCTTGAACAGGTTGACTTTAAGATTGCTTCTTTTGCTGTTTTCATCATTCAGGTAACTCAACAGTGTACGGCAGGTTAAGACCTTTCAAAATAAGAGCATGGTTAATGCCAGAGGAAATCAGACTTGCAGAGTCAGTCCCTCATTTTATTTCACTACTCAAGACACACTTTTATAGTAAAGCTTTTATTTTGTGAATTTATTTTAATCTTTAACATTTTACCTCTGCTTTTACTCTGTTTGCTTTTATTGCTTCCCTGCTTTTAATGTGTTTTTATTATTTTTGTGAAGCACTTTGTTACTTGTATTGAAAAGGGCTATACAAATAAAAGTATTATTATTATTATTATTATTATTATTATTATTATTATTATTATTATTAATCAAAATGGGAAATAAAGCAACCCAAGAATCAGATGGTGACAAAAATAAATTTAACACATATTAAAGAACAGTAATACGATCAATGCAGGCTGCTGTTCCATAGCTTACATAATGTCAATCTACTATAAATAAAGAGGTTCCCGTTTCTTTAAGTTGTATTTTCAGAATGTGAAATGTTGCATCTATGTCTACACATGGGAATGTTTGAGGGTTGTGGTGGTGGGGCCAGTGTTGTGTTTTTAATAGGTCCCCAAATCCCAGCCTGTGCCCTTGATTACACCCCATGGGTGACATCACGGTGGCTATATCCTCTTCCAGTTATAATGTCAGAAGGAGAATTTTGCATAAATCACCTCCCGAGAGTACTCTGATGGAAGTTCATTCAAAGACAAGATATAACTCTTAATGATGACAATGAACTGAAGCCACATGTGTCAACAGACATTGTATTGGTTAATCTAGGGGAAAAATGTTGATGTTGAATTTATTTATTACAGGGACTACACACAGAGACATACACACACACACACACACACACACACACACACACACACACACACACACACAAATCATGCTCCCTCCCTTCTCTGACTGTGAAATTTACTTCTCGATATTTCTACCACGTCTCCCTTCGGTTCCTTCTTTTGCTGTCTGAGCCAGAGCTGTAGGTGTGTGTCAGGAGTCTTTTCAGCAGCGCCCATGCTTCCGGCTGAGAGCTCTATCTCCTGTGAGAGCTACCTCTCTGAACACGACAGATAAGGCCTCCTCAATGCCACAGCCTGTGCCATAAGCTATCAAAACACAAACACACTCTCTCTCTCACACTAACACACACACACACACATACACGCACACACGCACAGACACACACACGCACACACACACACACACACACACACACACACACACACACACACACACACACACACACACACAAACACAGGCCTCAAAACACCCACATGCATTCTTGTAAACATGGGAAAGAGCTGGTGACACACAGCTTGATACATATAAGCTGTGGTGGTTGAAAACACACACGCGCACACACACTCATATCCAGAGGTTATGTCACACACACACGAACACAATCCTGAATTAAATGAGTATATGTAGAAACATCCACATCTACTCCTGCATTCCAATGTGCATCACCATAAGCATTTAGAGCCTTATCCCCATGAAAACAACATGTAGCTTAAATCATGCCGTCTGGAAAAATCAACGGGTGGGTGTGAGAGAAACCAGAAATACCAGATGGCAACTATGTATGTGTGTGTGTGTGTGTGTGTGTGTGTGTGTATGTGTGTGCAAATGTTTCCAACTTTGAAATGTAAATTTTGTGAGTGGATTTGCTGCCAGGTACATTGACAGAGTGCAAGATGGGGGAAGTGTGCCCAATGTCTCTATGTGCGATGAGCCACTTAAGTGAGTCCCAGTTGAGGGTTTGCAGCTGGTAAAGACACAGCAAGCTTTCGATTGAGGGAGCCTTATAAACAGCCAAAGGCAAAGTAACAATTTTGACAAAAGTGATGAAAGATATTTCTTTTCCTGGGTCACTGTTGATCTGGGACTGAGGCTGGAGATCACAGGCACATTTGGTGTCAGACTTTCTCAAGCTGCTATACGTTTTCTTTTTTTTTTGGTGAATCTGCCTCACAGCTTCATGGCTTCGACTTCACATAAGCTGAGGGATATTAAACTTCAGCCCAGTATTGCCAAAGGAACTGAATAATCCAGCTTCAGTAAAGGGATTGAAACATCTAAACTACTGTAACATTTGGTGTATAAGATGCAATGTTGATCCCTTTCTTTCATCTAAAATGTGGGTTGTGTCCTACATACAACCAGAGAGGTACTGAAATGTGTTACAGTATTTTCCAAAGCATGCTGGGCTACATAGTAGGGATGTTCTGGAGGGACTATTTTCTTAGTCACTCAAACTAAATTTCAAAGTCTGACTAGCCGACTTTTCTAAATGTAAGAATAAATTCAGAAAAAGTTAAAACGCGCACATTATATTTAGCAAAGCTAAACACAGCATCACAGATTCTGTGTGTAAATGACAGCCCAAGCCATCAGAGCCAAAAACTGGGTCCCAAAAATGGAGGTATGAATTAAACCCCAGGACACCATAGCGTTGCGTCCCTATTCAATTCTAAATTTTATGGTAGCAGTGACATGATGATCCCAAATTGCATGGGTACAATGATGACATTGAAAGTAGCTATAACCAAAAGAAAACTAAAAACAATATGTACAAATTTACATTTTCTGTGTTTTCCCGGCTAGTCTTTTAGAAATGTAACCACTGACTTAAAGCACTGTCTTGGCAAGGTACTTAAATACCAGAGACTAAGATATGCATTGTGTGATCATGTGTTGTTAGTTTTAGGACCTCTTTTTTAGGAGGTAAAATACTCCAACATGCAAACATTCGATTTTCACACCCGTGTGGCACTTTTCGCCCGGCCCTACTTAATATGCGGAAACAGGACGCTACGTTTCCCCGGATTCCATACGGGGAGTTGTGGTGAGAAAGGGGAAACTGACGGGGAGGGAAAGTTTGGTCTGTGTGTGTGTGTGTGTGTGTGTGTGTGTGTGTGTGTGTGTGTGTGTGTGTGTGTGTGTGTGTGTGTGTGTGTGTTTGTATGCATATGTCGGCATGTGTGTCAGTGTGTCCCTGCGCGCACTGCCTGCAGTCAGTGACTGTGCTGCTCTGTCACAGTTACCAAGGCAATATTGGGAAATGTTGAATCTTTTGTCTAGTATTAAGACCAGCAACCATTTTGCCATAGTGTCAACAGGCAGAGGTGAAATGTGCTAGACCTGGTTGTCCATACTGTGACATTTGTGGTTGAGAATTATTCACAGTTGTTATGGAGTTTTGACAAATCAGAACCAAATTTTTAACACAGCCTGTTAATAAGTTGGAAAGCTTGTCACACAGGGCCTGATCTACTAAGATCCCAAATAATGAGCGCTAATTTGCGTGTGCAAATAATAATTTTGCACGTGCTATTTCTGGGCGTGTTGCGGGTGATCTACTAAGACTGCGCGCGCAAATGATAACGAGTGCAAAAGTGGTGCGGACCACCCTATTTTACGAGGATTTTGCGTGTGCTATCGGCTGTCACCATGGAGAGTTTGAGAGAGCAGAGTGGCCTTAAGCGATAAATGAAGTTTGAAGCCATGGAGTTGGAGATCTTTTTGGAGGAGGGAAATAAACACATCGGTGAACTCCAGCAGAGACATCTCAGCGTTAGGAACGCGACTTGGGAGGCCATCTGTGAAAAGGTGAATGATGTGAGAAAAAACAGAAGATCTGCTGATGAAATAAACGCATCTAGTCTACTCCAAAACGCAATCAGTGTTTTGATGGAGTTTAGAGAGCGATTTGATGAGGCTTAGTCTGCCACTCTTGCTCAAGAAAAGTTAGGCGTCACTTGGATGAAGACAGTCGCCTCACTGTCCCAGGGAGCAACTTTGGGTGAACGTTTTTAATGCCTGATATCATCATCCAGCAACTGTCCCAAAGATTCACCAGCTTAAATGGAACTGTGAACATGTTTGAGGCAATTCACCCCAACACACTGCTGCAAGCACGAGATGAGGAGTTACGCAGAGCTGCCTGGCGCAGCTCAGTGAGCGCTCATTCTCCAAGTTAAAACTAACTAAAAAACCCTTGATGAGTACGATGGGACAGAATAGACTGAGTGGACATGTCATGTTATCTATTGAGAATGACAGATCAAAGAAGATGGACATGCAGTGCATCGTGGACAAGTCCGGGGAGTTTAAGGCTCAGTGGTGAGTAGGCCGAGTACTTCATATTGATTTTTTTTTGTATGTGAACACACAAATTTTTACTAAACTTTATAGCTGTTGATACAGTGGACTACTGTGCTCTCATTAGTTGAAAAAGTTAAAGTGGGTGTCAGAATGATGCGGTCGCTATCCGTGGTGCTGAACTACTTTGAATTTGTGTTGTTTTATCATTATTATTATTATTTTGTTCTCTTGCTGTTGCGGGCATGTTGTAAAGCAATGTTATGATGCGCTTTACAGTGACCGCAGCCATGTGTGCGTAACGCTGTGCCAGTTTGCACCTGCCTTTCAAACGTGCTAAATATAGACGCAAATACAGCGCGCGCTATCTGCTTCAGGTTTGATAGATCGCATTGCGTGTGCTAAATGATTACATTTGCATCTCCTCCTCCCAGTATTTTGCGCGTCCTGATGATCTACATGTATTCTGCATATTCATGAAGGCAAACACGCTAAATGATTTGCGAGTGCTATTTTGCTCATTTGAAAGACGCAATCCTCAGTGCTCCCGGTTAGAACATCAAGTTTGCACGTGTTTTTATACACGCAAACTTTTAGTAGATCAGGCCCTAAGACCGGTAAAAATTCCACTGCTTCTAACTATGTGTCTCACATAAACTAAATTCAGTGAAGAAAAGGAATTACATAGCATGGTTGCATGGGAACAACATTCTGTGTAAATAGAAAATTTAGAACATACATGAACAAAAACAGCTTTGCTCCAATAACAAGAAGGTGTTGTTGAATGGGATTGATCTTGGTTGTATGAATGTATGTATGTTATGAAAAGAAGAAGCTTTCATGCTCACTTCATGATTAAAGGAGATTAGGATTTTTTTATATCACATTCCAGTATGCACATATGTCTACTAACATTATACAATGTCTTTAACATCTACGGACACTGGCATTAACGAATATACTGTATGTCAATATGCAGTAAAAAAACAGCCTTTACAGAGCCTGCTGGCATTAAGAAAAAGCTTATAACTATGAATATGCATGACGTCTCCTTTCAAATCCTACATGTAAAGGATATACAAGGCAGAGAGGGATACAAGTGTTCATGTATCATGTCACAGTGAAGCAGATTTGTTCATTTACATATAGCATACTCTGAGATGAATAATGGAATGTAGCAGATGCCCTGAAGGAAATGAATGTTTAATGTTTACTGTATCTTATTAATTTTCCCTTTTGCTGAACACACTTGGTGTGCCCTGGCCATGCTGAGGGAATCAGTTTTCAAGGAAAAACGGATATGACAGAAAAAAAATCTATCTTTTACCACTGTCTTATATCTAATATGATTGTGCAGAACTCACAAGTCAGAGTTAACATGTCTAGAAGAGTCTTCTGTGTATTAGGCTTTACCCTAATCGGCCTCACTTGTGCTGTTAAAGGCAAGGCAAGGCAAGTTCGTTTATAGAGCACCATTCATACAAAGAGCAATTCAAAGTGCTTTACAGAGTTTAAAACAAAAGCCAGAACAGTAACAATCAACAAAAACACACAGCAAACACTTAGAACATTTACATTTTATATGCGACCAGTTATGTTTGATCTACTCTCTCTCTCTCTCTCTGTGTACTTATGTAACTTAACGTACATAGTAAATAGTGTTGAGTCTTATTATTTATGATAAATTAGAAGGGATTATTATGAATAATCAGCCCCGTTCACTGCTCTGAAGTCCGTAACTCGCAGAGTCTTACCGTCCCGCTGGACACAGAATCACAACTGATCTTGTCCTAGCCAAAATGAACCTTTAATTATTCGATTCACCTCAGAACTGCTTCCCAAGGATTAAGACTCACACACTGAATCTTTTCTGTGTCAAGTCCCAGCTGGCTCAGACCTCTTGACACCCCCGCAGGATGCCTGTATGCCCAACATTTAATTGTAGATTAAAAATCAGGTTAATTCCATAATGCCATACCTTGTCAGAAAATACCCCCAAAAAGGGAAAAAATGTGCTTTCATAGAGATGACCTTGTCATGATGTAGCCTGCTGTTTGTCTTGGATAGCTTCCTTACATTAAATCAACACCGTCAGCTTTGTTAGTTGCTCCCTGTCACAGAAATCTATCAGAAAAAGCTCCAACCCAATCTTGCTGATTAGCATAAACACTTACATAATTTGCGTATTACAAGTTAATATTCCCTCTGACTTTTCGCTTGCTTGTTAGTTAATGTTTGCCTAGGAACAAAAGTAGCCACCACAGTATGGCACCATACTTTAAATACACTTAAAAGCTTTCTATACTTTTGATGAAAGTTGCACTTTGATGGGGTTTCAGAGAAAAGCCTCTGCCTCTGCTGTAGGATGTATTGTCTGCCAACTGCACCATCTGGAAGATCGGGCAGAATAACTAACTGTGTGTAGTACGAGGAGGAAAAATTATAGTTACAAGATATGCAGACTGTGTCCAGAGATGATGCAGGGGATAAAATTCTTCTTGGGGACTGGTGCCGGCCTAAGAAGCACTCCAGCATCTTATCTGTGCTGCTGCAGTCTGGAATTAGTTTCACAAAGCAATAAAACTCAATTTTACAGCGACGGTTACAGAGCTTTACAAGTCATTAAGTCCCATTTTCAACCTTAAAATCCTAACTTTTTTATTCAAACTTGAGGAGCTCTGCCACCATAATGCAATAGTTCCTCATGTTTCTATGTAGCAGTCTTAAATCAAGGCAGGATACATCTGCTTCAGTATTTCGCAATCATGATGAAGAATTACATCTTAAAGCTGGGGTTGGTAGTCACAGAAAACTAGCATGAATTTGAATGTAGCATTTCCTCAGGACTCCGTCTAACCCCTCCACCCCCTCCCCTCAGAGCTCCTAATGTGCATGAGCGCCGCTGATTCGAGACCATATGATCGTGACTGATTCAAAACTGGTCCTCACCAAAACATTATCATAGTGAAAGTTAAAAACACAAACAAACATGGCTATTGTTAGTACTCACAACTGTCATGCTAGCATTATCCAGTTGTACAGGTGACATGATATCAGGATAAAAGTTATAATACATATAATACTGTAACATCTCTACTGTTTGTTAAACGTGTTCAGTGTAGATGTTCTTAATTCCTACAGTGTTGACAGTTCGTGAAGGCATCAGGAGAGGTGTAGAGTGTGTGAGCAGGAGAGAGGAGAGACAGGCAGGAGAAGTTTTTCATTCATTCAAACGTTGCTTGTTGATTTGTTGGTTCATGTTCACAAATTGGCTCGTCATCCCTACAGCGTCCGGACGGAAGCTACAGTACATCTACATATTATGTAGGACTTACTAAATGTCATTAATTCTTTTGCTTGTCAGAGGCCCTGTGGTGAGACCTTTATGGACTCTGGTCTGGACTACAGTTCTGAGCAAAGCACCTCATCAGGTCAGAGGGGACAGGCCTGAGCAAGAGCGTGAGGGGCAGCAGTAGAGGCAGGGGACGGGGAGTGCACGCCGGGGAAATGTACGCCCAGGAGGCGGGCAGAACGGCAGGACGGGATTTGATTGGTATTATAAAATTGGACCCTAATGACAGTGATTGGTTGGTGTTTTCCCAGGTTTACTCCGGCTGTACATAGCAGCTTTTTCCCGCTCTTTTTTTAAGAACACATTATGTATTGATTGCCATCGGGACATAAAGATCATTTTAACCAGTATAACAAAACAGTGTATCTAAATCTGACTACCAACCCCAGCTTTAAGACAGAACGTTGAAAAAAAAAAACTAATTTCTACGATGCTAAATTGGTTTTTACACAACGTAATAGCTTTTTTTTCATTTTTGTTGATATAACAAAAATAAAAGGGTAATAATAGATTAAATTACTCAAACACAAAATTGTATGGCATATTTCACAGATTGCATTCTTTTCAATCAAATTTCTATTTTAAAGGTAGAGCATCATGACATTTTGAGCAGAAACAGGGCAGCAAAGCCTAATCCTAAGAACAAACACTTAGGCAGAATAGATTTAACCTAAAGGTCCCATAAAATGGTATTTTAGCTGTATACAACATTTCCTAACTGTTTCTTTAAATAAAGATATGAATTCAGCCTCTGTGGAAGATCTGCAGCCCCTCATGTTTGATTGTCCATGTTGTGACATGGGTGATAATGAGGCGCTGCGTGAATTTTGTCTGAATGGGAAGGGTGTGGACCAATGTAGACAGATGCAGAGGCAGAAAAACACCAATACAAACATGGCTAAGTGTTTCTTTTAACACACTGTAAATATCATCATAAAGGCCAACACTTACTGATGGTATGTCTGTTGTATTGGGGTCATGACCAGTGCAGACAGATGCAGAGGCGGAAAAACACCAATACAATCATGGCTAGCCTTCCAGGAAGACCTGCGCCATTTACAAAGCCAAGTGTTTCTTTTAACAAACTGTAAAAATCATCATAAAGGCCAACATTTACTGATGGTATGTCTGCTGTTTTGGGGCTGTTGGAAAAGACCCTAGGGTTAGTGTCGAAGCAAGCCCAGCTTTATACTGACCCTTGTTGTTGAAGCAGTCCAAGTTGAAGTGGTTTGCACAAACAAACCAACACCAACTCTCAAAAACCACAGTTTTCTCTGGTCCTCCAGTGCTAAGAGAGAGCACCAACATTTGTATTGTTTTTGCAATCAACAACAGAGCATTTGGCCCGTCTGGTTCTATCCATTGACATCTCGACTTTGCAACACCGAAGCAAAACTACAGGAGGAATGCTCAAGGAGTGGGAGTGATTTTGCATGCATGCATGCCTATGTAAATCAATCCTGTTATTACACCACAACAGGAGCAAATTTAAATCGCCTCGTTTTCCCAGTAGGTAGGCAACAGAAAGAAGAGCCTGCACATTATGAGACCTTAAATGTGAGATGAAACAGTTTGGGGAAGGTTCATGTGCTGGCATTGATTTTTTTGTAATTCTAAAATCATGTTCTGTATTCTCGTAGAAAAAAGCTCAAGTAGTGAACACTGTTCTTTATTTCTTTTTTTATGTTGCTTAAAACATGCAGTAAATAGCTTTGACCTCATAAAATGAAACAGAATTGATATTCAACCCCAGCACTTCTTCTATCTGCTTCTAAATAGGTTACCTCTCAGGCATTCAGACTCAGGGGAAACACTGACTTCCCCATGAGTGTTTCCTCCCCATAACTTCACTTCATCTGCAAAAAAAAAAAGAGACCAGTGTCTGTGAGAGAGAAAGTAAAAGAGTGGGTGGAGGGGCGACTGGAAGGGGTATTGTGTAGAAGTAGGTCAAAATGGCCGAAGCTGAACTCTTTTGGCCGGAGACGAAGAGAAGGGGATGGACTGAGGGATGGAGCAAGTTCAGAGTTTGGACTTGATGGGCAGGGAGGGAGGCAAGTAACGACAGAAATGGGACTCTGCAGGCTTTGGTGTTAACTTTTACAGGTCACCTGGGGCCATTGATTAGATTTATATACAGTGTATAAAGAGAAGTTAAGTAAGTGAGTCATCCCATGTGATGGCTGAAAAAGAGATGACCAGTCAAAGGCTTAAATGTATTTCAGCATATTTCCCGCTTTTCATTTTCTATTCAGCAGAAATCTTAAGCCTGTTTTGTATCTTCTGTCTCTTCTGAAAAATCATTGACGGCAACCAAAGTCCCTCAAACTAAGTCCATACTTTTTCCTTTTCACCAAAACCCTCTTCTAAAGCCATCCCACTGCTGTGGCTGGAGATAAGAGCAAAGACAGAACCTTTGAATAATAATTCTGAGGGACTCTCACTGTCTTTGTGTGTGAGAGTCTTTGGGTTGTATGGGTATGTATACAGCCTGCATACAGCCCTATGTGCAGAAGACGAAATGACTAACAGTATTTGCAAAATAACTGTTCCTGTGCGGTGCAATTTGAATCTATTTTTACCAACTCCACTATGTGAAAAGTTGCATTTTCAACTGCGTTGTGTTCATTTAAGAACTTACTATGGTTCACTATGATTTACGTCCTGAAAATGAATTTTTACCTCACTCTTTTTAACTTGTGATCCCTTACAAAAGCAGTCTTATACATGTATAAGATGTAAGCAATTCCACTCCAAACTAGTCAGATGGCTTAATTAGATCAAATGTTTTTAAGAGAAAATAGCTCCCCAACACTGCACACTCATAAAGAACAAGGATGAAAAAGGAACGTTTCTGGAGCTTATGCTAGCTGTGGCAACTGCTGCTTCATTGCCCTTTAACCAGTGATGAACATACACACCAATGATGCCATTTTTAATCTCTCATGAGCTTGTTGTGGCTGCGCTTATTCTTCTTTTCTGTATGTAATGACACATTGTCCACCTACTGCGCTGGAATTAGTAGGTTGATATCTTATCAACCTAAGAGCAAACTCAAGACCTACCTTTTTCGTCTCGCTTTTAACTGAGTTTCATTCTCATACCAGTTTTATTTATTTATCATCTAGTTCAAATTGTATTCACTTTTTATTCTATTTTATTTATTTATTTTTACCTTTTATGGCTTAATATTTTAGTGTTTTATTATCTTAGTAATTTTTTTTTCATTTATTCATTAATTTTAAGTATAGCATCTTATTTTCTATTAATGGTTTAATATTTTAGTGTTTTATTATCTTAGAAATGTATTTTATTTTGGTGATTTTAATTTCTTGTATTGTATTTTACCTCCAGTGTTTCCTCATTAAAATATCATGAGAGCGTTTCCTCAGGTCGTTCAGCAACTACTTTTTAATTTGTTTTTATTGATTTTATTTTTATTATTTTTATAATTATTGCATATATTGTGTTCTTCACCTTAGGATTCTGGGTGGGTTTGTGGGTTGGGGCTGGGGTAGGGTTAGGATGGAGGGGTCTTTTTTTATTTTTTTTATGTACTGCACTTTGTGTTACAATATCATTGTACGAAAAGCGCTTTATAAATAAAGTCTGATTGATTGATTGATTGATTGATTGATTGATTGATTGATTGATTATCAGCCTGATTGCATCATGCATTCCTAAAGAGTAGTCCTAAAAATGAAAACAAATGTCAGTAACAGAACATTGTTTGTGTTCTGTCTTCCCAGGATCAACTTTCAGGTCTACCTTGTAATCCTTTATAGAGACCTACAGGAGTAAACTACCTTTAGTACCTAAAACACAGTCTGGATCAGCAAACACGGTTAGTCCATCAAACAACACACTACTTAGTCTGCATTAGATTTATGATAAATCATTCTCTGTTAAATGTCAGAATCTTGATTTTTAACTTTGAATTCTGAGGGGGAAAAACTGAATTCTAAATTTGATTTTTGAGTCCACAGAAAAAATGTCAGAAAATGTTGAGGAAAAATGTCAAAATACTGAGTTCAAAGTCAGAAAAGTGTGATGGTGAGTTTGTATCTTGACACCTTTCCATCAAAATGAACATTTGTTTGTGTATGGGGCTGCATCGCTGCATAGCTGCACACCAGGGTGCCTATATTGACCCATGTCAACTGCCAAAACACCTGCAGCTCACATGGGAGCACCTTGTTGCTTTGGAGTACCTTGTTGCTTTGGAGTATGGCCTGGAGGAACACAACAAGTTCAGGGTATTAACTTGGCCTCCATATCCTCCAGACCTCAGGCCTTCTCCACACAAATATGAATACCTTTTATAAAAATCTACTTTCTGGCTTTACGCCCCTACAGACACTGAGGTTTTGGAAATCACCCTCCAAGGTGGAGATTTTAAAGAACGTATCTGTATCAGTGGGGACAGCTGAAATTGAGGTTTTAGGGAATGCTGGCATCATAGTCTCAACTTGAACATGGCAACTGTTGTTTATATGTATTGGGCATGCACCATAAATCCAAAATGCTGAACTACCAGGGTTTTTGTTTTTTTTATGTCAGCTCAGTATTGTCAGCTCAGTATTGTCAGCTCAGTATTGTCAGCTTTAATTACACGTTATTAAGGAAACCTACGGTTCTTCATCATTATACCATGAGACACATTTATGAGTTGCGCTCAATAGGTTTTAATTCAAACTCCTTACACAGCTTAAATAACTTTTGTTTACATTTGCCTCTTACTCAAGAAGATGCTCAGTAAACATGTTCACAAATTTCATCTATGGTGTTTGATGCGACAGACTGATTGCACATTATCACCACCTACTTGTCATGCAGGCTTCTGGGGGCATTTTCAACCATGTCTGAATTGTCATGAGGACAAATAAATATTCATAAACACTTCTAGTGTGAACAGGACTTTTGTGAAACGTTGAAATTAAAAGAGTTTTTAATAATATCTGTGTACATACAGAGGTATACATATAGACATATAAATACATAGTACAGTGTTAAGCAGTTAAAGAGTGAGAATTCCAATCATCTGTTGAACGCTTGTTTCCATTATTCCTCTGCGGCCCAAAAGATAGTGGAGGTCACTTTTCCTATACAGAGAGAATAAAAGAAAAACTCTTTTTCAACACTTTGAGATATAAAACCTCAAAAAATTCAGCTTTGACACACTGAATCTAATCTGCCATTATTCAAAAGCTTCAGAGTCTGTGTCATAAATGCTTTGCCTTTACCTGAGAATAAAAACACCGTTCAAGCAAACCCAAAGATTGGCAATAACCCCTCCCAACTGTGACTCAGAGCACCTCAAGGAGTCACCATTATGGGCTGAGGGGCCATTTGTGTGGGCTGAGATAGCTCTGCTCCCTGTGTTCGCGCAGGCAGACACATACTTTACTCAAATCCTGATTAGTGGAGTGTTCTCCAAGCACAATAGCATGGTGGGATAATATACGCTGTCCACAACGCTCAGTCTAAATTAGAATTATTTCAAATTACACCCAAAGCCTTTTTTCCACGCTGCGAGATTGCAGGCTGCCCTCTTTGACTGGTAATTTCCCCCCTATTCTTCCCCTAGCACAGAGTGGCTTTGCTGGAGGGAGTGATTGTTTCTTTTTCAGCACATGCAATCAGTTGGTGTGCTTTTGTGTGTGTGTGTGTGAATGTGCATGTCTTCATTTATCACCTGAAATCATCCTAATCAAGTCATAGCAAAGCGGCTCGAGACCTGGGCTGCTCTGTTAGTCAACCTGATTACTGTGAGTGTCTTTCAGTGGGTTATAAAGGCTTATTTAACATGTGACACATTACTCATATGTATAGGCAAACTACAGTCACACGCATTCATGTGTCTTTCTCTCCCAGACTCACACTCACACCCACATGCAGCCAACCTTCTTCCTGTTTTTCTTTGATATTGCACTCTTCTGTAAAAGGCAATATGGTGCCATTACTGCTGCTAATCTGCAGCTGTTTAACCGAACATGCACACACTTTCAATCTCATGCTTCCATATAGCCTCATCTGTATGGAGCACTGTTAAAAAAAAAAAAGTGCAATCTCAGCAAATTCTGCTGCAAGAACAAGAGCTGCAAGAGCTGTTTGCCTTCTCACCTGCTTATCTATCCTACAAACCCAATTGCAAAACAAAAGTTGGGAGGCTATGTAAAACGTTGAGAAAAGGAGATTCCGATGGTTTCCAAATCATTTAAACCCGAAAAATGAAAATAGAGCAAGGTCACCAAATAATGTGTTGAAATGTAAAAAATTATATTGTTTTGTCAAAAAGATTCTCTCAGTCTAGGCGTGCGCCCCAAATACAGAGGCTATAGAATTTGTTGCACAGGTTTTCTGTGCAACAAATTCTGGCAATTTTCTGGGCCAGAGCTTATTTAAGATTTAACTAAGGTGAAGTAGTAGCTATCGTGGATTGACAAAATCAAAATCTTTTTAGAAGGGACATAGCATCTTCTGTTATAAAGACAGGAGGGATCAACAAGGCTTGTTATCAGCACACAGCTCAAAAGCCAGCATCAGTTGCAGTATAGAAGTCATGCATATTGCAGCAATACAATGCCAAACCACATTTTGCACAACAGTATGGCTCTGCTGCAGAAGAGTCCGGATGGTTAACTGACCTGCCTTGCCCCAACTCGTCACCCAATGAAAACATCTGCTGCATGAAAGAAAATAAATGACAGAGGAGTCCCTGAACTGTTGAGCAGTAAAACTATTTCAGGCAAGAATTGGACAACATTTCACTTTCAAAAATCCAGAAACTGGTCTCCTTGATCCTTGAGGACTTCCAATGTCTTGCTGGCATTTAATTTAAAATGAGCATACATTTTCATAAAACAAAAAGCATGTTTTCAGTTTAACATTTGGCATGTTGTATTTGCACTTTTTTCAATTAAATATAGGCTTTATATGTTTTGGAAACCATCAAACTCTGTTTTTATTAGTATTTTACACTGTCCCAACTTTTTGGAATAGCGGTTGTACTTCCTCTCTAACTGCTCTGCTCTTTGTGTTGTTGTCTCCTCCATCCTTATTTTTCCACAGGCCTTAAACTCATGCAGACTGTTTACCTAGTTTAAGATGCTTCAGATGCTTTCATTTTGTGTGTGTATGTGTGTGTGTGTGTGTGTGTGTGTGTGTGTGTGTTATTTTCTGCAATCTTTAGTTATCCCCTGTGGTAGGCTACGCGTACAGGTTAAAGAGAGGACATGTGAATATCAGATTAGTGGCACATAGCAACTCACTCCAGCACACTCACTCATGCAAACACAGTTGCAGTCCAACCCCGACACCACACATATAGCCAAGACTTATAATTCCCCCAGGCAGGGGATGTGTCATTTCTTATATGTGTGAGTGACTAGAGGGTGTGAGAGGGGCAGAAACATGTTGGAAGACGAGAAGGAGGGAGATGAGAAGAGGAGTGACAGGCTGTAGTTTTCTGGCTCTAAGAAATTAAGAGAAGAGAGGAGAAGTGGAGAGAGAGTGGGAGGATGGAGACAGGAGGATCTAAGTTGTAGCTAATTAAGGCCTTCTAATAAAAAAAGCCCTGGACATAGTGCAAAGAAAGATGTTATTAAATCATAGCCAGTGGTGAGGGGGAGCATAAAAACATTAGTACGCACATTCAAAGTACCACCTAAGGCCTATTGGCTAGAGTTAGATTTAAAAAGTAACTAATATGAAAAATTAATTAAGGCTCCTGCAATCAGTAAGGGGGGTATCTATTCTGTGTTCTTGAAAAAGGAAACCGTAAGTGGACTTCCAGGTGACCCAGATGAGGAGCAGGGAGTGGCCACATAGAGTGGGCTGGATTTATTGCTAAGGAAAGTACCTGTGACCTGTCCCAACCAAGCGGCAAACTCCGGTCTCAAACGATGAAGCCAATGCGGAAGTGATATAAACTGCAATACATCGAAAATCCGCTGGAGGCTGGCTGCAGAAACACCGGAAACCACATAGATATGAATGGGAAAAGACGATCTTTGCAGCATTAATAAACATGTTTACAGCCTGGTTCAAAAAACGGCTTGGCCCTACAACGCTAATCTCTCTAATGGCATACACTGTACGGGGGGTGAATTTTTTTCTAACGTGACGGTTAAGAAGATATTAAGATTATGAGTTTTGCCCAAATAAGGACATGACTGACGTGACTCCCGGTCGGGAACACACAGCCATTGGCTGTGAGACTCACACTACGTCACACTCTGCCTAGTTGAGTTCCGCATTACCAATATGGCTGCCGCCGTCGATTTGCTTCACAACAGCTCTCAGGAACAGATGGGTGACGTCACGGATACTACGTCCATATTTTTTACAGTCTATGGTCCCAACAGGCACACAGTTTTAAGAGCGCTGTCCTTCAGTGATGTTGCACTGGGATGTGCAATTGAAAATTTGGAGTACTCTGCAAGAATTATTCTTTCAAAGCATGTACCAGAGATAACTGTGTGAATATACTATGTTTGAAAATTAGCATAGCAAACATACTATGCGCCAACACAAGTCTAACATATTGTAACACACTTCAGATGGGGGTAAAATAAAGGAGATAAAGGAGAGCATTATGGCATTAGCTATTAACTGGAGCTACAGCCCCGACCAGTGGAGAGTGGGTGCCCTATAGTCTAGACCAGGGGTTCTACAGGTAAGAACATTTTCCAAGGACCCCCTCATAATTGTAACATAGATTAAGCAAATGCTTACTACCATTTGCACTCTTAGATGCCCTTGGAACTATTTGTATTATACAACTTATCAATGTAAATACTTCAGACCTGTACCATAGTGATAAACAGATAACACTTTAATTTGAATCAAGTAAATACCACTTGTATACTTTAAAACAAAGGGTCATTTTATTCCTTGTGGACTCAACATGACAGCATTTATACTTTTCAAGTAATTGATCTTAAAAGCTTTAAGAAAATTAACAGTAGCAAGACTCACATATCCCTTCGAGCCACTAAATGGTTTCCTAACAATGGTATCATGCTGTTTTTAATGACACAGCACAATTTTATAATTTATTAGAAATGTAATTTTATTATTTCACGGACCCCCACGCTATGGTACACAGACCCCCAGGGGTCCCAGGACCCCACTTTGATAACCACTGGTCTAGACAACATACGACTGGCACTTTGCCAACAGTGATAAAAACATTAATAATCATCTTGAGAGACTAATAATTCTGGTTTTATTTGGAAGGATGACAATATTTTATCCTCAAGTCAAATAAATGCACACGTCTGGACACTTTTGCCACATCTTGTTCTCTGACAGTACAAAAGTGATGCCAAATACTCCTGTGATGGGGACTGATAAATTGCACTGATGACATTTTTGGAGCCATAGTCTGGGATTGGCTGAGTCGAAACAGTAGGGAGTGCAGTGGACGCCCCCCCGCCTTTCTACCAACAAAGACAAAAATGTGATTTACCCATAGACTGTATAAAATATGGATGTAGTATCCGTGACGTCACCCATCTGTTTCTGAAGAGCTGTTTTGAAGCCAATCGGCGGCGGCAGCCATATTGCTGCTGTCGAGCGATTGTGACGTAAAGAGGCAGAGTTTGAGCCTCCTAGCCAACAGCTACAGTGTTCCTGCAGTCAGCTGTGCCTCTCTTTGGAAGACTTGTAATCTCAATATCTTCGAAATAACTGCGTTAGAAAAAAATTCACCACCTCCATGGGAGCTGATTGAGAAATGAGCTATCCAGACTACTCTCGTCTTTTGTACCAGGCTGTAACATGTTTATTTCTGCTGTAAAGATCATCTTTTTCCCATTCATGTGTATGTGACTTTCAGTACTTTTCGGAGCCAGCCTCTAGTGGTCTCTCGATGAACTGCAGTTTTTAGCACTTCCGCATTGGACTCATATTTTTAGACCGGAGGTTGCCGCTTGGATTTACCAATAGAATGATATAGACTCTTAGGGTCTAACTATAATGACAGAAACCGTGCTTGAGAAAAAGATATTTCACATGTATTCTTATCTTATTGATTGACTCATGTCCTATCTGTTCGCATGGAGGAGGCCGATTTTATAACCTATAATGCAGCTAGTCACCAGCTCCCAGTATTTTGGCGTCACTTTTGGGGAGCTTTCATGTCCTCAGACTTTTTATCCAGTCTTAAATTTACCTTTATTCCTTTTTGTTTAACAGGTATGTGGCTGCATTCAGCAGTGAGTAAAACTGAATGCAAGAAAATAGCAAACCCCTTCCTTTTAACAATGCCCTGGATTATAATCGACTGAAGAAATACCTTATTCCCTCAGACAAATACAAGCTTTTCTTGTACCTCTAGTCAGTGTGAAGGTGAAATAAATTGGACAAAAGTGCTTAGGTAGAGGTAAAAAGCTTGTCTTTTGGTTGACCATGGAGAGACAGAAGTGATTAGGTGAAAGTAAAATCGGACAGAGTATGTTTAATTATTTAATACGTGAGCAGTTCATAATTTATTGATTGTTTTATGGGGGAAGAGCAGACACGAAAGGAAAATTATAGCTTTGAAAAATAATATGACCTACATTTGTATTTACTGCATTTGAAGGTAACAACTTGCAGAACGCCTTTTTACATTTTAACCTTTACTAATACTCCCAATGTGGTTTATGAATATAAATAGCTTCACCAGTTTGAGGCTATTTTGACAGCAGAAAAACCTTTATTTGAAAATTATAATTCTGGCAAATAGAATATTTTTTCTACCCTCTAGTTTGAGACGTAAACACAAAAGCCTGTGAGTCAATAGGTGTCAGTCTTCTATCAGAGTCAAAGCAGCAGGCGTGGGATCCATGAGTGCTAACCATTAGGGGAACAAAAGAACAGCGAGGGAGGGAATGATAGCTTTCTATTTTGCAGGAAAGAAGGGAAATAGAAAAAGAAGCGTTTCTGTTTCCCCCTTCTCTCTCTCTCTCATCTCGAGGTCTTAGGGCCACAGAGGCTGATAGGCTGATGATCCACAGAGCTGCTCTGGTATGCCGGGATAAGCCGTGCCACTCGGATCTGTCGCCGTAACTGTGGAGAGGACGCATGGAGGGGGAGGCAGACTAAAGGAGTGAGCAGAGAGTGAGGGGCCAAAGGGGAGAAAGAGCAATAAAGACAGGCCTAACACTCATCAAAAACCACACTGCTACTGACCCGCCAGCCTGCACACACCATCATGCACACTGATTACTTGTTGATGATTTACTCCCAATGGATGCTCAGGGTGTTATGCTCCATCATATGAAAATGGAAAAGCTCTCACATCTGCATTAGTGTTTCCCATTTTCTCTTTCTTGGTGAGACACATTCAAAGATCTTCCTTTTTTAACTCTTCTTGTGAATCTTGCCACTGGCGTGCTAACTGAATTATCTAAGCATAGCTGTAAGGCATGCTTTGGTGTTTTAAGAGATGGTATAAAAACAGCTCTGCCTTGTGAAATCTAATATTACACTTGAATGTGAAAGGCCCCCAAGATCTCAAGTCATGTTGATGCAATCTTTCACATTTGGTAAAAGGGGATGGACTGATTGAGAGACATTTGTTCAATTTGTTTGTTTTCTTCACCTCAAGTATTTCAATTCTGTTTTCTTTTTTGTCTTACTGTTTTTGTGTAATACGTTTTCGGCATGACACGTGCACAGCACTCCTGAACGTATCTGTGTATTACTCAGAAGAGCTGTGAGCCCATACCCAAATGTTTCAGATTGAACTAGACAGTAAAAAGACTTAACTCGGCCAACCTTTTCATACAAAGTCATTCCTGATGGAGTCAATGTGTGAACGCAACAGATGATCAGCCAGATTTTTTTTCTTGTGGAGACATACTCCTCTATTCTTGCCTTTATATTGCAATTGTAATGTTAGTTACCAACACAAACATGTCCGTATAAATGTATTTACACTCGAGTCCTCCTCCAAGTGTCGCCCCCTTGCCAGAGCCACACAGACTGTTTTCTCAAAAGAACATGTCAGACATACAATCCCCCCTGTGGGCTACATGTGTGAAAAGACCTGGTTTCATCTGCTATAATTGATCCTCCAGCAGTGAGAGCATTTTCAAGGCTTGAATGGGCATGCAACAACACTGGCTGAACCATTGTTACTGAGTGTAAGGTACAGACAGCAAAATGTCTGTCACTGGTAAAACATAAAAAATTATACAGAAAAAGAAGGTATGTAGAGGTAAACAATTCATCCAAAGTTATATTCTATACAAAGGAGAGAGACACGAAATGAGAAGAGAGCAGTGGTGGGTGATCAACATAGACACACGTTGAAGAGTAAGAGCTCATTTGTAACGTGCATCTCATGAAGTGCACACTTTGGGCCCAATCTACTAAAGGTTTGCGTGTATAAAAACACGTGCAAACTTGACAGCATCCACAGAGCTGATGTACTAACCGGGTGCACCGAGGATTGCGTCTGTCAAATGAGCAAAATAGCACGCCCAATCCATTTAGCATGTTTGTCGTCATGAATATGTAGAATACATGCAGATTATCAGAACGTGCAAAACACTGGGAGGAGATGCAAATGTAATCATTAAGCACACACAATGTGATTTATCAAACCTGAAACTGATTGCGTATATATTTATATATTTAGCACATTTGAAAGGCAGGTGCAAACTGGCACAGCTTTATGCACAAATGGCTGCAGTCATTGTGGCGAGAAGGAGGAATAGGTGCAGTGACAGATGACGGAGAGAGAGAATTTTTCGTGCCCTTGTCAACATATTTGGACTGTCAGAAATAAAAATAATAGAGACATATCGTCTATCCAGCAATGCCATTTTTGAGCTGCTGGATGACCTAAGGGCTGATTTGGAGCCAGTCACACAAAAGAGCCATGCCATATCTCCCATGGAAAAACTCCTTGCCACACTGCATTTTCTTGCATCTGGATCATTCCAGCGCACCATCGCAGTTAGTGCCGGCGTCTCCCAGTGTCCACTCGTGCGCAATGAATCTTCATCTCCTGTGCTCTCCCCTCCCTCTTGATTCACCGGCAGCTCAGTTGAAGGACCACTGCCACTGAATGACCTCCCGACTGTTGCCAGGGCATTGACGGCCATTGTCATCCCAGACACAGCACTGACCACTCCGCACTGTCCGAGTGTGCGCAAGGATGGTCTGAGTGTCAGGGCGGAGGGCGCGCGCCACATTAGACACAGCTCTCACCTCCTGTTAATGGCCTGTAACCCATCCGTCTGATTTCTTTGTTGCTGCAGCAACTCCCGATCAATGTCATCATAACAATCTGGGTGCCATCGGGGATCTGCTGAGGTGTTTTCTGGTCTGCGCTGATTTGAGGAGTGTGGCAAGGGTTGTCAGACATCTGATGAAGATTCTCCATTTAAGAAAAAATAGATTTTTATTTTTTTATGGTCATGACGGACAACTTACAGAAATCCTTTTCAAATAATGAAATAACTTTTCTTTCCCCATTCTCCTAAATTGCATTTCTTCTGGCAATGCTGAGATGTCTCTGCTGGAGTTCACCAGTGTGTTTATTTGCCTCCTTCACCAAGACCTAAACCTCCATGGCTTCAAACTTCATTTTTTGTTTACGGCCACTCTGCTCTCTCAAACTCTCCATCATGACAGCCGGTAGCACATGCAAAATCCTCATTTAAATAGGGCAGTCCGCACCACTTTTGCACCTGTTATCAATTGCGCATGCAGTCCTCTTAGATCACCCGCAACATGCCCATTAATAGCAGGCGCAATTTTTTAGTTTGTACACACAATTTAGCGCTCGTTATTCAGGATCTTAGTAGATCAGGCCCTTAATGTTTATGTATGTTGCAGACAGACTAAGAGCAGAAGAGAGACAGTAGTATCACCTGGTTCCTATGTGTTTTCTATTAGTCTCGACTGTTGACAGGGAGCTCCACACCAGGGCACTGTGACTGAAGCCCATGAAATGTCCAAAATAACAAGGTTGGAAAATAGAGACAGAGAGCACATTCTGCAAATACACACGTCCACTAACCTTTTCTGGATTATTAATGATGATTTACAGGAAATATTTTATTCTAGCAAACTATTTTAAGGAAATTTCATCAGAATACTATAAACCACAAGTCAAATGTTGGTGTTCAGTGACTTTCTCTGTGTGCACATTGAGTTTATTTTTGTTGTAGCAGTATCAAAACAGGTGTGGATGTCACTTGGTTTATACCAGTGCCTTGTAGTGATCAAAATTTTGTATTGTGACAACTGTACTGCAAAACAGTATTTTAAACTGACATGGGTATAAAAGCTGCGACTAACAACTCACTATGATAGTCCATGAGAAACTGATTACCGATATGATAAATCAACTAATTGGATATTGAATTGCAAGATTACTTCATGACTATTCTTCAGCTATCAGCTTTTAAATTTCGTATCACTTTTTAAACTCAAAATATGGAAGTAAAAATCTTAATTCAAAGCAAGTTTTGTCTTTAACTGTAATTATTACCCAGCTTTCTTACTGATCTTCTGGTTGTGTAAGATGCTTCATTCTGATTGGTCAAAACCCTTGACAACCCCTTGACGCTGGTTGTTAACTTTCACTTACTTATCACACACCATATCAAATCAATATGTGGAAAAGAGTTCTGGCACATTTTGCTTCTGCTTGACGCCATAGATCGTAAGGTGAGATAAACCGTTATATTTCATTGTTTTTGTTTGCAGCAAAACAATGTAGCTAAAAGGTTAGTTTCGGTTGGCGTGCTAAATAGGCAGGCTTCCGGACTTTTTTATATTGTATCCGGTCCAGCAATATGGCAGCGGAACTGCAACTATAAGCTAGAAACAAATAAACATAAACCATGAGCGTTGGTGATGATAGCAGCAGTGTTAAAAGTCGTGACATTTGCCTAGTTTATTTTTAAAGGTGTGTGAACCGCAGAGCTCAGAGAAGAAGGAGAGCTGAATGAGGACAGTTCCATGTTAAATCGTCTGCAACAGGCAGATAAGAATCCATTGCCATCGGACGTTAACTGCTGTGGAATCACTGGGACTATTATGTAACTGGATACATAAATCATTTAAAATCAATAAATTAATCTTTCAATCAATTATTTTTGCCAACATCATTGTATTTTAAGTTAGTAGCTTGGTAATTAGCAGAATAATGTATGTCTATTTCCCATAACCACCTGCTAACCATACATCATCCCTTACTTAACAGTTGATGTCTAAAAGAGAGATGTCCAACATTCCTTCTCTTCCAACTTTCAAGCATTAATAACATGCTCCCGTAAGAAGCAAGGTCCGCTTTACAACTTTTGCAGGCAATCTTTTTTGTCTTGCTGTGTTGAGAGTGTATTGATTACACACTTTCAAGTTTTAAAGCGGGATGGTGGAGCATCAGTTGCCAGCATTTTGTAACTGTTTCTGCATGCGCAATTCTCAACAGAAATAATAAGGATGCAAGATGACTCACTCATCAAGAAACATAGCTCTGAAAAAGGAAAAACATGTTCAATGACGTCACGGAGCAATAACCAACAAATTAAATTTGTTAGGAGCTAATTTTGTCAATGACTGTTGTTTACAATGTCAACTTATCATTGGACCTCTACAGTTGCCATTAAAAGGTTTGAATGCTGTTTCAAATAGTGGGAAGACGGCATATCCTGCACACGTGTGTAACTATTTATTATAGTCAGTTGTCAAAATTTCTGAATTTACCAAAAAGTGGCATAAAGGGCAAGACCAACCAAAACCAACCAAAAAGCTCTCTATAAATGTATCATTCAATAAATGTATAGAATTAAAAGCCATAAATTAAACACATAATCCACTTAAGTCAATTTGTTGAGAGATGTTGAACTTGCAGTCCTTGTGACAGAGACAGTCTCTTTTGGAAAACCAACAGCAGCTAACAGTTCTATATTCTATAAAAACCACAAACTGTGATAAAAAAAACAACCTTGTTTAATCCATCCATTCCCTCTCTTTCACCTCCCATATAACTGAATAAAATATCATACAGAGATGCTTTGGGAAAACTCTTCCCAAAGGAGGCTGCTGGACTGTATCTCTCTTTCATTTATCCTCTCATCTCTCCTGTGACTCTTCCCATTAAGCAATCGCACCACGTCTGGGTATAACAGCGCTAATAGGAGCTGATGATCAATCCTAATTGGTCTCTTCAGAGCGCCTGTCCGCTGTTTGAGAATGTGACCGTTAGCTACTGCAACCCTAATGAACTATTCAACTAGTACTAGCACACACAAAGGTCAGACAACTCATATATCACACTAACTCCCTCACAAATACACACATAAACACAACAAGAGTCAACAGATATACACTCACACATACCAAGACATAATTGGCACTGATGAACACTGCAGAGGTTTGTGTGTTTTCATGTCAATGACAATCTCTCATGCACAAAAATGCTAATTAGAGTGTCTCACACTTCCCCACATCTAACCAAGAGTCATGTTAATGGTGCAGAAGACAACTATTAAACAGAGAGAGTTATCTCTCATGGTGATGAGAGAGAAAGATGTTGTTGCACACTAAAACAGAAAAGAGAGAGAGAAAGGGGCCCTTATTGTTCAACTGACCACACAAACAAACATTTTCTCATTATGGAGCTACAGGCATCTGTTGAATGCCGACTCTGACCAACTGTTTGCCTAATGTAAACATTAGCTTGCTAATTTTGGGGCGAAATGCTAATATAAGTGGTAAAATGCTAAACTTGCCTTTCTATGCACAGGGCATGTACTAACAAAACTGAGATATAACCACAGACTGTATAAATAATAGACGTAGTATCCGTGACGTCACCTATCTGTTCCTGAGCGCTGTTTTGAAGCCAATCGACGGCGGCAGCCATATTGGAAATGCGGAACTAAACCAGGCATAGTGTGACGTAGAGGGGCAGAGTTTGAGCCTTCTAGCCAACAGCTGTGTGTTCCCGTTCGGGATTCAAGGCAATTATGTCCTTATTTTGTCAAAATCTCCTAATCTTAATATCCTCTTAACCGTCACGTTAGAAAAAAATTCATCCCCCGAACAGTGTGTGCCAATGGAAAAATTTGCCACGTAGGGCCAAGCCGTTTTTTGAACCAGGCTGTAAACATGTTTATTAATGCTGCAAAGATCGTCTTTTTTGAATGGGTGTCTATGTAGTTTCTGGTGTTTCTGCAGCCAGCCTCAAGCGGATTCTCAATGAATTGCAGTTTATAACACTTCTGCATGGGCTTCATAGTTTGAGACTGGAGGTTGCCGCTTGGATGTAACACACAGACTGCATGGTCACCCACCCACACACTCACAAAGAAATGACAAAAGAGAAAACTTGCTGGGCACAGTGAGCACTCAGTGTGACCATCCATGAGGAAAAAGAAACATCAAAGTTGAAACCTGCTGGTATGGAAAAGGGAACATAGTCATGTGTGCATCTAGACTGTATGTGTGCGTTTGGCTGTGTGTGTGGGTGTGTGAGTGTCAGCTGCTCCCCACTAGCTAACAGCGACACTGCTTGTACAAGCCGACTGTAAGTCTGCAGTTCCGTTTCCACTTGGATGGTTAGAAGAAGAATTTGGTTTAAGGGAAGGCTGTTCCAAGATCTGTGTCCACGACGGAAGAAATCCTCTGTCTGAGTTAAACCCCCTTTAAGCTCTCTTTCTCACACACAAACACTCAGAGTCATTCCTCAGTTAATGTAATGCTTCAGCAGGATGAGCATCAGGCGCTGAGGGCATGACCAGAAAACAGGCTGCAGGTTTTCCTCTGCTGCAAAGAAAGAAGGGAAGATGAGAGTGAGAAATATTACTTGACACAGAGGGAAGGTTAGGGCGGTCTCGTGACACCATTCCTCCTCCTCCTCCTCCTCCTCCTCCTCCTCCTCCTCCTCTCTCCGTCCCTCCCTGCCCTCCCTTCTTTTCTAATCCTCATTTTAATTATCATCATCCTGGATGTAACAGCCACCTCTGTAACCTCTTCCTCGCTTCTCTTCCTTCTGTCTTCCTGCCCCCATTCTAATCTCTACGTGTACATGTTATCTTCATCATTCACTCTTCCACAGCCTCTGCCGACGACGCAACACCCACCAGTCCTGTCAGCCTCCTCTGTCTCTGGCCTTAAGTGTTTAGGGCTGTAGTGACAGCAGGGGGAAGGACTTCAATAAAGAGCAGCTTGTAAATGGGTAATCATGTTAGCCCTTTTAAGTCAGTGTAAAGATCCTTTGAGATTTACTTGGAAATGGAAGGTATATGTTGGAAAACTGTTCCTGAAAAGTTTGCTGTTAGATTATTAGATAATAGATGACAATAATATTGATAAAACTATACAGCTTTATAACATCGTAGAATCTTGTTTTCCTAATACGTTTTGTAGTATGTTGATTAGCCTGTTTGGCTAGGTGAGGGGTGCCCTACCTTTTCTGAAACAAGATCTTTTTTCAAAGTTACCAGTCTGCTGAGATCCACCAGGGCAGTTCAATCAGGAGAGACACAATTTGAAGATTAAAGGTTATTTACTAAAACTGAATGATTAATGAAACTTGACAAAAATCTTTGGCGTAAGGACTCTATGGGGATAATTTTGTTAGCGTAGGATGCATGAATTTGGCAGCAGAAGAAATCCCCCTAGAGTCCAGACACTGGTGGTGGTGGTTTATGAATCCTAGGAATTGAAGACTTGCAGAGACCAGGTGGAGATTGGGAGGTGGAGGGGTGCGCACCATCAATGCAAGAAGGAACTAGCTGGAGAGAGAGACACATTTTAAAAGACAGCAGAAAGTTGATAGGCTGACGATAAGGGCGTGCCTCTGAGCTATTGGATGACAGCCGCCGCTGATTAACCAATGACAGCTCCGGAGCGTACAGCTGGAAGCGGGTGAGCTATTGAACGAGGGAGAGGAGAGTTAAACAACTGCTGTGATTGCTTTTGTATTCTTCCTGTCTAAACTTTCGCTAGAGCTACATTTCCATTAGCATTGGATGTTCACGTTAACATACAATTGTCAGTCTCCATAGGGAGTCATAGCCATTGCTGATAGCCTACCTTGGTACTTAATCCAAACACATCAAACAGAGAAGTAAACCAGACACAGACCGAATGACGGCAGTTCTCTGAGTTGGAAATGTGTTAATAAATGTATGTCTCTACATGTCATGGGACCTCTGGCCCTCCACAAATACTAGTACTTTCAGTACTCAGCCATTCTTGGTGTTAGGCCTGGTGAAAATCGATAGCTGCAACACCCACTGGCCCTTCAATTCTCACATTTTCTGGGTTCATAGAGCTCTGGCAGGGGGGAAATCAATCTAGCAGCTTTAAAATACTGTTCCTTACAAAACCTACAAAGGTCTTTATAGTCAGGCACCATCATATCTTCTAGAGTTCATAGGGCCCTTTTACCCCTCCAGAATGCTACACTCACAGAATACTTCCGCGCTCATGGTGCCTTAGGTCTCTAAAAGCAGTATGGAGGTAGATCCTGCAGTTTTCAGGCCCCATCTTTCAGAATAATCTACCAGTCAGAGTCCAGGAGGCAGACACCCTCTCTGCTTTTAAGAGTATAGGCCTAAAACATCCCTTTTTGATAAAGCTTTCAGTAAGGGCTGGCTCAGGCTTGGATCAGTTCTCTGATACAGTAGGCTGCTATAGGCTTAGACTGCAGAGGAACCTGCACACTGGGCACCTGTCATTCCCTCTCTCTCCTCTATGCGTTTGCATGTCGCTAACTTTAAATCTTCATGTTCCATTAAAGTTACTAACCCTAGATCTTTCTTGGGGTTCCTGAGCCCCCTTGTCTCGTAGGTTCCTCTGTATCATTGCTGAGACTCCAACTGCCACAACTCTTATAGAACACCTTTTAAACATATATCTTTTAAAGTATGTTGATATTGTCTTTGCACTCAACCAGTCATTAACACTGCCAAAGCCCAAACCATGTTTTTTTGTGTGTGTTACCTTGTGTCTATCTTCTTTAAATTAGTGTCTTGTCTATCTGTTTTCCTCCTTTCCTATCCTTTGCTGGCAACTGGTCAGTCACTGGTCATGGTTGAAAAGTTCTGAGCTTTCCACTTAAAGTAAAATAACTATTAAAATATCCACTGTGTTGTTAACTGATCAAGAATGTCATTGGAAACTTACAATTTTGCCACAGTGTCAAAAGGCAGAGGTTTAATGTGCTGGATTCTGCGCATTTATTTGATTTAACATGTGTAATCAGGTTGTCCCTGGCAACACTTTGCTGTTGTGATTAAACACATAGTTTCTATGGTATTCAATCAAACCATGCAATCAATCAATCAATCAATCCATTAATCAATCAATCTTTATTTGTATAGTGCCAACTCACAACAAATGTTATCTAAAGACGCTTTTACAAACAGAGCAAGTCTAGACCATACTCAATGTTATATTATTAACAAAGACCCAACATCAAGACAGGATAAGATCCAGTCCCCTCTTAGCAAGTTACAGCGGAAAGGAAAAACTTCCCTTTAACATGCAGAAACCTTGAGCAGAACCAGACTCATGTTAGACAGCCATCTTCCTCGACCGAGTTGGGGTTGGATAGAGGAGATTAAAAGAGAGAGATGTTGGTGAGACAGATAGTAATGGTGGTAGTAGTTTTTGCTGCTGGAGTCTGGAACGTCCACAGCAACAGGCCGTCTACAACAGCGACTCATATTGTGACCAATCAGAATCAAGTTTCTAACACACGTGTAACGAATTTGGTTGGTGTATTTTTAGAATGCAATGTTGGGAAAGTAGGGATGTATGTGGGAAAAAAATATGACAAGGGGAAAAAGAATGAGTATCTGTCAACATCCTTTTGCAAGCAATTCTCCACAAGCTGTTGTAATCAATACAGGAAGCAATATGGGTAAACACACAGTCATGCATGGCAAGCTCAGATAGAGAGGAAGAGGCTTTGATGTTATTATTTTGATATATGTGTAGCATGCTTTGGGATGCACATGAATCCAGTACATGCGCGCACATAAAGTATGTGAACCCCTTCAGTTAATAGGATATTGCACCTCCTTTCGCAGAGATAACCTCAACCAAACGATTTCTATAGTGACTTATCAGTCTCTCACATCTACTTTGGGGGATTTTTGCCCACTCTTCCTTGCAGAACGCAGTCAGTTGAGAGAGGTTGGATGGGCGTCTGGCATGAACTGCCCGCTTCAGGTCCCGCCACAGCATTTCAATGGGATTTAGGTCAGGACTTTGACTGGGCCAATCCAGAACACGAATCTTCTTCTTTTTCAGCCATTCCTTGGTTGTCTTGCTGGAATGCTTTGGATCATTATCATGTTGCATGATCCATCTTCTGCCAAGCTTTAACTTCAAAACTGATGGCTTCAGGTTCTGTTCCAGGATGTTACAATATTCCTCAGAATTCATGATTCCCTGGACTATGTGGAGTTGTCCAGGTCCTGAGGATGAAAAGCAAGCCCAGATCTTAACATTCCCACCACCATGTTTCACTGTTGGGAGAAGGTTCTTTGGTGGTATGCAGTGTTGACTTTTCGCCAAACATGGCGGTTTTGGTTGTGACCAAACAGTTCAATTTTGGACTCATCTGTCCATAGAATGGACTTCCAAAAAGCTTCAGGTTTCTCCAGGTGCTCTCTGGCAAAGTTGAGACGGGCAGCTTTGTTCTTTTTGTGAGCAGAGGCTTCTTCCTAGCAACCCTTCCATGAAAGCCATGTTGATTGAGTTTTCTTCTTATTGTGGAAGCATGCACATGTGTCCCAGATGCAGCAAGAGAGGTCTGCAAATCCCTAGATGTTATGTTTGGGTTGGCTTTTACCTGAATTATCATTTTTCTTGTGGCTCTTGCTGATATTTTAGAAGGTCGTCCACTTCTAGGTAGGGTTGTAGTCTTTTTCAGTGCTCTCCATTTGTAGATGATCTGCCTCACGGTGGAACGATGAAGCTCAAATTTTTTGAGATGACTTTATAGCTTTCCCCAGACAAATGTGCTGTCACTACCTAGTACCTTCTCATACCCAAATCCTCAGTTCAGGCCTTTTCTCCCTTTCTCCTGTTCTTTATTTATCAATATCAACACCACTACTGAGCCTGCATCCCCCCTTTTCCATTATCTTTCTATGTATTAATAGTTAGGACTACCTACAGTACTGCTCTGTTCTATGTTCTCACTGATGGGCCTCTCGGGAGAGGATGTAATTCATAAAAGAGACTTTTTTTCCCCCTCATGTGCCAAACTGGTTGCCTATGTTGGTGTCTGTGTTTGCAATTGAATACAAAGAAGACATCTTTTTGAAGGCCTCAATCTTTCCAGGAAATTGGATGAGATTTACGAGAGAGAGAGAGTTAATTATTTTACAGAATACTAATCTTTTTACACATTGGCACTCTAAAGAATAAATAGAGAGACAGATGTACAAATATTGAATTAAAAAATAGAATAAAATATGAACATTTTGTCATAATAAAAGCAGGACAGCTGACAGTGAGAGGAAGGCAGCAGTGTTGTGATTATAACCAGACCTGCCCTCTTTTTACTTAGTCTTTATTATTTATCTGCACCTCTACTTCTTGGCTTTCTGTTCATCTCTTCCATTCTTACCTCTGCTGTTCATACCTCTCTATAACTATACTTTTTCAATGTTTTAAATTGGTACTTTGTTGAGTTGGCTTCAGTGTTCTCAGACCAAAATGTACAGCACTACCGACAAACTGAAATTTGTGCAAATATGCAAATTCAAGACTTAAGAACAAAAAACCTTGGAAAGGCAACATGGACAAAAAATAGTCGAACTATATACGATCACCTTTCCTAATTCCCAGGGAAGGGGGTGATTATGCGATGGAAAATATTTGAAGTGGACTAAAGAAAGACTATGATACTGAGGTGTTAAATGCCAAAGAAATTGTATTGTATACTGTGCCATTCCAAATAAAAATAAAATTAAAAAATATATAAATGCAAATTCACCTCAGAGCATGGTCAAGCATGCGAAAACCAGGACAGATAGCCATCACCTTCTGAGGTTTAATTTGGCTAGTGTGACACACATGTAGTATGTCCCATTAGTGGGGTCAAAGTTGAACTTTGGGTGGAGCAAAAGCAGATGTTTTATTTAACCTTTTTGGGATTGATTAGCTGCTCCATATCTGCAGGGTGTTTCTAACAACAGAATTCACTACAAAGAAGCTTTGTCTCCCATCTGAAAACACAGTTTCAAGGTAAAAAAAAACATATCAATGCATACATATATATATATATCTGATGCTCAAATTGACCACAAATTGCATATTTTGTGCCTGAAACTGACAGCGTAAATCAGTGAATAAAAGTATTAAAAGAGGATAGGCTTACATGCTGCTATAAGTACACTTAAACATGTATTGTGGTATGGAGGAAATGGAGCGTGGAAGGAGCTGCGTTTGCATTTAAATGGGGTAAAATGATGCCTGCTCTTGAAACATTATTCCTGTAATTAAAGTGCACATGATATGAATTAGGTTGAGGTTATTGCCTATAGCACGGATGCTGCATACACATCTTTATTCATCAATTCATTGAAATCCTATCCTGAAGTTTAACATTGAAAAAATGGGTTTGTAAAGAAAGCTCATTTGCTTTCTTAATACTTTATTATATTATGGACATATCTGTAAAAAACACGTGTTTCTTAAATGTCCTTGAAAGTAACTTCTCCACCCCTGAATAGACACAGTCATATAACTATTCCTATTATTGAAAAAAAAAAAAACTGCTTAAAAGGTAAGATTTGTTTCACTATTAAAATACGTTGATTTTATGTCCATGTTTATACTGTACTTTGCAATTTAATTTGCTTCTGTCAAAATATTCCTTTTACAATGTCTCTGAACCTTCTGGTTGACTTCTCACAGCCCAAAGACAATCATGTTTATCATTTTTATCATTTTATATGAAAATAAATGAATTGAAACCATATCTTTTCATATATATGTGATTTAACCCAGTGCTGCAAAATGTTTTTGGATTATTGCTGCTACAATCATTATTTCTGAATCAGCCTTCAACACTAAAATCAAACATCTTGTACACATTTAATACAATTAAACATGTATTAATTCATCCAAAAATAATGTCTTGGTATCTCAACAGTGGCCAGTCAGTCCTTGGAACATTATCTCTTGGTAGCAGCACTCAGCATTTCTTAATTTGAACACAAAAGCTAAAAAGTGCTGCCACAGAAGTCAGTATCTCTACAAGTAACATCCTATTCAAGTGAAGTCCATCTCGGAAGTGAGAGAGTTTAAAGCATCAGTACAAACAGTGCCTCTGATAAAATATCAAGGTAAGTTTAAAGCAGGTTCGTCAGAGTCATTGAATTCACAAATTGAGGTTAAAGCAATTGGTGACCCACATGGCTACATGAGAAAATACATTTAAAACATCCTTGTATCACTGTTGTTCCCTTTTTCATTGGCATCAAAAGTCAGTTTTTCGTGCATTTCTTCATGACCGCATGAACAAGATACATTTTTGATTCTGTCTTGAAACGTCACCTTTGACGCATTTTTCTGAACATTAATTAGGCAACATATGTTATTATATTTTCAAAGACATTTCTTTGATTTGATCGTCAAATGTCTGAAAATGTTCACAAAATGCATTAAAAATTGAGATTTTCTAATAATATGAACCCTATAAACAAACAACACTCCCTGGGGTTTTATATAATTGTCTTCATTGTGGCTACTTTCATTATAGTATTTTTTTTTCTTCTTGTTAGTTCCCACTATGTTGTTTTTTTGCTGTCAATTAGACTCTGGTATCCAGTGCAGTTTTGTTTTTCCTTGTCATCTTCTATTTTGCTCCTATCCTGTCTGTTTTTTAAAGGAGATGTCTTCATTTCCCTCACAGGGTCAACATTTCCCCTCAACCCTAACTATTTTTTTCAGTTCAATTTATTGACGACTTGTTGTCGTTAGATGAAGTTTTGCGACACTTTAATTTCTTATTCCAACATTGTTTTTGTCCCTTTTTATGTTATGTCGACTGTTACTGTACACCGTTGCTACAAACTCCAAAGCCCTTTTTCCAAAACTTTTAACTTTGTCATACTTTATGCTTTGCTGTTAAAAGTCTCTACCCTTCAACTGTCTCTTTCTCTCAGGCCTTTTCATGCCTGTCAGTCATTTTTGTCAAATTGAGGAATGACAAATGTAAGTGCACCTCAGCTGCAAATGTCTCCAATGATGAGGATTGTGTGTCACTCTGACTAACAGAGCTGGCTTTTTGCTCTCATGTTATTCTCTCTCTCCCTCTGTGCTCCGCTGTTTGTGTTCCTTGGTGTGTAAGTAACAAATGAATGGGCCCTGTGCTAACTCACTCATAATTGCTGCTAATAGCTGGAGCAACTGATGCCTTATGAAAGGCTGCGCATGTGTGCAAGCACTTTAGTGAGGTACAGAGGACCTTTTTGTGATCAAATACCAGACCAAAGAAGAGGCTTTACCCACAGAAAGCAAAGTTTTAAGATCTACCATTTGCTGATTATAAGAAGCAGCCTGTCGTATGTGTATGTCCCTATGAATCTGCTGGTGTGTTTGTGTGTGTCTGGGTAACAAAATCAGCCTTTGATCCCAAAGCTTTCAGAAAGCCTTGATACCTGCAACCAAGATTCTATTTACATGAGGAAATGGGAAGATCTGCTATCTCTGCTGCAAGCACACATAAACACAGTCGGCCACCAAATGAAATGACGATCCCTAGGTGAGGGGCGATGAACAGACAGCTCAACAGATTCAATTGAATTATTCAATATAATGAAAAATATTTATAAAGATGATGATGATACTCTGTACTGTCAAGGGCAAATAATCCAATAACTATAGGCCAGAGGATTTTCCTTTTGTTATGCATCACTATAATTGGGTTTTAGTGGAAGCGCTCTAACCCAAACAAAATGGGTCACATTTAGCTGTATTATGGCGTGAGAGGCAATGTGTGCACACACTTTTGCACCAACAAGAAAGAGATGTAAAAAGAGCTATTTAGGAAGTCATAGTTGAGAGGTAAAATACATCACCAGTCTTATGCTATGCCTCAAATAACAAGTTCCATCAGTAAAGTCTTCATTCACTTCCTGTGCTGTCTGTTTTGGTGATGTCTTGATTGCAACATTTGACCACCATTATTTTTTGGCTGTGTTTAATACTTGCTTCTAAACACAATAACAGTGATTCATTCTCAGCAATAAAAGCAACGCCAGTGAAAACCTGATCACACATCAAGTCAAATCAAATCAGTGCAGGAAAGGAGTCTCCGGCCTACTTTGTTGTTGACCACAGAAAATCATTGTCTTTAGTCATCTCTTGAGTTCTTGCACTGTTATGGGGATTTTGCTGTAAACGCTTCCTTTACAGTAATTTGGCTTTGTTGGACTTTTTCTCCTTACATCTTCTCAAATGTTTCTGGTGACTATTTGCCAAGTGGCTTTTCATTTTACGTATTCCTAGACGTGTAGTTCACTGCTGTTTTGTCTTTTGTTTGTTCATTGCCTCTTCTCCTTTCAACTCTTGACACTGGGAAACAAAAATGCTTCCACACATCAGATTTAAAAGCCTGTCTCAACACCACCTCTTTTACTCTTTTGACAAAAAGATTGGTCAAAAAGTTAGTTGGAGTCAGCTTTTCCAATATAGCCATTGACATTGATAGGCTGTTCTTTAGATTAAACTCCTGTCCAATGCGTGACATCACTGAGGCTATGTCCATGTTTCATACAGTCTGTGAGTTCAATGTGTCAGTACAGAGGTACACTGATAGGGGAACTTCATTATTGCACTGTTATGGAATTACAACCTGTAAGCAGTGGCGGTTCTGGGGAGGGGCCAACAGGGGCCAGTGCCCCTGTAAAACGGAACCAGGAACCCCCTGTGCCCCCCCATCCACACCAAAATAATATTATACAATAAAAAAAGCTTCGGTATTGCGCTGATGTTACAGGCGGAACACATGCGTGTGGCACTTGGTTCCAGTCCCTTAAAGCGCTAAGGGACTCATGTTGAGCGTAAACAGCCAAACAGCTGCTGTCTGCATTTTGATATAGTACACAGTAGTATATATGTCTAGTATATAGGGATGCACTGATGTTTTGCCAGTTTGTTTTCAGCCGGTCCGAGCCCTTCTCAGTCTCTTTTGTCAGGGTTCAATGTGTCCCTCTTACAACACCCTTGGCCCCAGCCCGGCCCCCCCAGTAAAATTGGTGTAGAAGCGCCACTGCCTGTAAGAGGCTGTAGAAAATAAGAAGTGGTCATTGTTTTCAGCATAACCCATTTGTGTGCTTAAAAAAGCAGGTGTAAGTGCTGTAGAACATGAAGTGATCATCCCAAAAGGAGAGGGTGACATTTCAATCATGTGAAAATGAAAAGTGAATGCAAAGGCAATGTCAGAAGTGATTGAGTCATCTGTTGATGGAGAGATAATGACAACAAGGCATGGGGAAAATGAGGATGAAATGAGCTGAGACATCAACTGTACAAAGGCTAATGAAAACCACTTTTAATACAGAGCCAAAGGGGCCTCCATCATTAGCTGATGTATGACTAATGTGAAAACAGTATTAATTGAGGGACAAAATTAACCAAACTCACACAGGGACATTAATGGAGCTTGAATAAATACAGGGGCAGGGAGCTAATGACGATGAAATACTTACCTGTCATTGAAAATAGACTTGGGATCCCAGCTGACGTGTAAAAGATGACTGACTCAGTGGGTCAAATTGGAAAATGAAAAATTGAGGTTATTGAAAAGTTATTATTGAACATTAACAACATGATAAACAATATACGCATTGTTGATATTTAGTTATATTTTGAATATAAACCCTGTCTCAAGAGGATGAATACAGAAAATAAGAATCTGTAAATCTCACCCACTTTTTCTGTGTCATTGCACAGAGTAGTGCCATGGCAATAACAAGCTGTATACCAACCACAGCATGCTTGTATGTATACAATCACCATGTTAATATGCTAATGTTTAAAGATATTTAGTTTACTATACTAACCATCTACACTATATTGTCTGTCCTTGAATAAAAATCAGGGCCTTTATTTGCTTTTGATGCAGAAGGTACCAGGCCTCTTTAAGAATCAGGCTTATATTAGAGGCAGGAATGTGCCTCTTTTTATGTAAATGGTCGTCACGTAAACTAAAAACGTATTTATCCAGACTGGCTTTTATGTAGGGTTTAACAATTTTATTACTTACCTTTTACTGTAATATTGATTTAAATGTTGCTTTATTATTTTAGTAATTTTAACTTTTATCTTGTTCTATTTTCTTTCTTTATTCATTTATTTATTTATTTATTTTATTTATCTACTCAGTTTTATTTTCAACTCTTATCCTTACCCTTTTTAAATCTATATATTTTAACTATTTGTATTCTTTATTTTGATGCTTTAACTTATTTTAATTACACATATTTTATTGTTGGTCTCTATTTTATTTTATTTATTTATATCTATATTTTTTTTATTATTATTATTTTCCCCTAATATGTCTTGCCATTGTTTTATTTATGCTTCTTTCTTGTTTTTCAATCGCTGTAAAGCACTTTGGGTTGCATTTGATTTGTATGAAAGGTGCTATATAAATAAAGCTTGATTGATTGATTGGTTGGTTGGTTGGTTGGTTGGTTGATTGATTGCAAAGCACAGCTAATTCACATATGAAAATAACAATTTATTTAACAACCAGGGGTTAAATCAGTCTGGGACCAACTCCCCACATAAATCTGATCCATCCTTTGACAATCTGCAGTGGTTTCTAATGTTAATGCCAATCCATAGAGTTGACATATTTCAATGGATTTTACAAACTTTTTATTTGTGTGGTGTTAAAGTCAGGGGGGTTCCAAAGTCTGTATTATTCATGATTGTTTAATTCATGGCCAACAGTGTATAACAGTGTAAAACTTTCCAAAAAGACTGTAACTGTATATAGAAGCTGATATTTCATAAACCACCGAAGGCGTAACACATTGTCTAAGAGTCTGGTCGGCATGTTTACCTTTGACTGCCCCACAGCATCAGCAGAAGTCAGTTATTTGCAAACTTCTGAAGGTTAGACTGTTTTAATCACCAACCAACTGAGGTGGGCGATGTGTGAATGGTTACACTGAGCTCACATGAAGACCCAATGGTCCAATAACCTAAGGAAAATATAAGTAGTATGCCTAAAGGCACAATAGGGTGTTTTTAAATGCTTTTCTATGGTTTGATATGCGGGAAGTGTGTAGTGGCATTTATCCAATACTTTTGATGTATTAAGAGAAGGTGAAGAGGCATCCCAATAGACTAATTAGAAGGCATTAGAAAGTCAAGAAGGAATGTATGGATCTAAATTTCGTTATTCAACCCTGAACATATATACAGAAGCTTTAGAACTGCCAAGCTGGAAACTAACACACCTTGTCAAAGTGTTTCTCTGACCAGAAGATGGGGCATTTGATTTGGCTTGGCAACACACAAACATTACTGTTTAGTTGGCTTGAGGACTTGCTGGCTTACAGAGAAAGAAAGACTGATGTAATATTTTCTCTTTGCCAGTGTAGAATGTGATTTGTCTGCTTTAAACGACAGACTCTTAAACGAGTCCTGCTCTCCATGCATGGGCTCCCTGTGAATTAAAAGAAAAGAAGACACAGATACTTGTAATTGGGCTTAATTACTGAAACCCATCTGACAAAGAAGGGCATTGCTCTAGGGGGGTCAGATATATTTGAATGCAAATTGACACTGTTCCCAACAAGTATAACGTTGGAGTTTCATTTCTCCTCTTGCCTTTGCTGGCTGTCAAATGACAACCTGTCTGTGTATGAAGAGATTAAGACTGTCTGCTGTCACCAATCTCTGCATGAGACTGGACCCTCTCCTAACATTTGACAAACACATCAAACATCTGTGCAAATCCTGCTTCTTCCACTTGAGGAACATTGCCAGACTCCGCCCCTCCCTCACCGTATCTGATGCTGAAAAGCTTGTCCATGCCTTCATCTCCTCCAGGCTCGACTACTGCAATGCCCTCCTCATTGGGACCCCCAGCAAAAGTCTCCACAAGCTCCAACTAATAGAACACCGCAGCCAGGATCTTACTCAGAGTCAGAAAACATGAATACATCACCCCAGTACTCCGCACACTTCACTGGCTTCCCGTCACTGCAAGAATACACTACAAAGTCGCACTCATCACCCATCAATGCATCTATGTTAACGCCCCACCATACCTCAAAGAACTCCTCACCCAGCAAACCCCAACTTGGAATTTACACTCTGCACATCAGAACCTCCTCCACCCTCCCAGAACCAAGCTCTGGACCATGGGAGATCGGGCCTTTTGTGCTCCTGCACCACGTCTGTGGAACTCCCTGCCCAGCCACCTCAGGACCCCACAGACTGTGGATGCTTTTACACACAAACATTACTGTTTAGTTGGCTTGAGGACTTGCTGGCTTACAGAGAAAGAAAGACTGATGTAATATTTTCTCTTTGCCAGTGTAGAATGTGATTTGTCTGCTTTAAACGACAGACTCTTAAACGAGTCCTGCTCTCCATGCATGGGCTCCCTGTGAATTAAAAGAAAAGAAGACACAGATACTTGTAATTGGGCTTAATTACTGAAACCCATCTGACAAAGAAGGGCATTGCTCTAGGGGGGTCAGACATATTTGAATGCAAATTGACACTGTTCCCAACAAGTATAACGTTGGAGTTTCATTTCTCCTTTTGCCTTTGCTGGCTGACAAATGACAACCTGTCTGTGTATGAAGAGATTAAGACTGTCCTTGCTGTTTTGTTTATGTTCTCTTTTAGCCTCTGAGTACCTCACTGACATGCTCTGCTTGATCCGACACAAGTTCACAAGTTATGCCTTTCAGAGCACAAACAGTCAACCTTTATTAAGGGATTCACTGCAAGCTGCAAATTGCAATCATTTCATTGAACGATAATAGTCACCATCAGTGTGTGTCTTTGATATAGTTGCACTGTTGGTTTATTATACACTGATGAGAGTCCAAAGGCTGCACCATGCATAGATTACTTGAATACATTGTTAATGCTATCATTGCAACTTGATTTCCAACCAAGTGGTAACATCCAAAATTGCAACCTAAGGGGGGCAACAGAGGAAAAGTTAGAGAATCATCAAGTCATTGTGGTACAACCTCTGGGGAGTACATCTCGAAAGGAGTTTCTTCACAACCCAACAACAGGCAACATGGTGGTTCAAATGACTGACTGACTAACTGACATTACCTTCCTTAACCATACAGTGGCTAAAGTAACATAAGATACTTTACCTGCCTGGAGGAGATAAAGGCGTGGATGAGCCATAACTTCCTTCAACTAAACTGCTCCAAATCCGAAGCCATACTTATTGCCCACTCCCTACCAGGTCCAATCTTCCTCCATAACCACGATCACCTTTTCTGGACAATTTATCCCCATTTCATCTGCTGTCACCAATCTCTGCATGAGACTGGACCCTCTCCTAACATTTGACAAACACATCAAACATCTGTGCACATCCTGCTTCTTCCACTTGAGGAACATTGCCAGACTCCGCCCCTCCCTCACCGTATCTGATGCTGAAAAGCTTGTCCATGCCTTCATCTCCTCCAGGCTCGACTACTGCAATGCCCTCCTCATTGGGACCCCCAGCAAAAGTCTCCACAAGCTCCAACTAATAGAACACCGCAGCCAGGATCTTACTCAGAGTCAGAAAACATGAATACATCACCCCAGTACTCCGCACACTTCACTGGCTTCCCGTCACTGCAAGAATACACTACAAAGTCGCACTCATCACCCATCAATGCATCTATGTTAACGCCCCACCATACCTCAAAGAACTCCTCACCCAGCAAACCCCAACTTGGAATTTACACTCTGCACATCAGAACCTCCTCCACCCTCCCAGAACCAAGCTCTGGACCATGGGAGATCGGGCCTTTTGTGCTCCTGCACCACGTCTGTGGAACTCCCTGCCCAGCCACCTCAGGACCCCACAGACTGTGGATGCTTTTAAGAAACATTTAAAGACTTTCCTCTTTAAAGAGGCTTTTAACTTATTTTAAGTACTCCTTTTAGGACATTTTCAAGTTTGTTTTTACCATGGGCCTGTGGCACTTTGAGATTTCTTGAAATGAAAAGTGTGTTGTAAATAAAATGTATTATTATTATTATAAAGATCCTGTCCAACTTCTGGTAATGCAGTTGTATTGGTTAACACTGATACAATCCCAACTCCATGAACCCAGTTTGTAACAAAGGGTTTTGAAAAGCTTAAAGTCTGTAATTATAAATAAATTGGAACCTCACGCTTCGGGAAAGGGAAGGGGTTCAATAAGGCTGCTAGGGTTCTTCCCCTGGGGACAATAAATAGCATAAATTGCAATACATGCCACATGTCACGACAATCGAGATCTGTCTGTGTGGCAGTTCCAACTGCCACACAGACAGATCACGATTGTTGTCTTTAGAACGAATGTGGGACAAAATATCAATATAGTAATATATTATCGACCTGACATGTGTGATACAATTGTTGATGCACCATTTTAAATATATTTAAATTTTTAATTTAAAAAATGTACTGCTCTTAATGATAATGACATGAAGAAAGCAGCTGAAGAAGTAGCTGACAGCAGCAAAATAGCAGAAGAAGCCCGCAGGATGTCAGAGACGCACTCTAAAACCATTTGCAATATTGATTATCGTTGTATCGTGATATTATCATTATTGTACGCCCCTTATTGTATCTTATTGTACTGTAACCTTCTGTAACCTTAGTCACCAAGTGATTTATCTCCATACTGAAGAATCAAGCCACCAACAAGGCAGACCTGTACAATGTTACACCATCCATTATAACGTCCCTGCAATAAGTGCTTCTGTTGTCATATAATGAGAATATAATGATCATTTATGGTTAATCTTGTAAGTAATTGCTTATTGCAATTGACCTAAGACTTTAAACACATGTTTCGACTGTACATTGTATAGTTATACTCATTAGTAATTTCAACCAGAACAATGAATTGTATGGATACCAATTCAGACATATACACAAAAGCTGTCTAAACGTAGAAGACATTCTGCACTTTTGCACACACACACATTCATACACACACAAACATGCACACATTCAAACATTCTGCACTTCACCCAGCACACAAGACAATATCTCATGGGATATTAGGAAGAAGCAGAGATCCATACAGAGCTGAACTCGCTGTCAGCGGGGAGCATCAGTAATTAAATTGCATATGCATACAGTAGCATAGGCCACAGAGCGGCTCAACTGACAGCACAACAGCAAAATGCATGACAGGCACCACATGGCAAGGAAATATCACAGAGAGAGGAAGATAGGATGCAGAGAGAGGTGAAAGAGAAAGATGGAGGACAATAGAAAGAGATGGAATGTGGAGAAGGACAGGAAAAGTCACTAAAGAAAATCAAACAGATGCATCTAATCTCACACGGGTAAAGTAAAAACGAAATAAACAGCAACAAAGGGAGGTATTGAACATGCCAGACAGCGTACAGCCAGGTTTACACAATCCCTTACATGCACACACTCACCTGTAAACATATTCATGAGGTATGTGCAGAAAAACACTGTCAGAGATCCATCTTAATTTTTCCACCGACCAGCCAGACCAGAATGTGAATAGAAACAGTGCCATGGCATTCATTGCAAGCTTTCATTGCACATGACAGCAGGTGTGTGAAGTGGAGCCTACAGGCAAAGACCACAGTATAACTGAGTAATACTGAGGCCTATTAAATGTCACACGTTTGTTAACTAGCTGAATTAGTAAAAAAAACAAAAAAAAAAACACGTCAATTGTGCTTGATACATAATGTGTCAATTGAATTAATTCACTAAACAAAAGTAAACAAGATAATAATCGATGAAAAAACCTTAGTATCATAGTGTAGTGGTTGCATCTCATAATGCATTGTCTGTACTACATAAGTAATTTAATTCATAAATGTGTGTTGCTACTTAATTTGACTTAAAATAATCAGAGCACACTCACAAAGGGCCCTTTGCCCGTACTCTATGCTAATTTTTTGCATATTATTTGGAAGCTTCTTGGTACGGACCAATCGTTGGGGAAATGTTGAGTAGTGGCGCCAACAGTTCAAGTTCAAAAGTATAGAAACAAAGAGCACTTTGGAAATTAGGAACTTTTTGAGGAAAGATTTCATACATAAGTGTCATACAAAGTCCTTGATGCATGAGACTCTTGTTCCCTGAAATGGAGGAATATGACTGACCAGAACAACCTAAGGACATCACTTAGACCCGGTTCATCCACAGTGTTAATTGGCCCTCAGTCAGTTGCCTCCCACCAAGCTTGTAGGTAGTAGCTAAGAGCATATTACTTTTGTCTTGTCAACTGAGCTGTCTGGGAGTCTCTTAAGCTGAAATGTGCCATTCAAGAGCGCAGCGGTGTTGTTAATTTCCATCACAACAGCAGGAAGCAGGAAGACTCGGCAGCAGCTTATCTACAGTGTACTGAAAGGGCCAAGATAGGATGTGTGTAAAGTTAATAAGTCATGGATCTTGAGTAAGTGTTCATGCTAACAGCCCAAATAAATATGACCTTACGGCTCGATCTGGCACAGGAACCGACAACTACAGCAGAACAGCCAGGCAGAGATCGTACCGGCACTGAATATCTGTTGGATGGCATCAAAGGAAAAGTGTAAAGGCTGATTTATACTTCTGCGTCGGATCGACGGTCCGCGTTACTCCCGTACCTACGCAGAGGCCTACGCACGTAGCTGACGTGCACCTCCTCCAAAATGTAACTACGCATAAAATCGATGCAGACTGCAAGCCCTGTGATTGGTCTGCTCTGCAGCATTATATTTCCCGCATTTACATTATCAGCTGTAGATTAACATAACACACTCTGAATCACTGTGGAAAGTAAACAGAGATCATAGCGGGGCCGGAAGCAGGCGACTGGCTATCAGAGAGACCACACTGCCCTCAAGCGTTTCGGCCCACTAGGTGATGCATTGTTTAATGTCCATTCCAATGTAAAGGATGCTTTGGAGTATTTGGACATCAGTTATATTGTTTAAAATGTATCAAACCACTTTCGTACATAAAGGAACAATCAAGCATTTTGTTCACTAACCAACCAATAAAGTCTGTTTTTCTGTCACCCTAGTCTACAGCAACAATTACTCTTATCCTTAAGATGAATTTACTTAAATTCTTTATATGTTTAAAAAGAAGTGCTGCACAAACCCTTTACATAAATAGTTTGGACTGTTCTGTGACCAAGAGTTTAAAGGCACTGACCATGTAATTGAGTGTTTCCAACTCTAACTCTGGCAGGAAACTTTTTTGGCTTTTCTCCCCTACTTTTTTAAAACTTTCTGTTCAGAAAAAGGCAAAAGAAAAAAAGCCTCAAAACACTGTAAGCAATATTGGAGAGTTGTTGCTTTAAAGTTATATTTTCTTCACAACCAATAATCCTAGCTTATGACGTCAAGCTGTAACCATTGGGAGTGAGTGAGGAAAGATGACAATAACATTTATGTGAATGTTTGTTTACTGCAGCAAATATTATAAAGACAGGTATTTGTTTAACCTTTGGCTTAGCAGTCAGCATTGGGTAATTCAAAACTCACATAAAAAGGTTAATTGCTAATGCCTGCTGCTGTTTGCAAACCTGGATGGCTAATGTTTTCACAATGATCGCCTTTGACACTATCACTGCAAAGCATGGAGATATTTCTTTTGAAAGAAAGACGTTGCTGTCTCTCAGAAAGCTCACAGCTTTATTTGTCTGGATTAGCCAGCATTCACCTTTTGTGCTCATGTTTTGGTGGCATTCACTGATTGAATTCTTATCCTGCCAAGTTCTCTCTCCTCTCCTCCTTTCACACATTTAACAAAAGCTCCATCACGCAGTCAGAGGAAGAGGAAAGCGGAGGAAGTATGTATTGGTGTGGGGGTAAGGAAATGAATGAAGGAAAAGAAAAGTATACAGAAATAAAAGGGTACTGCATGAAATTGCCAGCTTTTTAAAAAGCATATTCAGAGTAAGAGGATGGTCATAAAAGCAAGAACCAGGCTGATTCACCAACACTGAAGAAGATGGTGGTGCATGCGGTTTACCTGAGATTATTGACGAGAATGTCAGTAAGGAAGCATTCCCACACAAGAAGCAAGAATAAAGAATGATACAAAGGAGAGGATGAGGAAAGGAAAGATTTGAAATAGTCTGTGTAACGCTTGAGAGAAGAGATGGAGAGAGGAAACAAAGAGAGTTAGGAAGTCAAGAGAGGTGGAGTGGGATGTACTCAAAGGTAGGATGAGGATAGAAAAGGAGGACACGACCAGGGGAAGGGTAAAAGAGGAGAAGAAAATGTTTGTTTTTCACATAGCATGGCGTAGACATGGTCAAGGGCGCTTCATCTAGAGGACTACATTACAGTCACATACACGGTCACATGCACACATACATGTTCAACAAGAGGATGATTTGGGAAATCAGACGAGGCTCAGAGCTGTGTGGATGAGTGTGTATGAGAGCGTGTGCACATGTTCAGGAGTGTCTGCATGTAGCCTTTAGCATTTTAACAAGCTGCATGAAGCCCAGGGGAGAGCAGGAAGCGGGACTCTCCTGTACTACCTGTGTCTGGAATAAAAATCTATTCAGGCAGTCAACGCCTGACCTCCAACTGACTGTGAAAGCCATTCTTACCCCCCGCTCTCAGGGAGAGGGTGGGCTCTCTGCCCTACATTTCACAACCCTTTCCACTCATTGTGAGGAGCAGTAAGAGCCACGGTTATTTTGACTTATTTCTGACATGTAGTACAGTGAAGGTTATTGAATGTACGGTTCACATTTACTCAAAGAAGGAAATTTGATTTCCTGCTAGTCTTTCCGCAAAAGATCTCAAACCATTGGATGTGCTTTTATCCTCTATTCCCCTGCTTCTATTCTGTTACCAAAAAAAATCTCCTTCCCAACTGTCGACACATTTTTGCACTGCCTTTTCCACTATTTTAATCATATTTATTTAAAACCTAGAATATTTTCCTTTTTTCCTCCTACTTAAAAACCACTTTGATTCATTTATTTATATTAGAAATTGAACATATGGCAAGATGTATTTAAATGTCTCACTCACAATAACAAGCCCATAAAGAACTATCAGTCACTTTTGTGCAATCCTTGAACTATGCTCAGTGTTATTTCTTTCTCAGTTTCTTTCATTTCATTGTTTTGATAAATGTAGTTGCTTCATTTTTGCTACCTTTCACTACTATCCCCAGTATTCTTTTTATTGGTATGCAGCATATTTTTCAGCAAAATCTCTGTAGAAATGTTTGTTAGTTAGCTGCCCAACACCAAACAGCTTAGTAAGTGAAGTAATATGAAGCTGCTCTAAAGGGCAAAATATCTTTGAGTGTTTTTTGGAAAATTTAACTAAAATAAAATAATACATTTTTGTCTTTACCAAGACACAATTAGAATCCAAAGTAATGTTAACATGCTTCTAAATCTTTGAGATTTGTGATTAGGAAACCTTTGCTGATACTAGGAATTTTATGAGCCAACTTATTTCCGGGTCACTTAAGTCTGATTTATACTTCTGCATCGCCCCTATGCAGCAGGGCAGGCGCGGACATGAGCACCACATACTTGTGCGTAGTTGTGTCCGTGACGCGCAGCAATTCTCCGCCGAAACGTTTGAGGGCATTGTGGTCTCTCTGATAGCCGGTCGCCTCCTTCCGGTCCCGCTGCCTGTTTACTTTTCCACAGTGATTCAGAGCATGTTATGTCAGTCTACAGCTGATATATGTTGCTGATTATCATACAGTAATGATTACATGAACAGAGGAGGAGATGAAATACACGTCTGATGTGCGGCCGGTGTCCGGGATCCCAGAAGTTCTATAAATGCGGGAAACACAATGCCACCGAGCGGACAAATCACAGGTTGCAGTCCGCGTCGATTCTACACGTAGTTAAATTTTGGAGGAGGTGCACGTCAGCTACGTGCGTAGGCCTCTGCGTAGGTACAGGAGCTACATGGACCCCCGGCGTAGGGTGTCAAAAGGTGAGAAAATACTGAAAAGGTCAAAATGGCACAGAATGTATTTAACAAAGCTAAATTGGGATGTCAAAATGGTTTGCAGAGTGTATTAAATTAAATGAAATCAGAGCATCTTATGCAACTCTAGTTAGCTTCTGTTAGCTATAATGCATTGTGCAATTTTAACCACCTCTGTCTGTGTTCAATTTTGGGTGGCATTTTGCCTTTATTGGATAGCAAAGGTGGAGAGGAATGAAAATGTGGGGAATAGAGAGTGGGGGAAGACATGCAGCAAATAGTAGAGGATTGGAGTCAAGCCTGCAACCTCTGCAGCGAGGCCCGCGGCCTCTGCACATGGGGTGCCCGCCCAGACCACTAGGCCAACAGCTCCCCCAGGCTAGTTACCTTGAAAAGCTTTTTCCTCATCAATAACTCTTGTAGCTGAAACCCATTGAAAGTAATACATTATACATATAAAGTGATGCTACGATGGCACAGTAAAGGCATGAACCACAGAACAGTAACACCATAGAAACCTATATTTGGAAAAATTCAAAGTTCTCATTTTTTTTGACAAGCAGCGATAGGAGCTGTGGGGTTCAGTTTGGGCAGAAGAAGTTCTTGACCCCGGATGATGATTGTTGGATATCATAATCCAATAAGCTGCTGTTTTTCAGTGCAGAGTTCATCACAGTTTTTTTTTGTCTGTGAGTGATGTAGAGCTGTCACAAATTTTGGATTGTTGGCATTTGATCTGTATTGAACTATTTTAAGCTCAAAATAATGAGGTTGAGCGCAGCCCTGTCCAAGGATGGTTATTAAAAGGCACACATTTCAGCTGCAGAAAAACAGCTTGGCTCAAATTGTCTGCTCTTGACGACAAAATAACATGGTGAGTGAAGGTTGTAGTCCTATGTGACACTTTTAACTGTTTACAACATGAATTTTGATGGCTATCCTTTGTCACTGTGTTAGTATGATTGATCATCAATAGTCACCTGGCAAACAGAAAGTGAATGAGTCACAGAAGGTGAAGAGATAATTAGCTAATGCAAGTTTTAAATGTTTTAAACTCATACACAAACTGACTCCAAAGAGAAGCTGTACTAGAAGCTCCCTGTGCCAACATTTTGTATTGAATCCATGCTGAACAGAGAAAAGGAAAACCCCAAATGAAATAGTGCTTGGATGCATGAAATCGCATATATGGACATGAGCTCAACAACTGAAATGGATGACATGATGAAGATTGAAGCCCACATAAGCCAACTCAAGTCTGGCCTGTAAATTTAGTGCCTCTTTTGCTGTGAAATAGCTCTTTTATTAGCAGGGGGTCTCCTGACACATTATGGAGTCACTTGGGGGCTTTGTGGAAGAAATTGCATCATAACCATTGCCACTTTACCACAGTGATATATAGGTTACTCTGCAACACTCTGCCTCTAATCTTTATGAGATTCTGTGTTCAATCAAACATGACTGTGAACATGTGTGTTCACATCTGTGTGTGTGTGTTTGTACAATCTCTAGGCTCAGCAATCCATAAAAAGAAATGTTCCACCTTGCCCCTCATTTGAACCCCCTTCATCATGCCTTATTGTCTTCTTTTCTCCTTTACCCACACACACACACAAATACACACCCTAATCAGGCTAGGCTGCCATTGTAAGAGGCAAAGGTCTGTGAGGCTGTTTGATAGCAGATTAGGCTGGCGTGTCAGACAAGAGACCAGGCCACACAGCAGGCAGTCACATGCTGATTCCACACTCACAGACAGCACACACCAATTCAGGCTTAGTCAAAAAGGAGGGAAACATATTGAAGTGTATGAGCAGTCTGTGAAAGAAACTCAAGAAACCTTTTTTGAAGCCAGAACTCCAAGGTGTTGCAACACAACCAGTCGAACGTGGGAGTAACAGTTAATATAAAATAGTGTAAACATTAAGAAAAGGAGCTTAGCTCTGAGGCAACTCAGTAGTTTGAGCCCAGATGATGTGACTGCAGCACAGCTTGTGAGGGTTGGAGTTTTGGGGAAATTTGTTATCAGTAAGTTCGGTAGCGGCTGGCATCAGTCATAACCAATCTTATCACCGCCGCCTTTACTTTCCGGCAAAAGCTGTGCACTCTGCATTTCCTGATGAGAGCAGCCTTCAGCACAGCTGCCACAAAAGACTCTCCCAAGGGGATTCAATGTCCTTGTGCGGGAGGTACAGAATCGACACAAGTAAATACACAGCGCCTTAAATTAAATTAGTTTGGGGGGAGATAACACTTTTGCTAACCCTGGTGCAGTGGTCTAAGGAGAACTGTGGCATTGTAGGAACCTGGAGTGAAAAGCAACACAACAACCAGTGGTATTAACAGGTGACCGTGACATTAGGACAACCAAAACCCATTCACAAACACCATCAGTGGCTAGAGTCACTTATTGATTGCACAACCTTATTTCCGCACGGTATATAAGGGGCTTAAATAAGTAGTCCTCCCACTTAGCATGAATAAAAAGCTGACATTTCATCCACAAGGTGTTTTTCTTTTATCACAGGACCTGTATGTGTGCAGTTTTTGATATATATGATAATAGCTAAAGACAGGGTTATTATATAAACTGTATGCTGTGCTCCTCAGGCAAGGTCTATCCAGGTGAGAAGTGCAAAGCACACAAATCATGACATCGAAATTGCACCGTGGCGCCTGATAATAACTGACACATTCTTGCTGTGCCTGTCCTTACCGTCAAACTCAGGGAAAGTCAATAAAAACATCCTTGTGGAGGTAAGAATGCGTAAAGCTTGTTTGTGCATCCAATAAAAACACCATGTAACTGAAATCCTGGCTGCTTGCCATCACAAAGTGATAGCTCCCCGAGTATCATCCATCTTTTGACAATCAAAGCCCAATTTGTAATTTAAATTCATGAATGCTAATTCCTCTCTTACCTTGGAACAACTTGCTGACTCAGACCTTTGACCTTCTCTTGCCATTTGCACATTGAAACTCATTACAAAGTATGGTTTAAATTCAGTTGCATAGAGGTGTTTTTGATATGAAATACATTTCCTGAGTTATGCATTCCACTTATTAAGTTTATCCTGCTGGTATGTGTTATTACAATATGGGATAAAATTGGTTAAATTCACACACTGTCAGTCTTGAATAGGATCAGTGTCACATCATGAGACAAATTTGGCCTTACGCTGTGTTTATTTTTGCTGCTCTGCAATTTCCATTCTTCTCTCAGTGGTATAGATTAATAAAGGCAGTGAGAGGAAAAAAAATACCAAAAATAAGGTTAAGACCCTCTTTGAAATATTCCATCTCAATTATTACTTATAATCCAGTCGCAATGTCTAGTGGTGTCCGTATCAGCACAGACCTCTCTCTCTGTCTGTATTTTTAAGTTGTCTTATTGTGTCGCAGCGTTTGAGACATCTGTGTGTCAGCAATTTTGCAGAGGTTTTGAGCTCACAGACAGTCCAGAAAACAGGACTAAAAGAAAAAATCGTAGTGATCAGGTGACATCACTGTCTCTTCCTGTGCTCTATCTGTCTTCAACAGACACAAATGCTACTCTTTTATCTTAATAAGGCACCAAATGTATTTGAAATGCCAGTGAATTTGAACAGTTGGTCTGAGTGAGGTGACCAACTGCTTGCAAAGGTGAGCAGAGCTGGGACACACAGCAGGAAGTACGAGGAGCAGCTGTACAAATAAAAGTCAGCTCCTTCTTGTATGCTTATGCCAAGCGGCAACCTCCGGTCTAAAAATATGAGTCCAATGCGGAAGTGCTAAAAACTGCAGTTCCTCAAGGATCCGCTTGAGGCTGGCTCCGGAAGTCCTGGAAACCACATACACACCAATTCAAAAAAGACGATCTTTACAGCAGAAATAAACATGTTTACAGCCTGGTACAAAAGACAAGGTTAGTCTGGATAGCTCATTTCTCGATCTGCTCTCACTGTGAGGGGGGTGATTGTTTTTTCTAACGCGGCTATTTCAAAGATATGGAGATTATGAGTCTTCCAATGAGAGGCACAGCTGACTTGATTGACAGGCGGGAAAATGTAGCTGTTGGCTAGGAGGCTCAAAACCCGACTCTTTACGTCACAATCGCTCGACAGCAGCAATATGGCTGCTGTCAACGATTGGGCTCAAAACAGCGCTTCAGAAACAGAGGGGTGACGTCACGGATACTACGTCCATATTCTATACAGTCTATGGTTTATGCGGAGCTTTAGCCATGACGATTAATTCTTTACAGCATCATGTCTTTCTTTCACCCTTTTTTAAAATCATTAGCAGTGTTAGCTCACTGAACTTCCAGATTTACTCGACCACCACTGCTCTTTCTCTTGCAGCAGCAGCTGTTGGAGCAACACGCATCTACAGTAGTGGAGGCTGTTGTGGGGAAAAAGGACATTTCTAATTTATTTAATGTATTAGCATAAGGGTCAGGAAAGTCAACATACTATTGTGAAAACAATTATTCCAAGACTGTATCCATATTTTTGCACAGTGCTAATCTGATAAAGTCAAAAACTAATCTGCTAGATTAAATCATTGACTCAATACTTTCCTTTTCTGATTATTTACTATCATAACTAATTAGCTGAATTTTATCACCATGCTTTCTTCGGATTTGTAAACACTGTTGAAAGTAAATGTGTTAAACTTGCACTAGAAAAGGCCAAATTTGCTATAAAGTTCTGTGAAGCTTCCATTTAAACCAGAGTGACAACTTTCACTGCTCTGCATGACCTCTCACCCACAATGAGCAAAGTAGACACTGAAAGAGGCTGGAACATAAACAAGAGAAACAAAAGGTTGTATTTATCATCGTCTATCTGGAACAGCCCTCTCAGTCAACACTCCAACAGATATTCAGTCAACAGTTTAAATCAAACAACTTTATTGACAGGGGGGAACACAAATTGGAAGACAAACAAAGTTAATGTGTGCTAATGTGCTTAGAAAACAGGATGATGAATGTGCTTTGGTTAAAACAGCGGAGGAGGATAATCACTGTTTAGGCCGCTGATCTCAGAGCACTAATTATTTTAACCTTTATTTATCTGGGTGAGATTTGCTTACACACATCGACGTGTCTGAGCTGCCAGCTGGAGACTGCAATCTCAGTCATCCACTAAGAGATCGACTTGACGCATTGAGGTGCTGTGCTTGTAGACACTGTGGCACTCGATGTTCTGTCATGGAAAAGGAGGGATTAGATGACTAAGGATGGCATCTTGAATGGGAACGAAATTTTTCTTGACTCAATGTTGTTCTGTGACTCACTTTTATTTAGTCTCTTCAATGATACGCAAACAAAAGTAACAAATATATCTGCAATTCATGCTAGAGCAAATGCAAAAACAGCAGCCTGGTAACTGAAATGTGTCAAACATTGTAGAAAGATCCAATTTAAGCTCCTTTCAGGAACTTTCAGTGTGCGTCAGTTTTGACGTGGACAGAGCATCACATCTTGTTTCTTTGTTGATGTTTTGTACATAAGAAAGTAGCATTTTCTGATGAAAAATCTCATCCTGCTCTCTTCTGCAGTCAGTTATATTACTCATTGTGAATCTTGGCTGTGAACTGTGTCAGCTAAAGCTGCTTCAGCAGGATGCCGTAACTCACTTTGTCTGACTCCTACCCTGCAGCAGTGGTTACAGACATTAAAATAACTATGTATGTTAAAATCTATAAATTAAAATGAAACTATATAAATGATCAATCTTAACCCTGATGGTCTTGTTTGCTTTTTTAGCATCAGTATAATTTCAATCTGCGTCATAACCAAAAAAAACTCCTTATAGGAGCCTAAATCTCTAGTTAGAGTAACATTATATGTCTCTAGTAAAAGGACTTCCTCTCCCTCAGCATGGTGAAAACTTTGAGGAGGCTAAAAAAAGCAGCAAAGCTAATCATTATGTTTTGATAAATGTGATCATATTGCACAGCTGGCACAGTGCACAAGAAAAAAAATCTGTAATTTAACATCTGTGTCAAAGAAAACGACCTCTGTCTGACCTCTTTGATACTGCTCCACTTCTCTCACGCCAGTAGACTCTCAAAGACGCACACACAACTACATTGACACACAAGGTCTGCTGGTGTTGCTGATGTTGGCACATTTGTGCTCTGGGACAAGAGCTGCTTCATTGGCACTGATTACCGCTTTATCCTTCCCCTGCAAACACTGGCCAACATCAGCCTGCATACCAATGGAGTACACCCACCAGAGAGTGATGGAGGAGAGAGGAGGGGAAGGAGAAGGGATGAAGAATGAGGGGAAAAGAGACATGGAGAAACTGGGAAGTAAGCAAGTCTGGCCAATATAGCGGCAATACATTCTGTCATAGTACTCTATGAGATATGTCTCAACATGAGTCAAGTAAGTGGTTGATCTCAAAGACAAAAGCTTCAATTTCTTAAGAGTCGATTCAGACCACGTAAAACAGTCAGTTATCTACTGTATCCATCCATCCCTCAGACAAAAAAGATTGATAAAACATCAGCTTTCCCAAAAGTGAAGCCAAAACACTTGGAGCTCCTCTTGTTAACTGTCTGCAGTAAAGATCATGCAACCTGCCCGTTAACAGATGGAACATGAGTCAAAGTAGAACATGTAAATGCTCTCTCTCATGTCAGTATATTCTTAGTACGCTGATGTGCAAGTGTTCATTTCTCAGAGAAATGTACTTTGATTTGTCATTTTTAACTCTTAAAAGAGGGGTTGTGGAATCATTATTGACAGCTCTGTTGACAAAAGAGCCCCCTGCAACATTCTTTACCCAAATAGAGGAGGAGAGAAATGTCCCAAACAAACACAACAGTCATTAAACTTAAAATAAATGTCTGCTTCAAACTGACATAAGAATCTGTCTGCTGTGGACTCTACTGGCCCTAGGGATCTTCGGCATAGTTAGTTAGTTAGTTATGGCTCGTTTCCGCCAAGCGGTCTTGTATGGATCAGTACAGTTTGGTACGGGTTGGATCGGTAACGCCTCATCCCGTTTGCGGTTCCACAGCCAACCGTGCACCACTTGGTGGGCAGCGTGTAAGCCGGATACCGATAGCCGCGTCAGCTACATAATAGCATGACGTCATGGCAGTGCGACACAGTGTACCCCGCTAATAAATGCAAGGAAGAAGAAAAACGCGAGGATAGTCTGCACCTCCACAGTAGACCATGGAGTGCTGTTTCTTGACGCCATTTTCCAAACAAAAAAAGTTATCTTCCCAAAGTCCACTGAAGATTTAAACATGGCGGGGTTATGTGTTGTTCTTTATTACTGCTGTTGCACGGGAAGTGACGATTCTTTCGACCAATCAACGGACTGCAGTGTTTCTAGCTCCATCTTCTGGGGACGGATCAGTAAGTCTGGCACCCCTACAGAAGGGTACCAAAAAGTGTGACGGTATGGCTCGGTAATTTGGGGATCTGTCCCGGTTTTAGTCAATGTGAACGCCACAAAATGCGTGCTGTACCAAGACGAACCAGACTGAACCGCTTGGTGGAAACGGGGCTTTAGTTAGTTGAGTGTTTTGGTGTGCAGAAGTGTTGTGACATCAATACTGCGACACAACCAGCCAGATCGCTTCTGCATGTGTCACTAGTGTATTACGTCAGTGCCCATTGTATTAGTATTTTGGCTTCAGGTTTTTACAAAAGGATGGGATGGAGGCATGTCTTCCACATCCATATAAATGACAGCCAGTAATCAATTCACTATAGGCTCTCATTGTGACAAAAAACACACAAGCCTCCAGTCTAAAAATATGAGTCCAATGTGGAAGTGCTAAAAACTGCAGTTCATCAAGGATATATTCCATATTTAATACAGTCTATGGTACTGAGACAACTTTTTCTAGTTGGACTTAAGCTTAATTCGCCAAGTATGCTTGAACACACAAGGAATTTGACAGTTTACTGAAGTCAAATTCCTTGTGTGTTCAAGCATACTTGGCGAATTAAGCTGATTCTGATTCTGATTACTTTGGCTAACGTTAGCTAATGTACGTTTTCTACCTTGGTCTGCTCTTTTAGACATTACAGAGAGAGTTCACTGACTTGATAACTGTTCTTACTGTGAACATGCACCTAAATAACGCACACCTTGACAACAAGCATCAAATGAAAATATAATGCAGGTTGACAAAGTAAACTAGGTGCTCAGTAAGTTTGACACAAGCAGCCTAGTTTTTTTGTATTCTTTCAACATAATTTATGCACATGTTTGTCAGCAAAAAGAGGTTTCAAGCATAGGAGGCAAAAACAAAGACATGTTCTTATTTATTTAAGGATTTAACCACATTTTGGTGAGTGGGATGAATTTGATTGATGCCACAGCACACTCCATTGGGCTAAAACCTCACGTCGACTCAGCATATTTAGAATTTTCATGATGTAGTACACCGCATAGTGCTACACTGAGCTGTAATTCTTTTTCTGATCATACATAAAGTTGAATTCAGTATGTCTGCCCTTTCCTGTACATAAACAGGTCTGTGAAAGGTAAAAATATTTTAGGAGTAAGAAGTTGAAGATGGAGAGGACGTGAATCTGCAGGAGTTAACATTCACGGCCACGTCGATGGGCTTCAGATGTGTCAGACGACGGCCCCCTGAATGAGTCACAGCCCGCAGTCTGAGGAGAGCTGATAAGACCTGACGGAAGACCTGCCTTTCAGCCGGAGACAGATGGAGTTGGAACAAAACGTATGACACACATACACACACACACCAAAACCTATCTACACACACAGACTCACACACAGGGTCAGATGAGTACAGAAGATGCAGGAAAATTACATTTATATCACAGTAAATTCTAAGTTAACCTGTCCACCATAGCTGCACAAACATAGAGTGACAGAAGAATATCAAACAAGACAAAGAAGAATTGGCAAGTTGTTCCGTGAAATGAAGATAAAAGACTCTACAACTTAATGCAATTGGTAACAGACAGCTTCACTTTAAAACCAAAACAGAACTTGGTTTTAATAAAACAACAACCATGCGTGTATTTTTAGACAGAACATGGTGTGCAAAGACAAAAAGCACATGGGTGACGTTGTGTTCTGTCACAATAGGAGAGAAAAGCATGGGGAGGGACTGTTGGAACTGCTGTTACACAGAAACACTTTTGCCAATTCAATTCTTCACATTGGCAAACACAGCATTTCGTGACCAAACTATCCCAATTGCTTCCCCTGTTGAATCACAAAATGTCTTGGGACAGCTTGTTGCCATATGTGACTGCTTGGACATGAACCAGAGTCTTTAAGCTAATGAAAAAACTCAACAGTTTGGACATAACTAAACATCTCTTTTTTTAAAGCAGTACCAGTCCAAGAAAGCAACTTTAACCAACGAAGCTCTATTTATTTTCACACTTTTAAAACCAAGAGTCAAGCCCATTTCATTATCACTTGTAGCAAATCTACAGTCTCTAAATGTCTCTCTCCTCTTTCTTGGGAAAAACACGTCTGGTATGATGGCAACGATCTTCCTTTGTGGCACAGATAAAATGCTAGTCCAGCCTAATTGATTTGCTCCGGGACTTTAGCCATTAATCTGGTTATTTATGCCGTAATTTGGGTCCAGGTTCATTATCTTGTGACGATTCAAATTGCGAATACAAATTCTGTCAGAAAAAGAGAAAATAGATAGGAATAGATTCAAGCATTTGTTATAACAGCTTGACTATAAAACAGACATTTTGAAACTCAAACTGCAACAATGATCAATTATTGAGACTTGTCTGGTGACATTTTAATGTTTCAAAATTACATGTTGTACATTTGTAAAGCTTTTCCAGAGCCACACAGTTTTCATCAAAATGATATCATCTGAATGTAAACTATGTAGGCGTGAACATATTCATCACTAATAACATAGCTTATGTTACTGCCAACTGATATTTTAATTAATTTTGAACTAGATTCAATTTGATATATGATTTCTGAATAGAAAGAATATAAGTTTGCAAACACAAGATGATGGGTTTTCTGAAATTTCCTGGTACCCTGATGGTGTCCTCCTTTTCTTTAGAGACAGCACTGAATTACTACTTCTGGAAGTAAAGTGGTTGGTAAGATAAGTTAGCATTTCCAGCTTAAAGGGACAATTTGTTTTATGAAAAAGTAGGGTAGTTTAAGGTACTTCTCAAAGTAAGTAAATAACCCACAGGGAATACCGGTCAGCTCTGCACCTTCATTGAGAAATCCAACCGGAGAACCGAACAGTAGCAAGGTTATCAACTGCTAAAGACAGGGTCACCTCTACCCCCTAATTTAGCTTATTTTAACAAACTCCAACAAAAGCACTAGCATTGGTTTAAGTCTACGCTCTGTATTTCCTTTTTTTTTTTTTTGCGTTTTACTTAGATGTCACAAACCCTCTGGTTTTTGCACTATTCTTGGGCACAGGACATACAGTTATTCTGCCTGCAGCCTACTGATCAGCTAATATGGTCTATAACAGTGATTCTCAACTGATGGGTCGCGACCCAAAAGTGGGTCGCGGACCCGTTTTTAGTGGGTCGCAGGCCTTTGCCGGGGCAATAAAAAATGTTTAAAAAATAATAATAATCTGTGCTTTTATTTTGAAGAGGATTTTTTATGCAGCGGAGTGCCGTCTATTCACACTCCTTAACAGTAGGTGGCGATAATGCCTTGTGATGCTAATTGACAAGAAGACAATAAGAAGACTTGCAAAGTTTGTTTTTAAAAGGGAATGGAGCATGGCGAAACGTAAATACGACACCGAATACATTAAGTATGGATTCTCCTACATTGAGGACAACAAAGGACAAAAACCTCAGTGTGTTTTGTGCAGCGAGGTGCTGGCACAAGAAAGCATGAAGCCTTCAAAACTGAAGCGGCATCTGGAGACAAAACATACCTCTCTCAAAGATAAACCTGCTGAGTACTTTCAAAGACGACTTCAAGACCTGAGGACATCGCAAAAGTGCCTTACTTCTTCGTGCTCCAAGCAAGACCAGGCACTACGTGCGTCTTACAAGGTGGCACATCGTATTGCTAAGTTAAAGAAGCCCCACACTATTGCAGAGGAGCTTATCTTACCTGCAGCCATGGACATGGTCAGAGAGGTGTTGGATCAATCCGCAGCGGACAAACTGAAAACTATACCTCTCTCAAATGACACTATAAGCAGGCGAATTGAAGACATGTCGGATGACATCAAACAACAGACCACAGCTCGCATTAAGGCAAGTGGTCATTTTGCATTACAAATGGACGAATCTACAGACATAACAAACAAAGCGGTTTTACTCGTTTATGTGAGACATGTGTGGGACGGGGACCTACAGGAACAATTTCTCTGCACAAGAGAGCTCCTTACTACTACAACTGCAGAGGACATTTTCAGCTCCGTGGACTTATATCTGAGTTCAGTGGGCCTAAGCTGGGACATGTGCGTCGGTATCACAACTGATGGCGCTGCCTCCATGACAGGAAAAAACTCGGGGGTCGTGCGGAGAATACTTGACAGAGCTCCGAATGCAACTTGGAAGCACTGTTTTTTGCATCGGGAGGCCTTGGCAGCAAAGGAGATGGTGCCAGTGCTTCATGAAACATTAAGAGATGTCGTCCAAGTGGTAAACTACATTAAACGGAGTGCAAAGAACACCCGGTGTTTTCAAAAACTGTGCCAAGATCTTGGTAGTGAGCACGTACAGGTGTTGTATCATGCCGAGGTACGCTGGCTTTCGAGGGGAAAGGTACTGTCCCGTTTTTATGAACTACGAGATGAAATCGCAGCCTTTCTTGCCCAGAACAATTCGCCTCTCGCAGACCTGTTTAGCAACAGTGTGTGGCTCGCACATGTTGCTTACCTCGCTGATGTGTTTGAACAATTAAACACATTAAACGTGTCTATGCAGGGGAGGGGGCACAACATTTTTGAACAATATGACAAAATCGATGCTTTCAAAAAGAAGATCTCGGTGTGGGCATGCCATGTTTCTAAAAGCCGACTGGACATGTTTCCCAACGCCTGTCACGAGGGACAGCAACTGGACACGGCAGGAAAAAACGTGACGAGGAAAACGATCACGACACATCTGAATAAACTTCTGGAGCGGTTTAATGACTATTTTCCCGTGAAACAGAGGGATGACGACTGGATACGTGACCCCTTTGGAATCGACATGGAAAGCGTCACGTTGCCAAGCAACGAGGAGAGTCAGCTGGTGGAGCTGTCATGTGACCGCACGCTGAAAAAGAAATTCACGGAGGTAAGCCTCTCCCATTTCTGGTGCAGCACTGTGATGAGCGAGTATCCTTCCCTTGCCACTCGAGCAGTAAAAATCCTCCTACCATTCAGCACTACCTATCTCTGTGAGTGTGGCTTCTCAGCTCTGGTTCAGCTGAAGACAAAACACAGAAACAGACTGGACATTGAACATGACCTCAGAGTTGCTTTGTCGACTATAACTCCAGACTTTGAGACTCTTGTGAGGACCAAAAAACATCCCCAGTTCTCCCATTAACTCCTCCAAACTCAGGTCTATGATGTCAATAAGGTTGAAGTTAGTGCTGCTTAATTTTCTTCAAAGCACAATGTTTTTCAGTATTTACCAACTGATAAGGTAATCAGAAGAAAAGTTAATTTTGTATACTTGAATCTTTTTGAATTGCACTTTTTGTTTAATTTATTTTGAGTTTGTGGATAAAAACTGAAGAAACTGAATTTATTCCATAGTGCACTGTTGGTTGTCATATTTGCACTTTTTATTTTATTTTTAATTTAATTTTTATTGCCAGAATAAGTGACTGAATAAACTTTAAGAGTACAGTTACTGAAGTGTTACTGAATGTTATGTTAAATCAATTTGAAAAGTTGAAATTTTTCTTTTATTTGGGTCCCGGCTTGTCATTAAGGGGTGATGGTGGGTCCTGAAGCCAGTCCAGTTGAGAACCACTGGTCTATAATGTATGAGTGATTTTGATATTTTGCACCTCTGTTTGACATTTTTGAAGCAAGAAATGCCTCAGATTATCCAACAGACATGGTAATGGTAATTTCAGCTCAGTCTTCCCTTCAATAGCTAACATAGTGTATGGTGATAAGGTAAACATAATGACACAATAATGGTTTGTGTCCATAGACTGTATCAAATATGGACAGTATCCGTGATGTCACCCATCTGTTTCTGAAGTGCTGTTTTGGGGCCGATCATCGACAGCAGCCATATTGCTGCTGTCTAGCGATTGTTACATAAAGAGGCGGGTTTTGAGCCTCCTAGCCAACAGCTACAGTGTTCCTGCAGGCAGCTGTGCCTCTCATTGGAAGAATCGTTATCTTAATATCTTCGAAATTGCAGCGTTAGAAAAAAACTCCCTGCACAGTGTATGCCGATTGAGAAATGAGCTATCCAGACTACACTCGTCTTTTGTACCAGGCTGTAAACATGTTTATTTCTGCTGTAAAGATCGTCTTTTTTGAATTGGTGTGTATGTGGTTTCTGGTACTTCCGGAGCCAGCGTCAAGCGGATCCTGGATGAACTGCAGTTTTTAGCACTTCCGTATTGGACTCATTTTTAGACCGGAGGTTGCCGGTTGGTTGTGTCATTATGCAATAATAAAACAATGAAAGCTGAACATTTACTCTGAAGACACACTTCCAACAGGTTTTCTGGTTTTCTGTTGTAACTTCTGAAAATTGAAGAAATTTGATAAAATGGCGGCATTCATTAGGCAGGCAACTCTTGCTGTTGAGCGACGCAGACTGCAGCCATATGTGATCTGTTAGTATCCTCTGATTCACAGAGATCCTAAAACACTGTTGTTACCATGTCCGACTAGAGACAGCAAGTAGTTTTCTCAGTTTCTGGGAATGGGCCTGCAGTTTACACACCTGCACCAACAGGCAACTTGGGATCTCTCCTCTCTTCTTTGGCCTTTTGAGGCTTGTTCTACCCCTGTAAACTCTGGCTCATAAATTTAATTTAATTGAAGTTTATTTGATTAGGACAATGCACATTAATCAGCATTTCAACAGTGTGCCTCAATGTAAATATGTTGGAATTAACACAATAGCTAAATTTCATCCCTAGTCCTAAGGCGGGTACTCAGAAAACACAAAACAACAAGTTTTAAAACTACAGGATGTCACAAAACAGTTAACAGGACACTACACGAACTGACTTACAAACAGATTTTACATACAAAAACGTTTGTGACATTATAAAAACAGGATGAAAGGTGAGGCCATAAAGGTGGGCTCTTGTGTCTACTGTAAATGGTATGGCATGGTTGCTGTCAGAATCACCCTTTTTCAATTTGGTTGTATTTTCGTCTGTTTTACTTTGATGCAGCTAGCTTCTTTTACCGTGTTGCTGTAGCCTAGCTTGCAACAGCTCTCTGGGGGTAAGTTTAAGTTTCATTGAGTGTAGAGTAACTTAAAGCTTAGCTTCTTAAACTTCCTTAACACCCACCACTGAAAAAATGCTACATTCCCTCAGCAAGGCAATTAACCAGGTGTGAAGATGTGTTTGGTGTGAGGTGTTTCAGAAAAATAAGAAAAAGCATTGCTGTCAGCAAAACTACAATACTGTGGTTAAATGAACCTTTTTAAAAGACAAAAATATATTATTTTCAGTAATTGGTATTGTGCCAGCTCTGATTTTTCTGCTATAATAGCTTATTATGCGATTTAACCAAGCAGACACTGAGCTTCATTGCTCTCCTTTCACACTGTGATAACGACTATGCTCAGCCCAGGAAATAACACCCCAAAGGAAGTCTTCAGTGTGATTATAGATATAATGATGCTGATGATGATGGTGATGTTTGCCCTTCCACAGTACCTTCATTTACAGTCACGTAAAAAAGACATGCTGGAGGGTATAATCGCATTTTTACATTGTTTTCCAACATAAGGGGCATCGGATCCTTGTTCATTTGATATCCAAGCCTCTGCTGAAATCACTCTATTTTTGCAGATGTGCTAAGACTGAGATGCATCAGTTACTCTGTTCTTCAATTTAATGTTTTCCTCTTGATCTCATAAAAACTGAAACCCTTTGAGACCAAAACCTGCTGTTTAGACATTCATAGTAATGAATTTACAGCCATCATTCCAACCACATAAACACATGCAACTGGTGTGAAAAAGATGCACGCAGTGTAAGTGCCATTTTGTGTTGTAACACACTGACAGGGGAGGTAATTGTAGAGTGATGGTTGTGCAGCTGCAGCTTTCATGGACTCGAGGGTTAGTTTGTTCTGGTGCCCGTTCTCTTTGACTCTTCACCTTATATTTCACAGTCTTTTTCAACACTTCTCTGAAAAGCATGGTTTCCTAGTATACTTGGGATTTATGCCTAACCCTACACTGTGTATTCACTCCAACAAAGTATTTTTCACACTCCTCATTGGAGAAGATTTTGTGCTGAATCAGTTTTCATAAAAGTTATCAAAGTAAGAACACAACGTGCACTGCTTTTAAAGGGGGAGAACAACAGTGGTGGACAAGGGCCAACAAGCTTCAACAGCCCAAAAGATATCCATGAAGAGAAATGGGCTGCAAATTTAGTCACCCTGCAAACTTAAAAAATATAAACCAATAAAACAAACTCAGCAGAAAAAAAAACTGCTATAGAAATACACTGCACCACTCATGTCTGAGTGGTTGGAACCAAGAATCTGAAAAGGAGGATGATGTAGGCAAGGTGAGGAGGGCAGAGAAGTGAGTGAAATGTCAAGTATCACAGCTGCCCTGTGGAGCCATGATGTGGATATGGTGGGTCAATCTTAAGTAGGAGTGTAACAATCCATTGATCAAAATTGATCCATTGATTGGCTAAGCAATGATCCACTCAATTCAACAACATTCAACATCGATTGACATCATTCCCCTCAGGCCCCTTTCCCGAATGTAATCCCCTTTTCTACCCACTGTCCTGTCGTCTCTAACGAAGGGGTAACAGCCCCCCCCAATAGAAATATAGATACAAAAATACAGATATGCTTTTATTTTTAAATTCATAGCACTTTCCTGTTTCACAGTTTCTGTCCAGGTGCACCTGTGACTCATCGTGAACTTTCAAACAAACTATGGTTCCTCTTGAGGCCTTAAAACTCTAACCTCTAAGTATCCAGAATCTTCTTCTAAAACTGTTTTCTCCATAGAATAGGTTCCACCAAAAACCCACTCATCTAGTGCTCTCCAACAGACCTTGAGCATTTGCAGCCCATTACTCACAAAAGAATTTTTTTTTGACTGTCCGATTGGGTTTGCCCTTGTCTGCTACCTTAGAGAACACATTGCAAGACAACTGATTGGTTTTGATTTTTATGGACACCAAATTTGGACTGACCTATGCCTTTAAACAGCCAATTGACTCAGGTCTGTTCTCTACAGCTGGCTGCTACACTGCTGATAATGGTGCTCATTTTTTTTATCCTGACACTGCTCTGTAGATAACCCTGCTCTCTGACCTTCCTGGAAAGGCACAAGCAAAAAGATTATTTTCCTCACAGGGATCAATAGAGTATCACAAAAAAAAGCTTACAGTGTATTTTCTGCTACCAAGAAAGAAGTGTTAGAATGATTCTGTGATTTAGAGAATAAAATGCTGAAATACAACCAACATAATGTCGACACGATGGGAGATTCTTCTGCGTGCGCTGACCTCAGCTCTAACACAACAAAACTCTTGGCATTTATTTCCATGCACACCAACACCCACTGTGCCTCCAGGGTTTATGACGTGATGTAGTGCCGTTACTTCTACAAAGACACATCTTTCATAATGCATGTGCTGTATATGTACCTCAAAAGCTTCTTTGCAGTACATAAAAGTATGATTAGCAGCCCATGCGGAAGCACAGCACAGCAAATGTGTGCATACATGGGATTTGTGTGTTTGCTACTGACACTCAAACGCACGTTTGAATGTGCTTAAGCATAAATTTGCAGACAGCCATACACAATATGTGTGTGTCAGTGTGTCATTCTGTTTTATCTGCATGGTATGGGGCTGCAGCGTATATGATTTAGTTAGTAATTAGGGAATAGAGACATATCCAATTATTGAGGTTGTGAAATATCACCCTGTCTCAGTAGTTATTCCAGCACTGTCTGCACCCTGCCTTATTATTACACCAGCTGCATATATGATTAGCTTATGTGTGTGTGTAGAGAGAGAGAGAGAGAGAGAGAGAGAGAGAGAGAGAATACAGTTTGTGTGTGTCCAGGAAAGGCGGCGTCTACAAAGGAAACTCATTTCTGCTCATTGTAGATTATAGGTGGCAGGACCACATGCCCCGAGGAGCTGTAGCCAAAGCCATTGCTGACAGTCTCATGACACCTTGAGAGTGTGTGTGTTTGTGTGCATGTGTGTGTTCATATGGGCTAGAGGGCTGCCAAGGGAGAAAAAAAAACCCCAGCCTGTATGTATTTTCCTCTTCCTGTCTCACTGCTAGCAACAACACACACGCTCACACATACACACACTCACACAATGTTAGTACTATATCCCAAACAAATCACACAACTTTTTCTGCTCCATCATACATAAACTAAGAGGCGATCAATCAGATACATGCACTCATGCTCTCACAAATAAGTGCAAATACATAGAGTGGGACACACTCGTGGCTGCGTGAAGCGCTGTGTCTGCGTGTCCTTTGTGTGCGTGGAAGTGTGTGTAAATCTGCACAATCATATCTCACCTACTGGAAAAGCTACCATCCGCTCTGCCTGTCACTAGTGGAAACAAAGAACAGGGACCATTCTGTGTCAGCAACAGGAGAGCTGCAATCTCCAACCATCTGGGAGAGGAGGGAAAAAGAGATATACTCAGAGGAGCGCTCCGGATACCCTGAAATAATAAAACCTAGAAAGAAAGAGCAGGAAAAATGAAAAGATAATTCAGACAAAGAAGACGTGGGGTTCAGTATGAATGGAAAGAGGGCTATCTGATGAAAAGAGATATGTGGATGTACTGCACCTCGAAAGTGTACTCATGTTTTATCTGGCAAGCACAATATACAAGTGTATAATATATTATTCATGCACAAGTGAGCCACACTGGCTGATATTTGATTTGCATTTCATCTCAGTCATATTTTGTTTGGAGACAGAACATCAATGCAGAGTAACATAATAAAGAGTGTTTATTAATCTCCCTGTAGACTCCTTTGTTTCGCATACACACACCTGCCTGCAGCCCCTCCCTTTACAGGCACACAGAGAGACGCACACTGACAGATATGAGAGACCAAGAGATGCACTGTGGAACTACAACATATGGAAATAAAAACACGTGGAAGCTGCAGGATGGAGGCTGCTCTTGTATTCAGGAGGGTGGGGAACGCGATAAGGCGGCACTTTTGGAGTTATTTTTGAGATAGTAGTAATGTTTATAACACCTCAAAGCGCATTCAAAACTCAAGCTCCTCTCATATGCCCCTCTAAAGATATGCAGGCTGTTATCAGTCCTCACGGTTCCCTCTAAACATGAACACACGCGCGCGCACACTCCGCTGATCATGTAGAGAATTCCTCAGCTCTCTGACAACAAAAACCACGCCACGGTAACAACCGCTTATCGCCGCCAGCCGCCCTGCGCACAGCCGATTGGATCAATTCTTTGACTGGCACATTCCTGTATTTCTACCATTGGCTCGACTGTTAATGGACCTGTGACTGTGTTCCAGTTAAAAGATACTGGAGGCGGGGCGCGCGGGCTGAGGCGGAGCTATCCCTGGTACTTAAAAAGAGCTGGTGCTGAAAGGAGTGAGGCATTAGGACGCACGACAACCGTAGCGCCCGGTGCGCGGTGCGGAAAGTGACACGAGTGTGAGAAAAACAGAGGAAAGAAGAAGAGGGAGTAAGGATGCAGGGGACTGTGCATCCCTCTGTAATGATGGACCACAGGGATATTTAACCATCTGCCCGGGGAGCGCACAGGTATCCTTTTTTTCTTCTGTTTCTTGGTATTTCGCGCCGTGCGTAAAGACGCAGGACTTCTTTTTCTCCATCCACAGCGTTTTCGCTCTCTTTACTCTCTCACAGCTTCAATCCACAGACTATTTTTCTATCCCTTTTCCTTCGACTCCTCCGCATGGTAACTGCCGGCTCTTTTACATTCCTCTGGAATTAATGATTGACTAATGGGTGTGAGGGAGCAAGGGGCAGCAGATAATTGATTTTGTTAGTGTAGTCTTTGGACTCAATAACAAGCGAGAGCTACGTGCAGGTGTCTGCTCAGAAGTGTTGAGTGTTTTTTAGCCTGCTCTCTTCTCTGTGTAGCAAAGGTATATAACTGCAGCCAAATGTTTGCGCATCCAAATCAGCACAACGTAAGTGTATTTGCTTTATTTTACGCTGCTGACGCCTTTCTTTTTGTCTCCCTCTTTAAAACTATCTGTCAGACACCGCAGTCCATGCCTCAGCCTTGCCAGGTCATTGATGGGAAATCAACTGGATCGGATCACCCACCTCAACTACAGCGAGCTGCCCACGGGGGATCCGTCCGGGCTGGAAAAAGACGAGCTTCGGGTCGGCGTCGCCTACTTCTTCTCTGACGAAGAGGAGGAGGTGGACGACCGCACTCCGTCCGACTGCGGCTTCACCAAGGACCACAGCCCGGCCGAGGAGGGACCCTTCTCTGTCAGCGAGGTGGAGTACTCCGCCTTCTGCGCCCAGGAATGCATCTTCTCCAAGCTAAGGGAGAACGAGGACTTGAATGTGTACTCGGCCAAAAGTTTGCTGACTATGTGCAAACCGGGGGACCTGCTGGAGCTTGTGGCTACGGCGCAAGCCCCTCACTGGGCCATCTATGAGCAGGACGACCAGGTCATTCATCTGCACAAGGGCGAGATCCGCAAGGACAGCCTGCTTGAGATCAGCAGCGGCCGGCACGGGAGAATAGTGAACAATCGGTACCGGTACCGGCCGCTTCCTCCAGATCTAGTGATGCAGAACGCAGCGGGACATCTGGGCCTGAGCAGCGAGGAGATATGCTGGACCAACTCGGAAAGTTTCGCAGCCTGGTGCCGCTTTGGGAAAAGGGAGTTCAAAGCCGGAGGAGAGGCGCACTCAGCGGAGCAGCAGTATTTCCTCAAAGTGCATCTGTCCGGCAGCGGGGTGCACACTTTGGTCTTTCGCAGCCTAGAGGACATGATCCGGGAGAGGAGGCGAATGGACGCCAGTGGAATTCTCAAAGAGCTGTCTCTGGTTAACGGGGGCAAGGAGTGATCAGGGATTCCGTTTGATATCCTCTCCTCCTCCCCCTTTATCTCCCCCTCGCTGCCTCTACTCGCCAGCGCGCACGGACGCACGGTGTTGCGCACAGCCAAACGAACTCGCACTCAAGCACACACACATGCAAGGACCTGTTGGTTTCGGACTGTTTGGTTATTGCGAATGGATGCTGGGCCGCGTCAGGACCACATGGGCGCGTTGTGGATTTTCCATCATATTGCAAAATGTTTAAAAAAAAAACTGAGAGCGAGAGCGGCCATATAAACAGACAACGCCCCTTAAGATAAGGTTCTTTCTGAGTGGGACACACGACTACAACTAAATCCATTCACCCCGGACAGCGAAATCACCCTTACGAACCGCACATTGCGCACACGGCTCGGTTTGGTTTTCTCTTTAATTTCTCGGGATAATGGATTTGGCGCCTGCTGCGGCAGACCAGACGATGAGACCGGGAGAGGTAGAGATGTGTGGTGAGGGGTGAAAGATATGATCTGGGATGGCTCTCGAAAAAGTCTCCCTTCTATTTTTTTATTGTTAGCTTTAAATCCGGGACTGACCATAAACCAGATCCACTGATCCATAGACCTCTGACAGACCCACATGGCTACGCAGTTGCCTAAAGAAGCATTTGGCTTGTCCAAGCTCCCTCTTCTTTGCCATAACAAGAGTATTGTCATTCTCACAATGCTGCCATCCTGCTCCTAAGCACTGGATGTAGATGTAAATTGTACTCATATATTGATTTCAATTTGAGTCCCTTATTTTTGTATTTCAGTTTAGTGGATTTAACCCTGATCTCTTTTTTGGTTCAAAATAAATGGAGATTGAAATATGAAAATAACCACTGGGTCCAGCAGGTGTTGTTTGGTTACACACACACATTATCTCTTTCACATACACTCACACATGGAGGCATGTGTGAATTATTGATGTTCTTGTGCCTACTGACCTGCCTTCAGCCAAATAGGCTTCATATATCTGCACAGTATTTGGATGCAGTAAAAAGGGTGATCTGCATCAAAGCCATAAAGGCTTTATGAAAAATCCATACAGGATCTGGAAGCTACAGTATATAGGCAGCTTTATAGAATCAACAGGAACATATATAAACAGAATCTGGCCACAGGCTATTTCCAATGTGTGGGTTTTATCCTCTTGGTATTTAGACACTACGCCCTTCTTCTCCAGGTTCTGTTGACTTTTCCTGTGTCTTTCTTTCTCATAGCGTTAGCAAACTTATGTTATCTTCTTAAAGCTGCATCATGCACAAAAGGTCTGCCTTCTTGTCCTTGTTTTGAGGAAACAGACTTGTTTGTTAAAGCACATGTTTTGATACTCTGCAGAAGCTTTTATTCCAGTCAGTCAGCTCTTTGTGCTTCTTGTTCCATGTGGCACCAGTGCTGGCAGGATCAATCACCTCAAAGATGCCCGTCTACCGACACTTGTCTCCTAACGTTTGCCTAATTGAGCCTGAAAAGATCAGAAAATAGACGTATGGAAAGGTTGTGCGGTAATGTGAGTCTTTGTTCTGCCTGGTAGGCAGTCTGCTACACCTGTGAATCATGTCAGAGCACACATAAGCTGAGGAGGTTTTCCAGGATATAATGTTTCCCCTGTGTAGCTTCTGTGGTTGAATCCTCACCTCAAGGTACTCGTGATTTGAGCGTCGGTGTGTTCAGAAACAGCAGATCTGCGGTTGTTTTGCTAACTGGAGAGGAAGACAAAGAGTTTTTGTGTTTGTGTGTGTAAGAGAGAGAGGGAGTGTGGAGGAGATCCACCATGCATGCAGGGGTTAGCCTTGTGTTTTTTTGTCTCTTTCAGATGGATGCGGTTTGGTGCAGATGATGGTTGTTGCATCAAAAATGCAGAATCCATCACTAATGCACGTTCATATGGCTCTTTTGAGCGTGCAGGTGTTGAAAATCAGCCCTTTGGTTATGTCTCATGTCAAAAACACATACTAATAAGCCTTAGGATCTTATTTATACACCTTGAGAAGATTTTCTCCAGCTATTGACCCTGATTCTTGCTTCTATTGGCTTTTAGCTGTAAATACATTGATTTATTTCTTCTCTTGTTAGCTGCTTTTCCTCTAATTTCCTTGAGCTGTCAGCTGGTATTCCTCTGTTAGTGCTCTGTATTGCCTTACAATTGTCCTTTGTTACACTGAAGCAAAAAAAACCAACTACCTTTATTGTATAGCCCACCTTTCTGTCGAAAATAAGCATAAAAAAAGCTCATTCCAGCTGTTAGGGTTGTTTTTGAATGGTGTTATTCTTGCTTTCTGCCTCTTTTGGATGGATTTAGTGAAACAGCTTCTTTTGTTGTTCCCCTGCTTTGTTTTACCTGCTGCTGTCTGCTCAGTACATCTCTAACAGGCTGCATGTTAAATCCAGGTTGCCCCAGGTGGGTGATTGTGTGTGTGTGTGTGTGTGCGTGCATGTGTGTAAGTGCGTCAGACATCCCCTGTGAGTTTATAAAATCAGGGTACTGGGGCAGCACGTTGTTCAGAGTTTGTGTATGTGTGTGAGTGTGTGTGTGTTTGTGGTCTGTGACTAATAGGCCTCAGAGAAGGACTCACTGAAGAGTGTGTGGGTGTGTGTGTGGAAGATAATGCACACTGCATTGTTAGCTTGAGGAGAAGCTCCTGCTGTCTGATGTGACACTGTATGTGTGTGTGTGCAGCAGTTTCTGGAACATATTTTTTGGTGTGTGTGTGTGTGTGTGAGAGCTAACTACCGAAGCTGCTAGTGTCAGGTTGTGTGTATACATCACACATTTGCTGTGTGCATGTATATTCATGAATCTTTCTAGGCATCAATGCAGAAGTATCCGCTGTTACTAGGGAAACTCAAGCCACTGTTGCGTTGCAGGTCTTGCATGTGTATGCCTGTGTGCAAACCCTCTGCAGCTTAACGCAACTTGTTAGCCTTAATAGCTACTCATGTAAGACAAACACATGACAACCAAATCTCTGTTTCTCACTCAGGAGTTGCTGTTGTCCCTTTTTGCAGTGGCATGGATGTATTCAATCCTCTCCGGGTTTCGTTTTCTGTGGTTGTGTGTGCATGCATCTGGACAAAGCGGATCTCAGCTAGGCTGCTGCCAGCTAAATCAACGGTCTCAGAGGAGATGTTGTAGGGAGGAGGGAACAAGGCAGAGCATCCTGTCTGCACGATGCCTTTAAGAGGATCCCCCTCTAATCTAGACAGCGCTCTGGACTCCCTGTGGACTTGAATGTCTTGTTTTCTTCTTCCACCATTCTGTAGGACGTGCACTTTGTTCAACAACATAGACCACACAGCTGCTTGTGAGGTAAATGAGGCTGGGATAAATTGGTTTCAGAGTTGTTGAGCCATTTGAGACAATGATTTAATTGTAAGTCATGTGTGTTTTACACATACATACTGTACACTACAAAATGTCTTTCCATGAACCTACAGATTGAAATACAACACAGGACATACTAAACCTGTCACTTGGATCACTTTTGGACAGTAATTCTTCAAGTTGCACTCCACAGACTGCGATCTATGTTTTATCACCAATATTACTTTAACATCATAAATCTTAAAGGGTACAGTCATATTCCATTCTTGTTTGTTATTGGCAGTACATTTCTGAAAAAAGACCAAAACTAACAATCAGTTACTCCTACTTACATTTAGTGCATGTTTATCAGAAGCCTGGCGTAGCCACACACCTCCATTGTTGTCCAAGATACATCATGAAGCCTTATCATTGCACTGGTTACCATTAATATATGTGCAGCATTAGTCTACAAAACTATTAAATGTTGCCACCTTCACTAGTCAGCACAAGAATTACTAGCTGGTTAAACAAATAATTTATATCTTTATTAATGTAGGCCTGAAATGCTGGTTATATATGTGTGTGCATACGCTGTAGCACAACCACCCACCACTAGCCAAGGCTGTAGCTCCAGTTAATGGCAACTGGCACAGTGCTATAATGCTCTACTACCCAAATGGAAACAAGCACAGAAGACAGACGTTGCCTTGTAGTGTTGCGTGGTTTGTCAGTATGTTGATGAAGAAAATTGAGATAAAGTTGAATATAGTATTTGTCTGGGTAAAGTGGCGTATAACCACGATCAGAGCAATATGTAACCAGCATAGACATGTGGATGTTAACCTGCCAGGAGGGCTGAAGGTTGGCAGGGATAGCTCTGCTACTTTAGGCTACCTTAGCCACACTCAGAAAACCAATTTGACAGCAGAATCTGTGGTCCTGTGTTTAGCCGTGTTAATTGAAGAGCGCTCGATTTTAACTGTTGTTGAGCCCAGACCTAATATTATTGACATGGAAATTTGTCGTTTTAGAACGTGTTGACAAGGTTGTTCAGTTTTTTGAGTGGGGTCGAATGAGTAACTTGTCAATAGTAAGTGTGTTACCCACAGTAGATCCTGGTCAGCTCGTCCCTTTTGTTAAGCAGCTGTCATGGAAGCTAGACTATTAAATGATGCAGACATGGAGAACTCTACCATGTAATTAAGTATAGTTCGAAAAAAGCTGACTATCGCTAATCTTGGTATTAGTGTTCTGTTTGCAGATTTTACATGTTTTTGCATTATTCTAAGACACGAGAACACTGTATGTGTTCTTAAACCAAAAGAGAGGCAAAAAGGGCTCATTAACATGCTACTTTATAATTGTGGTCCCCAACCAAAAGAGTGTTAAAGCTGCTGTTGTTAGTCACGGAGTTAACATCTTTTCAGAGAGAGGGACTCTGAATGTCAACACTTCCCCTCCCAGCCAGATTTCCTCTTTGCCCCCTCACACAGATCTGCGCGTGTGCAGTCATGATAGTGCCGGGCTCATAACCAATCGGAGGATGTAGTAGGGGCCGCCCTTTAACCAATCAGGACAGAGGATTGGAGATTAGCTATTGGAAAACAGATTTCCTAACAGTCTCAAATTACTCCACTTACTGATGAGTACTGCTTGGCATTATGACCTTTTCTCCAACCTCAGCAGGAAAAAAAGTAATGTTTTTTACACCATTCCTACCAACAGCAGCTTTAAGTCCTGTTAGAGTTGTGTTTGCATTAAAAATCATTACCAAGCCATGTTTAGCAACACTTCAATACTTTTACAGTAAGCTGTGACCTATTCTTAAAGATTGAAAACTTAAATAAGAGGTGATTAGCTTGTGCAAGAATGTCCAATAGGTTAGGGGCATGGAAAAGTGTTAAAAGATAGCCTGAATACTGTTTGCTTTGGTCCTTTTAAATGGAAACCTGTTGACAATGTCAGAAAAGTATAAATTCCCCAGCCTTACCCTGTAATGTCAGTGTGCACTACATAGACCAACAGGTTCCTGGCTTCCACCAAAAAGACGTCACACCCACAAGTTTCTCACTAACGCTGAGAACAGCCCAGGGCTAAAACACGTCTGCTTCTTTCTGCTGCTGTGCATCACCAAAAGTATTACATTTTTATCTGACCTTAAACAGAGAAAAAGGCTGTGAAATACACAACACGTCAGTCTCTTTCTTTGTGTGATTACAAAATTTCAGTCACCTTTACGTAAGGGAGAAGGAGGTAGGATTAGCTTGTGAACACTGTGTAGGGAAAGAAGCCTTGTTAATAAGTGGTGTGACTGGACTAGCTTTAATGAGCTGTTCATTTTAACAATGGGAAGTTGCACCCCTGATTGTGCTTATGTTACTCAAGTCTCCTCACACGTCATATCTGTGTCTATGTCACTGTGAGAGTCTGTGTGACAAAAGCGTGATCTCTGCTCTATTGGTTGTAATACCTGAATATGATTTCTTCTTTGTGTTGAGCACACAAACCTCTTGTTAAAAGAAAAATGTGGTTCGCCAACACTTCTGGCACTACTCATCGCTAGAAATCTTCAACCTGCATGTGCACACTCTGCACACTGCACCCCGCCCATATTCAGGTACAACAGGTGGACTAACTGACATTCAAATAAACACCTCCGTTCAAACATGTTCCTTTGTTTGAGCCAAGCCACTGTGGATTAGGTGCTGCTCTTGAAACTTGTTTGCACATGTTTAGCACTATGGTTCTAGTCACAGCAGGAAAGAAACAAGGGAATAATGTTGTGGTGAAGTAGTTTACATTTGCTAAACTGGCATTTTGTGCTTTTTGTCTTGATTTGCTTATTTACTTTCAGTATGAGATATACTTTTGTAAGTTGTGTTAACTTGTGTGCATGCGTGTGCGTGTGTGTGTGTAAGCAAAAGTGGAAATACCACATCTTATATCTCTCAGAAATACTCTACCATTAAAAGAACAACTCTTACCATTATCATGTATTCAAAGCAAGAGAGAAAAACAGGAAAAGCAATTAAAATTAATATGTGAGCTGTTATTAAATTTTACTGCTGGTCAAAGTCACAACTGCTTGTTAAAGGTGAGGTCTACATTATTGGTCCAATTCTCTTTTTTGTTAAATTCAGCAAATATCTCCAAGCCCTCAGTGAGCCGTCTCTTCTGTGTGCGCTGTGAAATCTGGTGTGTGTACACAGCCCAAGCAAACAAATAGACTGAGAGCAAGCCATAAACAGCATGACTTCAGCCAATCAGCAACAGGTAGTTTTGTACACCACACTCAGACCCCTGCAGCTGGTCTCCCCCTCTCTCTGTCTCCCACTCTCTCTCTTTTCCATATCTTGGCCAACACAGAGCAAGGCAACAGAAAGAAAGCTTCCTCACTCTAAGGCAGCAGAGGCTCATCATTTGGTGATATTTCTTTGTATAAATTATTTTTTGAGTTGTTTCCTTGGGAAGATGTGTCAGTTAACTACAGGGGCAGATCTGTTTAAGGAGCTCAGAAGTTAGAATGTTAACAATCTTTCTCCAGTACTGAAAACACAAGGCCCCCTTTTTCTTAAGGTGGGTAGTTTAGTCTGTTACAATGCGTTACATTTAGTCAGCTGGTCATGTGTTTCTTAATGTTAACTTTAGCTGATTATTAAATACAAAAGGGTAGGAACATGTGATGAAATGTGACCACCCCAGATTTAAAAACTGTGATTGGCTATTTATCTTGTTAAAGGCGGAACTTATGTTAAAATTAACTATTTGGGCTGTGTAGCAACAGCCTGCTAGTAGTTCTCTTTACATGTAGAACTTATCACTTAAAGTGCATTTCGACCAAGAGTTCCAAGGTATTTTAGCCCCAGAACTACTTTTCCCTGAACTAAAACATTACTGTGCTTTTAGACCGCTGGCTGAAGTCCCGGGTAGATTGTGCAAATCAGGCCAGTGACATATGGAGAAAAAAAAATATATTAAATAGTATTTTGAAATCGTAATAAATAACTAAACTAGTATGCATTCCCAGGAACTCCCTGTGTTTCAACAACTGGGTAAACTCCACAAACACAGTTACATTCAGCTGAAAGTCCCAGGACCTTTGAAAAGTACTACCCCCCAAAGCATGGGGGGATTAACTACCCCTTAACTAAATTTAGACCCTGGTTCCTCCGGTGGAAACGCACATAGTTCAGGGGTAAAGTCCCTAGTTCCGGGGTAAAGTTCCTGCGGTCAAAAAACACCTTTAAAGTAAGGACTTTGGACTAAGGCCTACATTTTCTTGTTGAGTCCTTCAAGAATTAGTTCAGAAGACTGAAATATTGCCACTTTGTTGTGCTACATGGAAAAGTTAAAGAATTAAAAGCAGGAATATAACATTGTTGTTAAAGAAGATATGCACAGCTCATACGGAGGAGTTAAATAATCAACACTAATTCAGTTCAATTTTGTGCACAAAGACTTTATGCTACCTCTGTGTCAGTCAGTCAGTTCTCCTGTTTGGCCACCCCTATCAAAAAAGTCTGGGCACGCCCCTGTACTACTGTGGCAATAGTGCAGCACATGTATTTTGTCACTTTCCAACACTGTGATTTGGCCCCTCCCATCAAAGAATCTTTATGCACTTGCCTTTTTGTATAAAGCTATTAAAGCTGCAGCTCTATGAAGTCAATGTTATGATCATAGCAAGTTAAACTGTGTGGGAATGTGTTTTGCTAAAATCTTAAAAGGTCAACAGCAGAAAAACACTCTCAGGTGCTAAAACCTGAGGATAACATTTCCCTCAGTCGATGAATTTCTATTCTGCGGGCAGGTGCTCCAACATTTGACTGTGCTTCACTGAGTTTATAGGGACTGCATGGCCTCAGGATATGTGCTTTGCCGCAGCTGCACGACTCAGCCCTCTGCTCCTCCGTCAGGAGACAGTGACAGCTAAATGTCAGTAGCTTATCGTCAACAAGCTCTGAGAATGTTGTAGGAGTACTTTTCATTCATTTGAGTTACAAACATTACCTTTATGTTTACCCTTAGCCCCAAAGATGAAGATATTTAATTGCTTTTAGAAGCCATTAGGGATTCAGATTCGTCGAGGGTGACATTTGCGGGGTGAAATCTAATTTGGACAAGGATGAAATGAAAAATTCTGCCTGCAGAAGTCATTTCTCATTCCTTTGACAGCAGCAGGTCTCATTCACAAACACTTTGTAAATGTCTCATCACATTTGCACTTAGGTCTTTCATAATCAGTGTTTTACAAAGCAGCTTTCCTTTCCCTTAAATCAGCTCCATTTACCAGCTCTCGCTCCATAATTAATGCGCATTACTGTAGTGTTTAAAAACACATTTGTACATAATAATGAGAAATTTGGTAATGATAAAACATTCATGCAAATTGAGCTTTTCTGAAAATATTTATATGAAGAGAATGTAGGTTGACTTTGTTTTATGATGATAGAACCCGCTCTGCAGAAGTAAGGAAAGGCACAGTGCGGCTCAAAGTCACTGCAGGGGGTTGAACAGAGTTTTTGACCCAGGGTTGACTGGTTAAAACACAAACATTTTACTCATAAGTCCACCCTGCAGCTCTGACTGCTTTCTCTGTGTGGCCCTTCCTCCTCCTGCTCCTCACTCCTTAATGAGTAAGAGGAGAAAGTGCCCTCAGGCTGTGGCCCAGTGCAATCCCACTTTGATTAATGGGAACGACCTAACATAGCCCCATCTCTCCGTCTCTGTGGTTTTAACCCTTTTTTGAAAAAGTCACAGGAAAAGGTTACAGTAAATGTCATTATGAGCGTTTCACAACCTTTCCTGGCTGCCCTGGCTCTGAATAACTGGCCGTTAAATGTCATTCTCTTAACATTTTGTCATGTTATACTCCTGAGTGTTTCCCCCAGTAAAGGTTTAGGTTTTAGCATTTCATAACGTTAGTCTTTAGAGCCACAAAATTTCCCTCGCATCTTTTACAATTGCACACTGTTGAATAATGCCCTCAGTGAATTTCTTTTCACAGGGAGAGTTTGAACAGAGATCCTTGGTTCTTTTTCCTCACTCTTTTAGTCTCACACTGTACTGTAGTTCAAGTATGGTTATGATGATTTCACCCTTTCCATCTCTCTCTCTCTCTCTCTATCTTTCTCTCTGAAAGTCTCTCTATAAGACTCTATGTAAGTCGTTCCATCTCTCTCTGGATAGAGCCTTAAGGGTGCAGCTTAAATAAACAAGCATATGTTCATTCAACAGTCAGTCTGTGACTGGCTAACTGTATTAAGGATGTGAGAAATGGTCAATAACCACAAAGCTCATACAGGCCTGCAGCAAGTGTTTATGACCCTGGCTCTCTCTCTCAGCCCAATACAGCAATTGATTGGGATGGTGAATAAAAATAATATTTCACTATATTTTTCATGAGACTATAGAGTTTGATTTTTTTTCATAATGAGGGAATTTTATTTCAACTAACCATCTTTAGTAATGGGTAATGCTACAAAATAAATAGAAACCAAGGGTCGTTATTGAGGTAAAATCAAACATTTTTAAAAATGTATTATAGTACAAAGCTTTTAAAGCATAGGTGACTGAGCTAAATACAGATGTGTAACTATTCATTGCACTATAAAGTGAAATGACCAACACTGGGAGAAGTAATCAAATGATGGCTGTAATGTTTATAATTTACCCCAAAATCCAAAATTTCCACCTATTTTTGGAGGTCCCTCAGAGAGAAAATGTTTGATCCGACTACCTGTGACAATTTTTATTGCATTCAGCAGAGCCCACACTTTTGTGCATCCTACTAGCTAGTAGTGCAGTAGTTGGTCTCAGCTTATGTTAACTTTGGCATATGAGAGGTACAGTCAGACCCACTGTGCCACCATGTCACCAAAAGTTGCACCATCCACCTCTTTGATAAAATCAGCACTTCAAAAGATGCATTAACTTAACAGTACACTTAGATAAGAGATTAGATGGTCCACTTTGTCAACAGAGGTCACCAAAATCCATAAAATATTAAAGTTCCTCACAGCAGCTTTAGGGCCTGTGTTCACAATTGGCTTTTTTTTGTGTTGGTAGCATCTAAGACCAACATTTCAGAGCGCTTCTCTCTGGGGCTTAGTGCTGCTGGAGGACATAAGTTGCAGTGACCATTTGTCTGTTTAAGAAATGCTGTGTATTCTTCATATTTGCTTTTATTCCATTGTGCCAAAATAATGATGGATATAGTGCTGTAGTATTGAGGTTCTAGATGGGGAAATAGTCCTTTAAATGTGGTTGGTTTGGTGTTGGTTGGAGGGCGTTTTTGTGCTTTATAGACGCTAAGCACTGAAAACACTGAACTGCATTGGTTTTGTGTAAAACATAGGCACTGCAGCACAAAAAAAACACCTTAAGTGGACACAGGCCCTTAATGATCAAATGTCATTAAATTAACAAATCACACAAGTGGACAGGTAGAATGTGGTGTGGGTTTTAGGGGCCTGGCACACCTATGACTTCCCAACAGGTTTCATGTGGAAAAGGGTCAGAGGGTGGGGAGAAATGGAGTGTCAGGATGCCTTGGTGGTGGTATGAGGACTTTACTTTCCACCTAAAGGCTCCTACGGAAGTGGCAACACAAACTTTCATACAATGCCTCACAAAATCTGAAGGAGCATGTTTACCATATCACCCAGCTATATGCTGAGATGCAGCTGCGATATTGTAAGAGAAGATAGGATTAGTGGAGCAGAATGACATCCAACATCCTAAAAAGCAAAAAAATCAACATCTAAGCCTGTGTTCGCAGGGGAAAAGATGTGTATCTCTTCCTAGAAATACCACCCATCCAGCATAGTGACGCAGGCTATGACTGAGTCAGCTCGTGCCCTCGACTATAAAGAGTCTGTCTCTTTAGCGAAAGATTAAATGTCTCTGAAATCATACCCAATTATCACTTTTATTCCCTTGGTACAAAATGTTCATTCACAATCTGTCCGTGGACATGCCGATTACTCATCATAACACAATCTGCGAGCACAAAGTGCCAAAAAATGTAGGTCATGCATGTGCTTTACAAACTAAAAGACCAACTGAGAAAACAGTTCTGTTTTAAAGGTGAAGTTTAAAGACATTTCCATCATGGCTAATTGCAGTAAATAAATAAGCCGGTGAAGCAATAAACAACTTCATTAAACAGTAGCAAAGTCAGTCATGCTCATCAGTGAGGAGCTGCAGGTTTATGGATGAGGAGGTTGTGAATGAATCAAAGATTGCTTGTCAATAACACCTCTGACACTCATCTATTAGTTCTGATGTTGTTTAAATGAGCCAAATGAAATCATCAGTGTACACACAAACACATTAATAATCTCAGGAGATAATGAGAGCTACTTTTACATGAAATTAATGAAGGTGAACACACACCTGTAGAGAGAAAGGCAGCAACTGACTCAAGCTCCAGCACACATGAACACACGTCAAATCATAAAGTGGCTTCTTCTTTTTTTGACAGCATTCATGTCCTTCCTTTTATTCCCACTATTAAAATAACTGCTGTAAAGAAAAACCACAATGGTGCCTTCACTGTCTTGTGATAAAAAACATCAAGTAGCTCGGAAAATTGCAGCATTTTCATGTAATTTTTCCCATCCTTTGATTCCTCTGTACTCATTTCAGCAGCGTCTATCACCTCTCTTCTCCTCCTGCGCTCTCCAGTCTCTTACTCTCACCTCTCAGCGACCCATGCAGGCTTTTCTATCTCGCCCACCATCACAGCAGACTGGAGTAAAAAAAGGAAAAAGAACTCTTCTCTCTCTTTGGCTCCATATCCTCCTCTGTCTGTCTGCACGCCTCCAAATAATATCCGCTGTTATAAAGACTACACAATACTTTATCATATCCAGAGCATCAACTCTTTCCAAAAAGCATTTTTTTTGACAGGTCATGCAGGAGAAGATGTATCACCCATTGATGTGAAAAAGAACTGGGGATGAAAAAAGAAAAGTGCATCATCTTTGGATTGTGAAGCCCAAGAATGACCAAGAGAGGGGAAAAAATTGTATATTTCGGATGCTTTTTGTGCAAATCCCAAAGAAAATCATGATGAAAGTAAACGCTGAATCATCACATCAGCACTTTAGTTTTTTCACAGAGAGAACAAGAAGAAGTTCAGTGATTGAACTCCAAACATTATATTTGGGTGTTGAACCCAAGCGGCAACTGCTCGCAAAGGTGAGCAGAGCAGGGATACACAGCAGGAAGTACAAGGAGCAGCTGTTTACAAACAAAAGTCAGCTCCTTCTTGTATGCTTATGGCAAGCGGCAACCTCCGGTCTAAAAATATGAGTCCAATGCGAAAGTGCTAAAAACTGTAGTACATCGAGGATCCGCTTGAGGCTGGCTCCGGAAGTACTGGAAACCACATACACACCAATTCAAAAAAGACAATCTTTACAGCAGAAATAAACATGTTTACAGCCTGATACAAAAGACGAGTGTAGTCTGGATAGCTCATTTCTCAATCGGCACACACTGTACGGGGGGTGAATTTATTTCTAACGCTGCAATTTCGAAGATATTGAGATTACAAGACACAGCTGACTTGATTGACAGGCTGCAACACTGTAGCTGTTGGCGAGGAGGCTCAAAGCCCGCCTCTTTACGTCACAATCGCTCGACAGCAGCAATATGGCTCCCGCCGATAGTTCTAAAAAAAGCGCTTCAGAAACAGATGGGTGACGTCAGGAATACTACATCCATATTTTATACAATCTATGGTTGAACCTTGTGTCAAGAGTGGGATATTACAGTTATAACAACAAACAAAAGCGTGATGAGTAAAGATGTGTGCAAACACAGTCACATGTGTATTAAGATTTTATCCAACAGCACCAAAGTTAACTAAATTTCGGCATTACAGATTGAAACATTAGGGAAGATGATAGAAGGAAACCTTATGCCAAATTAAAAAAGTGGAACAAAGAACTAGCATGTAAGGTGTGATCAGAGGAGTGCTGTTGATATAAGCATGCTGTCACCGTAATTTACAGAACAGTAAGGGTGTCTCTATCTGAACTTTCTGTGCCCACTCTAAGCAGTAAAAACTGTATATATTGTATAACTTCATGTGAGATACCTCAACACAAAACACAGCTGAGCTTCATGAGTAGGTGTTTTTTAGGTGATAACCAAAAGATGAGACGACAGGACAAGTTATGGAGCTGCCAAAGTAACACTTCCTGTTACATAACTGTCCCTGTTGAGACATTCCTTCCATGACAAACGCCCATGACTTTCACACTTGCTCCTCATTGTGATGCATGCTTTTATAAAGTTATAAGGTGATGACATCACTTTGACGTCGTCAATATAACTTTTTCAGTCTTGCTGGTAGATATGAAACTATTTTCACATACTTAGCAATGCTCCCCTCAACCAGTAAATTGACTTTCAAATATCAAATCTGCGGAGTGCCTCATAAAAGAATCATAATATGTTGAATCAGCACCTTTAGTCAATATAATATAATATAGGGGTTCCTGCCAACTTCCTTTACACACTCGCCACACAAAAAAATGCCCTCACACACACACGCACACGTAAACACATAGAAAGAAATTAGGATGAAATAGGGAGTAAAAGCTCACCTTTCCTTTCACCGTGTGCCTTTAAATCATCCATACAGGTAATGGGTTTTTGGAATAGATTTTACTTTCATAGTAAAGAAAGCAATTCAGTGCTGGTTTAACAACTGTCCTCTCCTCTAGGCACACTCCCATCCACCATTCAGCAACCAGTGGTCCAATAACAACAGTGCATGGATCATGAGCATTCACAATATGTGTGTGTAGCTGTGTGGGTGTGTAAATGCTGCAAATGTGTTTGTGTGTGAGCTCATCCATAAATGAGCGTATGTGCAATACAGAGAGAAAGCATAATCTGCCGGTAATGGAACATGAAACCGAGCAGAAAATTGCAAAAAGAAATGACTCCTGGGGAGGGCGTCAGCTCTGATGAAATAAAGCCCTTCATGTGTGGTCTAATAAAGGCAGGCAGAGGGGCTAATGCCCTCCATAATCACACCTTTATTCTGATACACAAAGAGGGAAAATAACCCAAACACTCACACACACACGTGCTGGAGCACAGCCAGGTATCCAATAGTGGTCTGATAGTTAATTAGCAGGCATGATTTAGCTCCCCTGGGTGTCAGCTGGCATCCACAGGTAAGAGCGCTCACAACAGATTTCCCTAATAGACTCCAAATATCGCACTGAAATTAACAGATGAAGCAAAAGTTGCTTTTATAGGGATCAAAAGAAAGTCAATCCTGCACCCTTCAAAGTTTCTGACTGCCAACTTGCTGCATGTATTAAAGTAAAGTCTATAAATACCTACAGGCTTAAACTCTGTCTAGTTAGTGCTCTGCTTGTCCTCATGATTTAGAAATATAATTAAGGTTTCAGTGGCAAATCGTATTAAATGCAGGGACTTTTCCAAACCTTTGGGTGTAGTGAGTTGATTAATTGGATTAAATCAATTCACTAACCTGAAACATTGACTTTTGAATCTGGGATCATTATTCAATTATCTCATTATTTCAACGAATAATACTGTGGTGTGAGACATGGTGTATGAAGCTGAAATAATGAACAAAGTTTATTCCTAAGCATTTTAAAGTAATCACCACAACCACTAAAACAACCTGATAAGCTTTTTGAGGGACGTCTTTCTCATATTCATGATATATTGAATGTTATTAAACTACTTATATACTTCAGACTGATTCACTCACTCGTGGTAGGAGATAACAGATGAGTATCTTGCATAAAATCCTTCAACAGGTACTCTGCTTCATAGAGGATCCAGAACTCTGGATAATCTCACACCTGGTTTTTATTTTCAAACCTGTGAAGCACTTTGTAGTAGAAGTGTTTTAAAAGTGTTCCACAAAAATTTCTTTCTTAGTTACTTACTATCTACATTTTTGTTGTACACTACCAGTCAAGAGTTTGAACACACCTTCTCATCATAGCCATCATATAAAATATGGACGTAGTATCCGTGACGTCACCCATCAGTTTCTGAAGCGCTGTTTTGAGGCCAATCGGCAGTGGGAGCCATATTGCTGCTGTCGAGCAATTGTGACGTAAAGAGGTGGGCTTTGAGCCTCCCGTAGAGTGTGTGCCGATTTAGAAATGGGCACACCACATGGGCTTCATAGTTTGAGACTGCAGGTTGCCACTTGGGGACTACACAATTTTGACCCGCCCTTGAAGGAAGTGCTGAAATGGGCACAAACAGAGAAATGAGCTGAAAAAGTGCCACCTGCAGATATGTCCGACCAAAGGTTAAATGTTTGAGCGTCAGCTACATTTGTAGCGCCTGCCCTGGTTAATTGGTGGGGAAGGGGGGGGGCACAGCTATTATGTTGCGCTACATGGGGTCTTTGCTCTTTAAACCTCCCTCTGCTTCCTGTCTGTGTAGTGTCATTTGTGTTGATGGGGCAGCTGGAATTGACCCAGCAGGGTGGATATGATGCCACAAAACTATAATCAACAGCCATCATGGACTGACCTGCCCTTGACCGTTGCTGCTCCAGTGGATTTGTTACACAACCCTGTGTCAGAGGGATTGTTTGTACCGGACAACTTCTCTGTTGACAGTTTAAAACTGCGACCATGTGCTGGACCCTGTCAACCAACTGTGGTTAAATAAAGGTTAAAAACAAATAGCAAAAGGACTGTTTGCAACCATCTGGCGGTGGCAGTTTCTTTACAGCACCAGACGCAACTCATATCGTCCCAGCGGGATCCCAGCCAGTCAGCCAGCCAGTCCTTCAATAGTGTGTGGTGGAGCATAGATAAAACCTCGTTCTGATGCCCAGGAAAGAGACAGAGAGAGTGAGAGAGAGAGAGAGAGAGAGAGAGAGAGGGAGAGAGAGGGAGAGAGAGGGAGTGAGAGAGAGAGAGAGATAGAGACAGAGAGAGAGAGTGAGAGGGAGAGAGAGAGGAGGAGGAGAGGGAGTGAAATATTGATGAGAAATGTGAAGCACAAAAATAGAGCAGCACTGAATTCTCAATGAAGGGCAAAGGACGCACATATCCATGCACACACATACACAGTCCTAAAGTGGGGTGCAACAATAAAATAGATGAGTAAATCACACACACACACTTATATGCACATGTTCAGAGGCCTTTTTGTGTAAATCCATGATTCAGCAAAAAAACCCTCATCCACTTCCCAGAAGTGCTCTTCAACAGTCTAAAATAGTAACTGGCTATATGCCCAAACTTTTTCTCTGTAATATATAGTCCATGTAGCAATCCTAAGAAATTGTACCCTCTTTCATGATCTGCAGTCTGAGGCTACTTAATTTCAAAGGCAACATGACAACATTTTGGAACAGGTAACCACATGGAGACATGGTATAATATTTATTTCAGACCATTTAGGGTTGCTTTCATGTCAGCCAGGTTTAAAAGGCAGATGTTTTCATGTGATGGGATGCTCAGGGTGAGAGCTCAATCAGGGATTTAAAAGTACAGCTACCACATTCCATACAGAAGGTCACACTTAGGATATCCAACAACTGCATTTGGACATTTGATAAACCAATCACTACAACACAACCCGTTACTAGCTTACATGACGTTAGCTTGGAAAACGTACACAGCAATAACCACGATTACATTTATTTGAAAGTCATATATCTAGTTATTATTATGTCACCCAGGAATGTACCTTTCTCACTGTATCATTTCGTACTAACAGTCTGTAATATTAGCTCCAAACAACTTAGCTGAATGCTAACATTGTCTGTTGTTTGGCTGTAGGCAATACATTATCAATGATGTCCAAAGCTGTAGTCTAGTAGTTTATCATAGTGGGATACTTATCAAAATGATCTGACTCTCTAACACTTTAACATTGCAACAGTAGCTTTAGGGCCAGCAGGCTTAAGAAAACACTGAAAGAGTGCAGCATGACTTTCATATCTCCTTCAACAATACACAGCTACTGTCGAGCCCAAGAAATGACCACCGAGAGTGTGTTGTTGCTTTGGTAACATAGGGTGACATGCAATCTATAGGAGCCCACATGCAGATGCGGATCAACCATATGGGCAATATGGGCACGTGCCCAGGGGTCCCTGAGCATGTAAGGGCCCTCCGCGATGGGATGGGGGAAAAAAAAAGGTGCATTTCCATCCTATCAGGTGGCTAAAAAAAGTGACTAATTAGCAAACTGCAATGCACTTCATAGGTTGTAATAAATATGTTTCTCATGAGAAGTCCATATTGAAAATGTAATTCATCTTACCTGACCCTAAGATATGTGAATGTGTGTTAGAGCAAAAGAGGGCGTTGCGGAAGTATAACTCTGTGGTCTGCGACAGCCTAGCGAACCAATCATGTGTATTTAAAGTTTTAAAAAAATGTATCAGAAAGAAGTGCAGGAAAACTCGCCAAGCGACAGAAAATGGACATCCAAAAGCCCAGCGGAGTGGCGAAGACAAAGAAACAAGCAAGACGCAGTGGTAATAAAAAATGTCCCACTTAAGTAACTTTTTCAAAAAAGCCGAACAAAGTGAAGAGTCGAAGGATGAGCAGCTAGCTAACAATGTGTGTGTGTGTGTGTGTGTGTGTGTGTGTGTGTGTGTGTGTGTGTGTGTGTGTGTGTGTGTGAGAGAGAGATAGGGGTACATGAGCCTCAGTGCCCAGGGGCCCCTGGGGGTACTAATTCAGTCCTGCCCACATGGTCCAAGAGCTACACTTTGTCACACAGAGAGTATAAGGTGCATTTTATGAATGAAAGTGCATTGTTTCGTATCCTAGCGCATTTTTAATGGTTGCATGTAAATCTGGGACCTTTCCTAGCGGGTAATCAAAGACTTCCAGCTTGAGACACAGCAGTACAACATTATAACAGAGCTACCCTGAGCATGACTTCAGAGTAAAGTGGCCTCTGTATGAATTTGGCAAATAAGAACTACAGAAGAGACACAAAAAACACAAGTAGGCAATTACAAGTTGCTGCTTCCAGCTCATATTTACACTTCCACTAATCTGTTTACACATAGTAATCTAACATCAGCAATTAAATGTTTATTTCTTATAATTGGACTTCTTTGACCTTTGAAGAGAATTGAGCAATTGTTGTTAAAAGTAAAAAGAAATCAAATGTCAAGAAAGGGGAAACTAGTTTCATTTAAGTCTGTTTTTCTAATAATCATTTAGCCCAATGAGGCCGAGAGCACAATCAGCATTCGATTGCCTCAGATTAATTAATTTGTTTTGCAAAGGAGTTTCACCCACACCTAACAAGTGCACAGCCGATAAGGTTTTCCCCTCGAGTGGCGGTTCAGGGATCATGCTTGAGGTGCAGCTACCAGGCATTTTAAAACCTTGCAAACACTCTGCAGAGAAAATGTGCGTGCTTTCTTTTGTGTCTGTCTACTATATGCGAGTTTGACCTTTAGAAGTGAAACCTGGAAGTAATCATTTTAGTGTTATGCTGCTCTTTTGGCTCTTGTCTTTTTGCCTTTGGCATGTTCTGAGAAAATAAATATTATAATAGATTTTCAAACATAAATTATATTGACAGAAATTGCCAGAATACATTTGGGTTAAAGTAATATTGTCAGCCTAAAAAAATTAAATGTTTTCATAATAAGCTTAAGGGAACTGTTGAAATTAGACAAAGTCATATAAAATAGGAAATATTTTAAAACCTATTACCCTGACAGTCAGACAGTCTCTTCAGTAACAAGAGCTTTTCCTGAATGTCGTAGACAGCAATATGTCACAAAAAGCCACTGGAGTTCACACACAGCTACATACACAGTGGGATGGAGGACAAGTCCCATCCAGGCCCGGCCAATTGCAGTTAATTGCTTCTGGGAATGACTGATTGGTTCCGATTTTTACCGCAGCAGGATCTCTCAGGAAGAGAGAAAGAAAGAAGGAGGGAGGGAGATAAAAACAAAAGCATCAACCTGTCACCAAGGGGCAATTAACAGGTTGATTAACTCCAAACCACTGCCAGACTTTCCCCTAGTGTGTCTCTCTGTGTGGCACTGTGCTTGTCTGTTGTGTGCCCTAATTAGATGAACTGGGAGGACACTAAATGCCTTCATTGTAGATTTTACAATCTTAAATATTCTTTGTAAACGAACTTCCATTAGGCGAAGTCCATTTTATCTGCAAGCCGCTGGGTTTTTAGCATGCTTGGGTCATTGCGATTGTCAAGGACTCTGTCTTACTTTACTCTTGTCCTCTTAAATCTTGACCCTGCAGTAGTAAAATTTGGATCAAATCTGTCATTTACAGAAACCATTAGAACAGTTTTAAATTGCAGGATGTCAAGACTTACAGATACCCACTTTGCTGCTGTGCATGTCTACAATAGTTTAGACAGCAGTACAAGGCTACGGCTGAGACAGAGGGTGATCTACGAAGGGCATGTTCATCATGTTCTGGTCAGTGGGCTGACACTTTTTAAACTATGGATAGAGTACTCAGTGTTGAACTGCAAGCTTCCCCACATGGTTAATAAAGTAGAACAATATTGGATTTCTTAAGTTTAGGTACAAAAAGTATTTGTAAAGTTTAAGGAAAAGATTGTGGTTGTCAGTTCAAGAAATGGATGTCGTATCATAACTCATTGATTTGTTATATTAGATATGCAGTGGCAGCAGCAAGGTAGGGCTTGGTTGGACTCGTACTATATAAAATATGGACGTAGTATCCGTGACGTCACCCATCTGTTTCTGAAGAGCTGTTTTGAGGCCAATCCGCGACAGCAGTGATTGTGACGTAAAGAGGCGGGCTTTGAGCCTCCTAGCAAACAGCTACATTGTTTCCGTCTGTCAATCAATTCAGCTGTGCCTCTCATTGGAAGACTCGTAATCTCAATATCTTCGAAATTGCCGCGTTAGAAAAAAATTCACCCCATACAGTGTGAGCCGATCGAGAAATGAGCTATCCAGACTACACTCGTCTTTTGTACCAGGCTGTAAACATGTTTATTTCTGCTGTAAAGATCGTCTTTTCTGAATTGGTGTGTATGTGGTTTCCGGTACTTTCGGAGCCAGCCCCAAGTGGATCCTCGTTTGGAATCAGTCACGATCATGAATCAGCGGCGTTCATGCATGTGAGCGGGGGGGAGTCATTTTGGAGGAGCTCCAAGGGTAGGAGGGGAGGGGTTAGACGGAGTCCTGAAGACATGCTACATTCAAATTCATGCTAGTTTTCCGAGACTACCAACCCCAGCTTTAAAGGTGATATAACACAAACATACTGATGTTTAAAAATTAATAATAGGTCCCACACTAAATCACAACTATCCCATTCAAATATATATTTTTTGTGTGTTTGTACAAGTTATGAGTGAGATTACATGTTTGCAGTAATTTCATTAAGTTAGGTTAACTACCTCTTGGCTTCATCTCTAAACTTATTAAAGGGGAGGCATTGAAGTCCAGCTCACAACAAAGAAGTTTACGAGGAGAGGTCATTAAGTTTTAAACCATACTTTTATGTTTTTCAAATTAGTATTTTTTTGTCCATTGTATTTGGATGGAGGCAGAAAGTAGAGGGGGGTATTTCATAACATGGACTAATAAAACTGAATCTGTCTCAAGCTTTAGATACCATAAGATTTAAGAAAGGAAACACTTTGATACAAAGTGAGGGCTTCAAGTACAATGCTAGTATGAGAACAGAGTAGAATAACCTTTTCATTATTTATTGATCACTCATCCAGATTTCAAAACATATTCATTGAGGGGAAAAAAACCAAAAATTACATTTCTGAGAAAATCTCTTATGCTTCACGATCATTTACTTTGAGCGTGACTTATTTTTCCCCTTTCAAATGGATTTGAACCTGAAATGGTCTTGCTGAACACACTTGTGATAGATTCTGATATTATAGGACGACTGGTTACCTTAGCAACTCAGCACCTTTTAGTTCCTTTATATCACTGAGAAAATGTTGGAAAAAGAGAACAAGACAGAGTAGGCAGATTGGCTGACAGGAGGCCAGACAGTGAGTAAAGATAGTCAGGCAGGTAGACAGACCGCATTTGTATGCCAATTAGTGTAAAGAAGATTCAAAGTTTCTGAAAACTCTGAAAAAGATACAATATGAGGAAAAATGTACTACAAGAAAACATATGTAAGCTGAAATGGTCTGAGAGAGGATTAAGGAGTTTCAGTTTTAGAGCTGCAATGTTCAGATGAAGTGCCGCTTTAGCACAGAAAGCACACACATACAAATGCACATTAAATACATTTGAAACGCAAATACCAGATAACTGATCTGTTTCTCTGTTAAATTGAATCCAAAAAGCGGTCAGTCTGAATTGCGCATGTGCATCCCCTTTTTTGTTACGTAACATTCTTGCATTGTTTTACCCAGATACCGTGATGCTATTTTTTGATTGGCTGTTGGGTAGCTATATTTCTTTCCTTATTTTGATTATCTGGTGCATGGCAAGCTTAAGGAAAAACTGCGCAACTTGGTTGTCATTGTCCAAGTAATTACTCTGCGTGAGAAATACAAAGTCTGGCGACTTGTGTGAGTGTGTGAACAGGTTGAAATGCGTGAGACTTGAGAGCCCTGGTACACTGTAACTTAAGCCTATCTTGTTAGCTTGTCATATTTGCTTGTAACTAAAGCTTAAGATTAGTTAATCCTTACTTTAGTTTATCACTTGGTAAAATGTACAGAACAAAAGTTAATTCATGGATTTTTACTTAAGTCTGAAGCGTTTAAATTCTGTCAGGAGGTGATCAGGTGGATTTGCCAAAAAAAAAACATAGGACTTTGAACTAAGTGAAAAGAGTTCATAAGCTAATTTACACCTAAAGAAACATGACTTGATAAAAAAAAACAACCCAGTTTACACGCTAAATACACACAAAAAATAAATCTGCAGAAAAGAGATTGAAAAAAAGAAGGGAAACATTCCTTAGCACCTAAACAACATGCAGTGCTAAGAGGGTTGGTGTAAATGGCTTAAAAATGAGGAAAATTAGGAACATCTGATAATTTAAGAAAGACTGGATTACACAGGAAATTATAACTAGTTTCAAAACACTCAGCTTTACTAAACAATACAAAAAGATAGTCAATTGAGATGGTAACCAGATTTTCTCTCTAGATTAATAAAGTTCTCTATCTAATCATGACACGAACGCACTTCGGTCATGAAAAGTTGTCGCATCTTTACTGCTTTACTTACCTACCCTGCCGCTTTCTTTTTCTGTTTCTCCTTCACAGACACACAAACGCTTCCAGAATCCACAGTGGGAGACTCCTGTCCAGCATGGCTCTCTACACTGCTATAAATCAGACAGCTTTCACAAACACACCACCTGGCAAACACCCGATAGCAAAAGAAAAAGGAGCAGAGCCCAAAAGAGCAAATGGATCAGGTCTAATGAAACAATAGATACAAGAAAAGAGGAGGAAGGGGGGTAAGGGTAACAGCAGGGAACTGATAACAAAAAACTAAGTACGCAAAGGGAATCTCTAATGCTCAAAGAGAAGGACAACTCAATTTCATTTACATCTATTTTCCTTACAGCACTTTTAGGTTGTTTTCATGCTCCCCGCGGTCTCAGGAGAATTATATTGCCTTGTTTATCCCCTGAAAATAAAAAAAAACATCTCATTGAAAATAGAATCATACTTTACATGATTCCTCTTGATTCAAAAGGATGCTCCAGCCATGATAATGAATATTGATCCCCTCAAGGAAATGCTGTTTTCAGTTGAGATTTGGTGATTTGCTCAAGGACTCTTGAGCGGGGGCTGGATGTCTACAGAACTCAGGTCCTTGAATTTGAAGGATATTCTCCCTACTCATTACATGACACCCCCACTCCGCTGCCTACATTGCATCATTGCTTTTTACAAGGGTCACTTCTCTTTTTGCCTGCGGCTAGGTCTGCTGTTTTGCAGGCTGTTCTGTCCTTAAGGGACATCCGCATTCCCTTTTCTTACAACTGGTACAGGCTGAGCTGCTCTTGTAATTTTGTGAACTCTGCAAAATTAGGTTCTATAATTATGAAGGGGCACTTGAATTCTGCACAATACTCAAAGTACATGTGGTAATTAATTCAAAGATCAAAACTACACGTCTAACACATGGAAATCCAACCTTAATCCACCATTAATCTCCAGCACTGTACACTAGCAGGTAAAGCAGATCACGTTTAGTCTCTGCTGCTCTCCTGACATGGTGACTTCAAAGCCTTTCCTGGGAAGAGAGCTAACAGTATAATTAAATCTAGACAGGCGATAGGAGAGCAAACGCCTGCTAAATGGCCATCTTATCTTCTCGGGTCTGACAAACTGTCAGAGCCTCTCCTCCATTAGAACATAATAGGACGGTGGAGGCAATGACAATACAATGATAGGTAATTGTGAGGAAGTGGGAGCTTAGATGTGGGAAATGTCAGAAGTGACAGCAAGGTGAGATTGATGGATAAAGTCCTGGTTTGTTTAAAGCACAGCAGGGGACAAAGGAGAACTTTTCCATATTCTAAACCGGCGTGGTATGAATTTTAATTACCAAATATGTTTCATGTTTTATTTTAACCAACTAAGGCATCAAATAAAGGTCATGTAAGACAACAATACCAACGTCCTAGACTTCTATGAAATAAACAACTTATCGAGTTTCATCTCAGAATTAGTTTAGCGCCGGTTTAGCTCAGCAGCTGAATTGTGTGCCTCATGTACAGGAGGCTATACTCCTCAAAGTGGGCGGCCAAAGTTTGATTTCAACCTGCAGCCCTTTGCCACACGTCTTTCTCCATTTTCTCTTCCCATCGCCCTACTTGGTCTACTGTCTTAGCCTCTAAACAAAGGCACAAAAAATTCCCTCCACCAGGATACCAAAAAGATTGATCATGTTGAATTTAAATTAAGTACAAGGCACTTGTGTTTTAAGAAAGGAAGAGCACTCAGTGGAGAAACCCACCCCACTAAGCCTTTAATGATAAGCCTACCACATGGCTCCTCATGTCCCCTAAAGCCTGAGATAGAAAGGACAGATGGGAAGCCCGAGTTAGCACATCACTGGGGTTATCAAGTGGGCACCTCCCTTCACTGATGTTACGTTCAGTTAGGCCCACGACTCCTCGGAGAAGCTTAACAGTTAGCTTTGGTGTCCCAGAGCAACCCTCATCCATGTCAGCTCCCACCATCCATCAAATCCATGAGCAGAGCATCCCATTTTAACAACCTAACCCATACAATATTGCTGTGTTCACTTCCACATGAAGTTAGACTGTTCTGAATTAACTAACATAATACGTCTAGTGTGGTAAACATCTTTTTTTTTTTTTACTTAACCTTTCCAACAGGTCTTTGAGGATATACCCAACTGAATTAGAATTGTTTCACAATGTTCACTGTGTTTTTTAGTCTTGCTACGCCACAAAAACTCAAAAGTAAGAGTGTTTTGGCTCATTTTTAGTACAAATAAATCTCATTAAACTTAATATGTCAGATTAACATAAGTTTGAGTAAACCTTTTGTTCCAAGGTAATACAAGCAAAAAGTCAGGCCTTAAGTGTTTGTAATGAAAATAAAATCTACCTACTGGGGGAAGAAAATAAACGTGATTAGTTTCTTAAAATAAGAATAATGTCTCAATTCCGGAAACTTAAGTACATTTGGAAGATTAATATACTCATTACATGAAATCCAGGGCCTTAATTCTGCTCATAACATCTTATTCAAATACATTTATGTGGATTTGTTACGTGAATGTCACTTTTATAAGGTTGAATGAGAAAAACACTTGCTAAATTTTGAGTTTTACAGTGTAAAATGACGATGATCGTCCAGGTTTAGCACATCTCAAACTCATAAAGCGATGCTTAATGACAAACTGGTGACATCATGTATAAGGGTGTGCCTGGAATATAACCAAGCTGCTTTTACACAAAAGTTTGTGGCAAGGATTTGCTTGTTATATCACATAAAATTGGACATTGGTGTATACACTGCATTCAATTCAAACAATTAAATCATTCAATCATAGCTATGGAGGAGTTTTGTAACAAGCCAGCCCAACAAGCTGATCACAACACACAAAGCAAAGCTGTAGCAGCTCAATTGTTCTGTGTCTAATGTTGGGTCTGGCTGCTTCTTTGTACCTATAGACACCTACTCACACCTATACTGATTTTATTTATACATCTTGCTTAACAAGAATCTTCAACTGTCTCAGGTACAGACTGTTCTTGATTATCAGCTCCCCCACTCTTGTTTTTCTCAGGCAAAATGTGTTTTTATCAGTGCTTTCCTCAACAATATGCCACCCTAGCAGGTGCTTTAAACTTGTCGAGCACACTTAATTCAATGCCATTTCAAGCCAAGCTCCTGCTGTTTGTCACAGTGATCTGTGAGCCAATTATGACAGACTGTTAATATAGGGTGTTTGTTTCTGCAGTGCAATCAGGACATGCTTCAGTACCTGCCCCTCCACACAACTGTTTCTCAAGATGAAAGTATCATGGAAGGCTCATCTTTCTTTCAATTGTTTTCCTTTCACTTCCTTGGTTAAAGGATGGACATGAAGCAAATTGGACACTTGGAATTTTTTTTAACTAGTTGTAAAGGAAGTAATGTTTTAGAGGTTTCATAAAGACAGACACTTTTGTTAACATTGGTCCCATATGAGTAAAATATCAATAGAGCAGGATGTGCTCTATAGTCTGACTACCTCTTTCTGGTAGTTGACAGGTCACTCTTTGCAACAGTCCACTTTCTAGATGATCCTTGTTTGACCCAAAAATCAAGGTTGAGACCCACACCTTACTTAAAAAACAACTACAATTTACTCAAAACAAGCTTTTAGCCCCTGAGCTATTAGCTCACCTTTGTGGTCATCAGAGAAGTAAGCTGTTTGCAGGCATGCACGTCACGGTAGCCCAATCGTTGTGGATGAAACGCTCCGTCAAACTCATGTAAGGCTGCATGGTTGGACTGGACCATATGCTTCTTAGTGGGTGTTTGTGGGCTGTAGCAGTCTTGTGCATCTCGTTGTAAGACACATTTCTCTCACTGGGCTGCATGCCTCTGTTTAAGATGTTGATATAAACAGGTTGTGCTATTGCATTTAGTGGAAACAGCCTTTGAACAAACTGTGCTGTAAACTGGGGTTTGTCTGAGATCTGACGCTAAAACACTGAACCAGTTGCGACTACGCCTTTTTTTGGAACAATCTTTTCATTAATCACAGAAACCAGTAGGGCAATAACACTGGCAGCCATGTTGTAGTTTGTGTTTCTGTAGAAAGAAAACAAGGGAGGAGGGTGCGAGCTGCGACAGCCCAATGAGAGTGGCGGAGGAAATTAAAGAGAAAATCCAGATTTTCATTTTATCACCCAGCTTGATGTCAACTCATCCAAACCCTAAACTGTGCAAATAGGATAACTCAAAGTTTTTATATCACCTTGTGTACGAATAAAGTGATGAGTTTTACTCTAATTGGAATCAGACTGTACACATTTGTATTCTGCTGTCAAGTTTGGCATTTTTACCAACCGATTAAAGATTCCTTAACTTTTGCAGCCAGCCTCAAGTGGACACTCAAGGAGCGGCAGTTTTTGCACCTTTGCCTTGGCTTCATTGTTCAACACCAGAGGTTGCTGCTTGGTGGAAAGCAGACACATCAGACTTCCACCAGATCCACAGTGTGTTTTATCCTGAAAATTAACTGGATGTTTTTATTATGTTTTATTGCCTTACTCCCTTACGGACCAAACAAGGATCCGGTGGAATTTTGCCATTACCATCGTTTGTATCCCCATCATTGAGTAAATGATAAAACCACACAGGGTGAAGTGCTTATCCTTCACCTGTATTGCAGTTGGGAAGTTGGTCAAATTTTACCTTTATAAATTGTTGTGCAAGTCCAATGCAAGCGGTCTCTTGTTGTGAATATTAGAGGTCAGGGAAGCAAGAGGAGAGTGCAGGATTTGGAGCTGTTCAATTATCCATTATTTTAATAACAAGGCCAGTTCTATTTGTTGATTACTTCAGAAAGGCAAATTTGTCTGAAATTTAATCAGCTAAGCAATGTGAAAAATGCACAACACTGGCAACATTTGGCTTTAGTTTGGCTGTCAGTGTGAATCTTTTCATCACTGTCAAGGCAAAGTGTCAAAATTTGCCCCTGAAGTTGGATCTAAATGAGAGCACTCTGAGTGTAACTGTATCACTTGGTATGACTCCATGGACAAAGCAACTCCCACTGCGACACACAAAGAACCACCTCCAAAAAAATAAAAAATCACATTCTAAAACTGTCAATGTACTGACAGTCTGTACACTTGACTTTAACACGGATACTTATAATGCAGAACTCCTGCACAGGAGCTACATTAGCTATAAGAGCAGACAATCAACAATAAGAGCTCACAAGAAGTGTCAGTATGAAACCAACAGTCATTAACGGTGACTAATGAGGTCATTGCTCGTGTTTGTAAACAAAGACACACAACAGAAGAGATAATTGGATACAAAGGATTTACAGGTGCTGCTGCGTGTGCATGTTGTCCACTTGCTGTAAATAGCACATGATTCCACCATCAGAATATGCTGCAAAATCCAAAACACACTCACAACCTTGAGCAAAACCGTACTTGCGTGCCCAGTTGAGACCTTGTTAAATTATTCACAATGGTCAATAATGAGCCACAAATCAATTTTTAATTGTGTTTGTCTCCTGTATTAATCAAACAATCGATTCTGAGCACGTACTCCCAGTGCCTGGATGAGCATCAGCAAGCAAAAGAGCCTAGGAGGGGGAAGGATGGAGGGAGGACAAGAAAACAGCTGCTGCAGCAAAGGGAAATTTGGAGAGTGAAGAGGAGCAATAAGACAGCATATTTTGTCAAAACATGATGGTTACCTACTGGCTGAAAAGCCTGAAGGATCTTTTTTTTTGTTTTTGCAGGCTGGTATGCTGTTACCCCTCATTTTATCAGGTCAGCAGATATGAGGTTGTGTGTGTCCAATGTGTGTGCACAGATAGTTTTTTGAGGGTATGTCCTGCTCCATCTCAGTCAACAAGCTGATCGGTCGAAATTCTACTGCTTTATCTGCAAAACACACACACACACACTTCCTTCTCCAGCTCTAGCCTCTCTTTTTGATATTAATCTACAGTCTTCCACACCTCTCTAAGCCAATCACAGAATAATTTATTCTCCTTGCTCATTATATAATCTCTCACACCTTCTGAAGGAAAAATTACATGCACCTGTCTAGCTCAGTGGGAGCTCATTTTACCAAAACCGCCTGACAAAATACAAGAAATGAGAGAAAACAAATACACACAGAGCATGCTTAAAAACCAAAGCAATAAAAACATATTGGAAAAAACAAAACAAAAAACAAAGCAAAGGATTGAACTTCAACAAAAGTTTAAAAAGCTAAAAACCAAACAGTCAGAGACCCGGTTAGAAAATGTCAAGCAGCTTTTAAGGCACAAAGACAGGCCATTAGAAAAGTTGGCGTGACACTGCACTTTAATGTTCCATCCAGCATGCACTTTTGGAAATATCATGGCCACTTTTGCACCCAGTGTGATGGAAAAGGCCCCAACTTGATTATAGTCATCATCCTTTCAGACAGCTAAGACTTCTGAATACATTTATAGTAAAAAACTCACTTAGAAATGTATATCTGCCTACACAAACACACACACTTTTAGATGCATTCATCCTTATTCACAAATATCAGTGCATCACAGGAAATCACAGTGTTGTAAACTGAAAATATCACAGGACAGATGCTTTTACTGTGACATCTTTGTCTCAAACACAAACACACAAAAACACGTGCACACAGGCTCTTAGGCCAGTTAAAGTTGGACTGTCCATTCTGTGACTATTGGTTTCACAGATTAAAGAGATTGTGGAATTTTTGAAGTGGGGTTGCTGAAAGTTGTCTCAAAGGAATAACCACTAATATCAGAAGTCATGAAAAGGGAAAGAGAAAAAGACTATGTTGAGCAAGAAACAATCAAAACAAAACAAGGGTAAGGCAAACTTACCGAGCAACTGACCAGAAAGCAAACTCTCCGAGAGACCCTCCAAAAACTCCTTTAGGAAACACAAAGACGCCCCAAGGGGCTTTAAGGGTGAATAAAAAAAAATGTTTGTGTGCACTAACAAATTATTCTCTGAGAGAGTACTTTGTTAGTTCACACACACACAGAGGGAACTGCTCACCATCTCTGAAGGTTACACAATGAGTCAGCACAGAGCACTGAAACTCACAGGAATATATAAGCTGCTCACACCTGGTCTCAATCAGTCCAATCAGCCACACGCACCTGACTCTGCTCTGGGATGATTCCCCAAACAAACTCAGTGAGCAGCCAGAGTGAGTGTACCCCACACATACACATTATTCCACCTTCAGTGCACTGATCAGTTGTTTGTGGACTTCAAATGAGACAAAAATACAACCAAACTAAAAATCTGTCAGTTATTCTGACAGTGTTAATGATATGCTGTTTACAGTGGACACCTTTATGAACTGGAGTTAAAAGAAGAAGGACAGACTTCTGCGAGAAGCAGTAGACATCCCAAGGTACCTGATGGTGCAGGTGTGTAAACTGTGAGCCCATGCCATGAACCCAGAGAGCTGCTGCTGTCATGAGTGGGACTTGGTACCAGCAGTACTTCAGGACCTTTTTGCAGTCTGCATTGCTCACCATCCAGAGTTCAATCAGAAAAGCAGAAAGGAAGTGCATCTTCAGAGTAAGGTTTTGGCTCACTGCTTTTTAAAGCATTGAGACCATAGACTGTATAAAATATGGACGTAGTATCCATGACGTCACCCATCTGTTTCTGAAGTGCTGTTTTGAGGCCAATCGCCGACGGCAGCCATATTGCTGCTGTCAAGTGATTGTGACGTAAAGAGGCGGGCTTTGAGCCTCCTAGCCAACAGTTACAGTGTTTCCGTCTGTCAATCAAGTCAGCTGTGCCTCTCATTGGAAGACTCGTAATCTCAATATCTTTCGAAATTGCCGCGTTAGAAAAAAATTCACCCCCCTAACATTGCGAGCCGATCAAGAAATGAGCTATCCAGACTACACTCGTCTTTTGTACCAGGCTGTAAACATGTTTATTTTTGCTGTAAAGATCGGCTTTTTTGAATTGGTTTGTATGTGGTTTCTGGTACTTCCGGAGCCAGCCTCAAGCGGATCCGTGATGAACTGCAGTTTTTAGCACTTCCTCATTGGACTCATATTTTTAGACCATAGGTTGCCACTTGATTATCACACAAGTCTTGATCTGAGAAATGTTTACATTATCAAAATGCACTGTGTTCAGTGTTAAAGGGGAAGACTGAGCTGAAACTCAGAAAAGCTCAGTAATGTTAAGAATTTGTAAATAAAGCTCTGAACATTTATAAATGTAACGTACACTTGTTCCGACATCAATGTTTTTTTGTTGTAGCTCCTGTTCTCCTTCTTCAGTAGGTTTCTCAGCAAAGGGTTAAACTTATCTATTGGGGTGCTGGTGGCCTAGGGGTCTAAGCGCCCCATGTACAGAGGCTACAGTCCTAGTTGCAGGGGTCGCCGGTTCAATTACCGGCCGGTCAACCATTTCCTGCATGTCTTCCCCCACTATCTACTCCCCACATTTCCTGTCCAGCTTCAGCTGTCCTATCCAATAAAGGCAAAAAAGCCCCAAAAATATAACTTTTTTTAATAAAAAAACTGACCAATTGATATGTACCTCACACTTCCCACTTCACAGGGACACACATTGGCTTTCACAAATGCACACGGACTGAAATACTACATGGCCTAAAAGACAAAAGGTACAACTCTTCTTCCTCTGTGCGTAGTGAGTCTGGCTGTGGTGCTTGTTAAACCATCCTTGGTCCACAAATTGACAATAAAATCTTTGTTATCTTGCAGCCTGGCTTCTTATTTCCCCCAATCAGTGAAATTAGTGCACAAAATATGAGACAATCTGTGTTGGTTTTTGCATTTAGTTACCATAGCAATGAAATGGGATGAGTAAATTGATAGAAAAGTTTTGCATTAATGTGTCTGTGCAGTGCTGATTGTGTAGGCGTGGGCGCAATCAGGTTGTAATGAGAAAAGTAATCTTCCTGCAGCACCTCTAAGTGCTCGTGGAAAGAGAGAGAAGAGAGACTTTTACTGTGAAATATAGCTCTGCAGGTAAGTTTGTCATTCGTTAGTGAGATTTTCAATGATTATTGGGTGTATTGGAAAGGGCTTCAGCACGGGGAAAAATGTGTGTCGCTGAGAGGACGAATTAACAAAACCCGCCACAGATGTCAACTTAATTAGTCACTGGAGAGCTGCATTAATCTGGCTGAACTCAATTAGAGCTTTCAAACTTCATCGACAGCCTGAGAAACCAAAACAAACCACTTTGGGTTATTATTTTTTTTTTTCAGCTTTTTCTTGAAACAGCTCACTCTTATTTTTCTCCAGTGCTGGATTGGATTTTGAAAAGACACAGAGAAATTTTGTTTTGATCCCTTCATGTTTGAATCATTCGAGGTTAACACCCTTTGATTCACAGACGCTCCCCGTGGAACCAAGGCCGCGGCCCCGACCGATCAGGCGGGCTGATTCTGTTTGAGCCCATTGATTGATGGCTGCTGAAGATTGAGTTTGAAATGTGAACATGCATTGATTTAGGGGTTGGAGTGGGGGGTTGGTGTTATAATTCAGCAGGCTGCCATGAGCATGAGGTGTGTGAGATGTAAGGAGAGACAAGCAGAGTGTGAGCGAACAAAGAGATGATCAATCAACAGCACAACAGGTGGCAGGGAAAGATGATACAAACATTTATCCATAAAACACAGCAGTGCTTTAAGTGGACCGGTACACTCCAGTATGCAGTATCACTTCTAAATTCAACCTATGGCTTCTCAGAACTTTTTCAGCGGCACCCTTTCCTGTCCTCTGTCCTCTCCATATTACAGTTTCTCTTGGGGATTCATAGCAGTACCTAAAATACATTACCTATGGCGCAGTAGGTGACGCACACATACTTTCCTGGGTGTTGCATAATGTTCACTTGTCTGTTTCATCAAATTGACGTCAACTTTGTTATGTCAAATGATGATGTACCAGTAAGTCTCTACAATTTTGGATAAATGAAGAAAAACAGAGTCAAACAAAGATGACAGCAATGATACCGTGGCTCCACGCTTCACAATACACACACCAACAAATAAGTATGAGAGTACCAGCCCCTTTTTTTCCCACTTAAAGCACTGAACCACAGTATGCAGTAGATTCTCAGTTCATTTAGACTATCAGTTACAGGTTAATTTGCAGTTTCTGTAACAAATATGAAGACAAAGGGATTCAGCCTACATAAAAATAGAGTACCTGAATCATGGGAGGGAAAACAATGATTAACCAGATTGTTCTTTTCTATGTTTTTATCAGAATGCAGGTCTAAGCATTGTGCACTCTCTTCTTTCAATGCAACACTGATTTTCCCCCCTGGAGGATCAATGAAGTGATATCTTATCTTATCTTTGGGTTTGCAAGCCCCAATGCCCCAATGCCAGGACTATGCCACTGTCTTAACTGATTAATCAGTTATTTTTATTTATGAATGGGGTTAACAGATTTAGGCAAGTTCAAAACAGTAGTATTGTTTATTGTTGTGCATCCTATTGCGACATTTCAAACTGTATCATTCATTCTAAGCCCCAGATTTTGATGACCTAAATGACCTCAGTTTCAGTCTTTTTCTTGAGAAAGCAGTAATAAAAGCACGGTGGTGCAGTGGGTAGCGCTGTTGCCTAACAGCTAGAAGGTTCCTGGTTCGAATCTCCGAAAAGAGTTGAATCCTTGAAAGCCTTTCTGTGTGGAGATCTCTCCGGGTACTCCGGCTTCCTCCCACAGTGTTTACCAGGTTGATTGATCACTCTAAATTGCCTGTAGGTGTGTGTGTGTGTATGCACACATGGTGAATGGTTGTCTGTCTCTCTGTGTTAGCCCTGTGATAGGCTGGCAACCTGTCCAGGGTGTACCCTGCCTTCAACACGAAGCCAGCTGGGATAGGCTCCAGCCCCCCGTGGATAAGATCATGGATGGATGAAAGCAGTAATAAGATGTTCAATATTAAAGATGAAACATCAGAAAATGCAGGAAAAAAACTGTTAACAGACATGCCACTGAGCAAAATAACAAACAATTAAAAGATGAAAAAAAAAAACACAAGGGGAAAAAAGCTGAAGGTCAAATGAGTGAGAATAAGAGAGAACACCTTCAAGCTTCAAGAAAGGAGGTTTTAGTTCTAGTCTGATGCGGTAGAATTAAATGATTTGTAAAAGGCTTACTTCTTGGAACTCATAAGTGTGATATTGCAACAACTCATATTATCAAATGTATACCATGGTCTGAGTGAACACTCAAATCTGACTGGGTGTCAGTCACTTCCTAACAATTGACATATTCTAAATCGCTTCCATTACACTGATGACTGTTTGAATTAATATACTGACTATGTTTTCATCCATATCTCCTTGAAAGTATCTATAGTTCATACAATTATTTGAAAAACTAGCATCAAATTAAAAAAAATCTGAATTGCATACATAAACAAACTGCTACAGTGTAACAAGAAATAACAAAATGTCTTCATTAAATAATCAAACTCCTGTTAAAACAACTGAAAATACAACATCCCGCAGCATCCCTGTCATGTCAGGTTTCATTCATATGAATGTTATATAGTCAGAATACTTCAAGTTTCAGCATTTCTTGAACTATGTGTATGATTTGATGATTGTGTGACAGGGATGCAGCTAAAGAAATAATACTAAATCATACCAGGTGTTACTGACTTGAATCTGTCTATACACAGTAAGCAAGCTTTCTGCAGCACTGAGCTGAAGCAATGCTTGAGCTGCACACACTAGAGATACCTTGAGATATATGAGATCTGTTCTAATTACTGGAGTAGTGAACAACATATTTATTGCATTCAAACCATTGTTGGGCAGTAATGGTGCCACAGATAGTTGTGGTAGTAGTTTAACTACATTTCTCAGTAGCTTGTTTGTGCTTACTGCTCTTAGAATTCAATTACTTTTCACCTACTTAGTTTTAATGATTTGCATTTCTCAACAAACAAAGTTGGAGCACAGTGGATCGTTGCTAACGATCAGTAGATGTACACACAGACATTTGGTTTGATGTAGACATCAGTAGCCAAACTCATCTTGCAATTCCATTACAGCACCATAACAAAACTCTGCCCTCATCATGCCTTTGTACTTTTATAATGATTCTACAACATTGTGATATTGGTGTCTTAGTGTGTTACTTCAAATTGCGAAAGCAGGAGAGGTAAACACACAGCTGGAGCACACTCAGACATGCACTTTCACACACACACAGCACTGTTCCAACTTGCCTGCTGCCTTTTCACTTTGATCCCATCTCGCTCATATAACACCTCTGTTTCAAATGCCGGCATAGCAGTGGGACCATTTCGTCCCACAATCACACCTCCGTGACATCCATATTAAAGACGAGACATTACATAAGTGTAACTATCAGACCTTTAACTGGCGGTATGAAAAAGAAGGCTTCTGTCTAATTCTTCAGTTGTTGCCTACGATGTCCCTGATACAGAACGAAATGTAGACATGTTACTGTTTTTTGTCTATTGACCAAACTTTAAGGAAGCACAGGTTATTTCTATCCAGTTGTGATGGAGACTAGGGGTGGGAATCAAAAACCGGACCCGACTTAGAACCGGTTCCAATTGATCAATTTCCATCAGAATTGTACACCTCAAATGTTATCAATTCTTTTTAACGATTCATTTTCCAGCACGACGTCACGTCACATCAAGTCACGTTGCATCGCGTCACGTTGCGGTACGTTGCATTACATCACACACTCTGCGACGCAAAACTCCTTCAACAACGAAGAAACATGGAGAGGAAAACCGTCTTTCCTCTCCAAATTAAAAGTATTTTCCTCCAGGCTCCAAGACGTCCAGGGCGCACGTCTGGACTCACGCGGCCGAAAATGAGGCACCGAGAGCGGGTAAAGTAGCTCCGCGATGACCCCAATTTTTCCTCTCCAAATTCAAAGTATTTTCATCCAGGCTTGTGGGGCCACGTCGGCCGAGAATGAGGTCAACCTATTGTTCAGTATGTTCAAGTTGAATATGTTTGTGTATGAAAAAATAAAATGGTTCCTTTTGGTGTGGAAGACTGTGTTGAAATACTTTTTTTCCCCCTCAAAAAATATTCAGGAATCGTTAGGAGAATCGATTAGGAATTGGATCGATAAGCAGAATCGACAATGACATTGAAATTGATAAAATCTTATCAATTCCCACCCCTAATGGACACACATGCTTAGTAGTGACTCCGTTCATCTTGTGCTAACAGAAGATGGTGTAGTTGACCAAAGTTATTCCCTTGTCATGTATGTTGATTTAACTTACCAATCAAGTACAGAGCAGTTCAATGTAAAGAAAAACAGCTTTCATGTAGAAAGCTTCTGTTGCCGTGCTGCTTGTAGCTCAGCTTGCTTAATTTCTCAAGGGGGTAGCTTCTGTGTAGTGAAACCTGATTTAATGTAGAATCACTGCTAGCTTTAGCCCATTGCACTTTACAAGTAGCTTTCCCAAAAACAATCAAAACCTCACGGGATGGTTATAACTTTACAGACTTTACTCTGGGATAAGAGTCTGGAATAGTAGAAAAATATCTAGGTTTAATTGCAAAGTCAAAGTGAAAGTTTAAATGAGTGGTATTTTACTTTGGAAATAATGGTACAAGCAGGTTAATGCTTGTGGAGGTGTTTTATGGACTTATCAGAAGCAAGAGTAGGAAGGCTCTGGCTTCAACATCATCCAGAAACTCCTGATGTTGGACACTTTGTGTGGCATTATCCCTCACACGATTATGATTAGTTTGTGACAAAGTTAAGTCCTCCCTTTTAAATGTATTTAACATAATCTTGTTAAAAGTTTGCCAAAACCCACATAAGCCTTTTTGGCTCCAAGAAATGGCATTAAAATGTATTTAATTTTGCTTGTCTAAGCTCCAAGAGAGGAAGATCACAAAGGAGTCAAAGTCATCAGCTTTTTGTGAGACATAAGGATGGTGGGAGGAGATTAGTGTCACTGAAAATGACCACAGTGACTGTGACATCGATGACAACTGAACCACTTACACTCCTGGAATCAACAAGACGCAGACAGACATGTTCAGCCAGCCGAAGAGGAGGAGGAGAACGATGAAGAACAAACACTGACAGTGGTGACGAGGGAACGAGCGGTCGTGATGACCCAGACTGTGACATGGATGCTGATTCAGACACAGAAATGCTGACAGAATGAGTACAGGTGAGTACAAGAAGAGATGTGAGCGCGGTGAGAGGACACCTGCAAAACAGAATCAACAGCATCTCTCCAGTGGCCACAGAGTGTACAAGCTTAAAGCAGGGAGTTTGAAGTGAAGGAGCCAGAGGACTGACAACTACACCTGAACTGACTGCTGGATGCTGGGATCTTAAAGGGCAAACCCACAGATACCGTTGCCAGCATGAGCAAAAAAACTTGTTAAATGTCTTCTGTCGCTCTGGTGGAGTTTTATCAAGTCTAAGAAAATACTTTTCCCGGCTCAGGCTTGGGGACTACACAATTCAAACACTAATGGGGCTTTCACACTAAACGCGAATAAAATCATTTGCGCGAATGAAATACATACTATGTCAATGTAGAGACGCGAATAGCGGGAGAAGTGGTCTGGCGACGCGAATCGCGCAAATTGGGCTACGCGAATGACGCAAATTCATTCGCGCAAACGATTCACGAAAGTTGAAAAATCTGAACTCCAGCGAATCCATCGCGCCATGATAGCCAATCAGCGTGCAGATCACCGGTGACATGTAGTGTGATGTATGGACCAGCGGAGATTCACACATCTGGAATATATGGGACACTTTGATTCTATCTCTGTGCAGCTCCCTCAAAATCTGTGACTCTGACTGTTGTTATGGGATCAGGAATAAACAGGAGCTTATTGTGAGGACAGAGAGTGACGAGGATTATGTGGTGAGTTGTTGAAAACTTTGTCAGTCACTTTAATTCAGCTATGGGTTGTAGTAGGAAGTTAGCTCTCCCCCCTTTAGCATAACCAACTTCCCAATTCAATGTCCGCGAGCTCAACCTTGTTTGATAACAACAGACTGCTGTGGTGTGGGAACCCCCCCTCCCTCTCGCGAATATTCGCGTCTTGAGCACTCATGTACACGCAATTTTGACGCGCGAATCAGGGCGAGTAAACCAAGCTGCAAACTCTGGTCTAAAAATATGAGTCTGATTCAGAAGAGGATCTGCTTGACGCTGGCTCTGGAAGTACCGGAAACCACATACACACCAATTCAAAAAAGCCGATCTTTACAGCAGAAATAAACATGTTTACAGCCTGGTACAAAAGACGAGTGTAGTCTGGATAGCTAATTTATCGATCAGCTCACAATGTAGGGGGGCTGATTTTTTTCTAACGCTGCAATTCCAAAGATATTGAGATTACGAGTCTTCCAATGAGAGGCACAGCTGACTTGACTGACAGACGGGAACACTGTAGCTGTTGGCTAGGAGGCTCAAAGCCTGCCTCTTTATGTCACAATCACTGGACAGCAGCAATATGGCCCCCGCCGACGATTGGCCTCAAAACAGCGCTTCAGAAACAGATGGGTGACGTCACGGATACTACGTCCATATTTTATACAGTCTATGAAGTAAACACAAAGCATTCTCGTTTCTGTATTCTCACAAATCGTTTACGTCTGGTGTGAATGCGACACAAGTCTTTGCTACTACAATGAATTTAAAGACATGGCTGTTTTTTTGGCACAGATAAAAAGATGGGCCACCAGGGGAAATTAAGGGTGAAGCATTTCTGAAGTAGGGTCTCCCATTCAGTCATTCTTGGCCTTTGCTTGCAGGGATTTCTAGGGGGGCGTTTTCACTTAATTTGGTTCCAGGCTGGTAATCAAACCACAGACATGAAACAGTTCCACACAGGCTCAATGCATTTTATCTAGAGTTTGAGGGCATTCTTACACTGATATTTTTAGCGAAGTGCCGTTCACACATGCACCTCACAGTGTGAGGTTTTCTTAGTTGAGTGTACTCACATGACTTAGAGCACTCTGTTTGGTTTAAGTGGTAGTGTGAGGGATCGATGGGCAGCATGTGCAAAAATAGAAGGAAGAGGAGTCTTCAGTGATGGTGACTGCTTCTGTGTTTATCTCTTCGTCATTTTTAAAGATGTTTCTAGAGTGCAACAGTAGAAAACAATGCTTAAAAACAGAAGTGAGCAGTAAAAAGTATAAAGCAGAGAAAGTCTGCTGAATTTAAACAAAGTCATCTCTCTGCTGGCTCAGTAACAGTATTTTTCTGACACACCTGCTGTGCTCACAATGGAACTTATCCTGACTTCTTTCAGACATTTCACTATGGGGCTGGCTGGAAGAAGCCAGCACAAAGTTGGGGTGAAAATTTTTCAGGAGTTTTGTGCATGTGTGAAAGAAGTATCTGACTGACAAAGAAGCAGCTCAAGGACTGTTAGCTGCACTCATCTATAGTCTTGTTGTAGCTGCCAGGATGAATCTAAAGCCTCCAGTTTTGCTCCAGTTCTTCTGAACTAAGATGAAGGCAAAAGTCATTCACCATCTGTCCTGACCACAGTCAACTGTTGAAATGCAAACACATTTTGTTTACGCAGTAAAAGTCTGTAATCAAGATTTTTCATCCATTGCTTTTGGTTTTACTGTTGTTGGCATTCATTGCTTTTGTTCTTTAGGCAATGTGTTTTTCAAAGCAAGTGTACTGTAGACTCAGGACAGCTTTTTTGTGGGTGTACCATTTCATTGAAAGGCCATACTAGTATGTAGATTGTTTGTTCCTACCATTTGATACAAACCCACAACCCTTGTTCCTACATATGTGTGACAAAAAGTTGAAGCGCTTCTTAGATGTAACTGCCATCAAAACCCAGATCTGGTTAAAAGCATAAACTCCTGTGTTAAAGCTGGGGTTGGTAGTCACAGAAAACTAGCATGAATTTGAATGTAGCATTTCATCAATACTCCGTCTAACCCCTCCCCCCCTCCCCTCGCAGCCGCTCGTAGCTCCTCCAAAACGACGAACTCGCTCACATGCACGAGCGCAGTTGGTTCACGACCATATGATTGTGACTGATTCAAAACCGGTCCTCAGCACATCGTTTGTGTTTTGCACTACGTCAACTCGTGTCTCACTAAAAGTTAAAAACACAAACAAACATGGCTATTGTTAGTACTCACAACTCACTGCGAGCAGGAGAGACAAGAGGATAAGTTCTTCATGCATTCAAACATTGATTGTTGCTTTGTTGGTTGGTGTGATCACGGCCGACAGTGACCGGTTAGTAAAGATCAACGTGTTCACGAATCGGCTCGTCATCCCTACAGTGGACGGATGGACGCTACAATACATATACATTTTTTGTAGGACTTACTAAATGTCATTAATTCTTGTGCTTGTCAGAGCCCCCGTGATGAGAGCTTTTTAGACTCTGATACGCACTACAGTCCTGAGCAAAGCTACTCATCGGGTCAGAGGGGACAGGCCCGAGGTCGAGCGAGAGGCACAGTAAATAGAGGCAGGGGAAAAAGAGGCTGGGGACGGGGAGTGAACGCCGGGGAAATGTACGTGAAGGAAGCGGGCAGAACGGCAGGACCGGATTTGATTGGTTTCATAAATTGGACCCTAATGACAGGGATTGGTTGGTGTTTTCCCAGGTTTTCTCTGGCTGTACAGCCATGGCCAAAAGTTTTGAGAATGACACAAATATTACATTTTCCCAAAGTCTGCTGTTTCAGTTTTTATAATGGCAATTTGCATATACTCCAGAATGTTATGAGGAGTGATCAGCTCAACTGCAATTAATTGCAAAGTCCCTCTTTGCCTTGAAAATGAACTTTATCACCCAAAACACATTTCCACTGCATTTCAGCCCTGCCACAAAAGAACCAGCTAACATCATTTCAATGACACACAGGTGTCACACACATTAACACAGGTGTGGGTGTTGATGAGGACAAGGCTGGCGATCAATCTGTCATGATTGAGTGACTGGACACTTTAAAAGGAAGATGGTGCATGACACCATTGTTCCTCATCTGTTAGCCATGGTTACCTGCAAGGAAACACGTGTAGCCATCATTGCATTGCACAAAAAGGGCCTAACAGGGAAGTTTATAGCAGAGAGTAAGATTGCACCTCAGTCAACCGTCTATCCAATTATCAAGAACTTCAAGGAGAGAGGTTCAATTGTTGCCAAACAGGCTCCAGGGCGCCCAAGAAAGTCCAGCAAGCGCCAGGACCGTCTCCTGAAGGTGTTACAGCTGCGGGATCGGGCCACCACCAGTGCAGAGCTTGCTCAGGAATGGCAGCAGGCAGGTGTGAGTGCATCTGCACGCACAGTGAGGTGAAGACTTTTGGAGGAAGGCCTGGTGTCAAGGAGGGCAGCAAAGAAGCCACTTCTCTCCAGTAAAAACATCAGGGACAAACTGATATTCTGCAGAAGGTACAGGGACTGGACTGCTGAGGACTGGGGTAAAGTCATTTTCTCTGATGAATCCCCTTTCCGATTGTTTGGGGCATCTGGAGGAAGGCTTGTTCGGAGAAGACGAGGTGAGCGCTACCATCAGTCCTGTCTCTTGCCAACAGTGAAGCATCCTGAGACCATTCATGTGTGGGGTTGCTTTTCGGTCAAGGGAGTGGGCTCTCTCACAATCTTGCCTAAAAACACAGCCATGAATAAAGAATGATACCAGAACGTTCTCCCAGAGCAACTTCTCCCAACCATCCAAGGGCAGTTTGGTGATGAAGAATGCCTTTTCCAGCATGATGGAGCACCTTGCCATAAAGCAAAAGTCAGAACAATATGGCTCGGGGAACAAAACATTAAGATTTTGGGCCCTTGGCCAGGAAACTCCCCAGATCTTAATCCCATTGAGAACTTGTGGTCAATCCTCAAGAGGCGGGTGGACAATCAAAAACCCACAAATTCTGACAAACTCCAAGCATTGATTATGCAAGAATGGACTGCCATCAGTCAGGATTTGGTCCAGAAGTTGATTGACAGCATGCCAGGGAGAATTGCAGAGGTCTTGAAAAAGAAGGGTCAACACTGCAAATATTGACTTATTGCATGAATTCTGTGTAATTCTCAATAAAAGCTTTTGATACTTATGAAATGCTTCTAATTGTATTTCATTATACCATAGAAACATCTGACAAAAACACCTAAAAACCCTGAAGCAGCAGACTTTGTGAAAATGTAATATTTGTGTCATTCTCAAAACTTTTGGCCATGACTGTAGATAGCAGCTTTTTTTTTTCACTCTTTTTTAAGAACACATTATGTATTGATTGCCATCGGGACATACAGATCATTTTAACCAGTATAACAAAAAGTGTATCTAAATCTGACTAGCAACCCCAGCTTTAAAGTGTTGAACCTGCTGCAGTAGGGTTGTTTACTTACACTCCAACACAGTGGGTGGCGGTAATGCACCTGAACGCTGGTTGTTGTCACCAACTATTAAACAACCCATTTCGTAACTTTGGTTGTCACTAAGTAGGCATTGGTGGGTCCTGAGGTTAAACCACTTCGGAGCTGCTGATACAGATCATGGTTAACAAAGCGTCCTATCATATTATTGCATCCTCGCTACATTTCAGTCACGTTGAATTGTAATCAGCACTTTGACCCCACTAACAAGAGGCAATATTGTGCTGCTGCCTGCTCTCTAAAGCTCATTCCACTGCCAGATGGATATCTGTTGGTAATTAAGTCGATAAAAACACCCTCAGACACAAAGGCTCGCACAAAGAGGGAGAAAACTGATGTGTGTGTGAGAAACGAGGCTGAATATGGAGGAGAAGAAGCCAAGTCTGGTGATTTTTCATGTTACAGTATGACAGATATTGCTAAATTTACTGACACACAGAAAGTTGCAAAAAAAGTCACAGAAACACACGCACACACACGCACACGCACACACACACACACACACACACACACACACACACACACACACACACACACAGTGAGAAGCCATGCGCACACACAGTTAAAACGTCTTCTTTTCTTAATTAGCCTAAAGCCCTGATGTCTGGTTTCAGCTCTTCTTCTCTGCATGGCGCCGGCGCTTCTGTTAGTTAAGATTTCAGCTCAACATCCTCCACTGCTCTCATCTCTCCCTCTCCCCTAGCTCGTCCTCTGTATCATCCCTCTCTCTTTCTCTAGCAAACACACACACACGCACACACACACACGCTCCTGCACTTTGAGCTGACGTTTTCTTACACACACAAAAACACTTTGCCTACATCTCCATTGCAGCTCTCATTGTACTCCTTTCTTAATTTATCACTTCTGCTCTGGATCATCCTCCCACTCCATCAGGAGTGTTATCTCATCACTGATATGTGTTTTTCTGTCTCTTCTCTTTTTGCTGCCCTCTTCTCTAAACTCCCTTTTTTTTTATCTGTCATATCATCGGGCCTCAGAAGTTTCACTGCCTTCCATTGTGACTGTTGCCTCGCTGGTTCTCAGTCCATCACCCTCCTTTCATCTCTCTCTCTCTCTCTCTCTCTCTCTCTCTCTCTCTCTCTCTCTCTCTCTCTCTCTCTCTCTCTCTCTCTCTCTCTCTCTCTCTCTCTCTCTCTCTCTCTCTCTCTCTCTCTCTCTCTCTCTCTCTCTCTCTCTCTCTCTCTCTCTCAATTCAATTCAATTTCAATTCAATTCAAAGGGCTTTATTAGCATGGAAAACATACGTAATCATTGCTAAAGCTTAAAAAGAAATAAAACACAAAATGACAAACAATTACAGAATAATAAGATTAAATGTTAAACTAACAGAGCTGTATAGAAGAAAGAAAATATATGAATAATAATGATAATAAAAATAAAAATAACAATAATAATACTAACAACAACAAAAAAATAATAATTACAACAGTAGTACTAATAACAACAATAATAATAATAATAATAATAATAATTTCATTTATCTTTAACAGATGACTATAGATTATTTACAGAAATGTAAAATTAAAATATAAAGATTTAAAGAGGAAAGATGTACAGGTCTGTGATGTGTGTGTACAGGTCTGTGATGTGTGTATGTACAGGTCTGTGATGTGTGTGTACAGGTCTGTGATGTGTGTATGTACAGGTCTGTGATGTGTGTGTGTACAGGTCTGTGATGTGTGTATGTACAGGTCTGTGATGTGTGTGTGTGTACAGGTCTGTGATGTGTGTGTGTACAGGTCTGTGATGTGTGTGTACAGGTCTGTGATGTGTGTATGTACAGGTCTGTGATGTGTGTGTGTACAGGTCTGTGATGTGTGTGTGTACAGGTCTGTGATGTGTGTATGTACAGGTCTGTGGTGTGTGTATGTACAGGTCTGTGGTGTGTGTATGTACAGGTCTGTGGTGTGTGTATGTACAGGTCTGATTAGATGATGGTGCAGGGATGTTCACGGGGGTTTGGAGCTGTTGAACGCTCTCTTCTGCTCACAGCAGCTGATATAGCGTGCTGCAGTGTTTGCACATTGTGGTTCCTCACCCAGCAGGTACATCAGTTTTTGTTTGTTGTCAAGTGAATGAAATTCTTTGTGTGTGTTTGTGATCAGTGGGAAGATCATTTTTCAGATTTCTGAAAAATTTTTCATTTTTCAGATTTCTCTCTCTCTCTCTCTCTCTCTCTCTCTCTCTCTCTCTCTCTCTCTCTCTCTCTCTCTCTCTCTCTCTCTCTCTCTCTCTCTCTCTCTCTCTCTCTCTCTCTCTCTCTCTCTCTCTCTCTCTCTCTCTCTCTCTCTCTCTCTCTCTCTCTCTCTCTCTCTCTCTCTCTGAGAATCATTCACTGGAGCATGCTTCATGACATGTATCTGCAATGTGACACTGGGCCCATGACGCATTCAAGGACCCTGGGACGTCGCGCAGTCCAAAAAGAGGATCCAATATCTCAATATCTTCTCCAAGCGCTGCAGACAGGCCACTCACGCACACAAACAAAACACACACCAACAGTACACATTTGATTATTTTTTTTTAAAGCAGATGCCCACCCTGCGCACAGATGGAAGTCTGTGTCAGGGTGTTGCCATGGTTACGGCAATCCTTTGCCGTGCATCAAGAGGCCAGCAGGACACCTGCAGGGAGAGAAAGCAGGTAGCCGGGGCTGATGGGTGAGTGGGTGTTTTTTTGTGTATACGTGTGTGGGTGAGGTGATAGAGACACACATAGGCAGATGTTGTTGGGGTTAAAGACAAAAAGAGGAGCTGTTAGCGTGATCCTCTAGAGCGGCCAATTCTCTTAGTGTCTTAACACCGTGATGTTGTTTACCCCGACAGCAGCCCTTATCATCATCAAAGCCTGTAAGTGACACTCTCCACACGAAACTGTTCGCCGCCCCCTCCTCCTCCTCCTTCTCCTCCTCCTCCTTCACCATTGCCGTGGTAACTGATTGTCTCATTCTCCTCTGGATTGAAAAACAAACACCTGTTGTTGTTTTTGTTGCTGCTGTTAGTTTGTTTTGCATTGTTTGCAAAAGTTTTGCTCAGCGCACCCCAGAAGCTACTACGTCAACAAACGCAACACACACAGCAAGACTGTCATGTCTCATGGGTTATGTTAAGTTTGCACTTTTTACTTCAGTCTTGTCTTTCATGTTTGTCATGTCCACTTTTATTTTGTAGTCATGTCTCTCCTCTCATTTCAGGCAACTTTACTTCCTGTCCTAATGTGTGTCCTGTTGTGATTGTCGTCCCCGCCCCATATTGGTCATTCATGTGCACCAGTGGACCCACGATGATACAGACTTGAGCTTGTTTGATGCAGTAGTATAACAGCTTTAAGAGTTTATAGTTCATGTTGCCAAGCAGCTGTCAATCAATGTAAGTCAAGCACACAGACCCAAAATAGATTAAACAAAAAATGTAACAGAGATGGATTTATTATTTTGCCCTTTAAAGCTCCTGTGAGTAACTTTCAGTGTGTCCGTTTTGGTGCCTCCTATGGACACAGTGGTACCTTGTATATCTGCTGATTTTTTATCTGATTTTGATGTCGTCAGTTATTGTTTGACCAGTCAGAACCAAGTTTTTAACACAGCCTAGTAGTAGTGCTTATTATTAATACAATTATTTACAATATGTAATATTCTAATAATATTTGCTATTAAAGCTGCTGTTGGTAGGAATGGTGTAAAAAACTTTTTTTCTGCTGAATTTGGAGAAAAGGAGAAATTTGGAGAAAAGGTCATAATGCCCATCAGTACTCATCGGTAAGTGGAATAATTATTCCACTAATTTGAGACTATTGCGAAATCTCTGTTTTCCAATGCCTTTGTATCAAGCAATGTGATTATTCCCCTCGTTCCCGTTATGACAGACATTGGTCTGCTAATCTCCAATGCTCTGTCCTGATTGGTTAAGGGGTGGCCCCTACAACATCCTCCGATTGGTTATGAATCCGGCACAATCATGACTTCACACGTCGATCTGTGTTGGGGGGCTAAGAGGAAATCTGGTTGGGAGGGATAGTGTTGACATTCGAAGTCCCTCTCTCTGAACAGATGTTTACTCTGTGACTACCAACAGCAGCTTTAAAGAAAAATAGCTAGGGTTTAAGAGGATATTGTAAGGGGGGGGCTGTTGCCATTTAAAATAGTCCTAAAGACTTACATTTTAAAACTTAGAGCCCTTTGTTTACCTCAGTTATGGTCACCTTTCAGGTTGGGAGATCCATTAACTTTGCCATGTCTGATATTATCAAACTGTCTTGTCACTTTAACAAAGCTGTTTGTTTATCACGCTGAGTAAAATGGCTTTGTTTCAATTGACTGGAAACATTGACAGTGTTTTGTGCATCAATTAAACATGTCCAAAAATTCATGGCATATTTCATGTCTTTGGAAACGTGATCTATCCTACAATTTAACAGTAAGATTTTAAGAGCCATCTTTTTAATGTTTGCTTTTATATGTGTGTGTGTGTGTGTGTGTGTGTGTGTGTGTGTGTGTGTGTGTGTGTGTGTGTGTGTGTGTGTGTGTGTGTGTGTGTGTGTGTGTGTGTGTGTGTGTGTGAATGTGTGTGTGAATATGAATGTGTGAGGGCTAATGTGGCGTTGCCGTTACATAAATCAGAGTAGCGAGGTTAAAAGTTTACCTTTGATCTTGGAATCAGCAGATAACAACACTAACACATAATCCATTTTGAAGCTTCTGTGAAGCTTTGGATCGTATCTCTTAGTGGAGTTGCTTAGGAGTCATAAAAATGAAGATATTTAAATTTTCCTTTTTATGGAAGGTTTATCTCTTTACAGAGAGAAACCTGGTTTTGAATAGGGCATGAAATCTGTCACAAACACACACACAAGAGAACACAGAAATTCAGTTCAGAGGCCCAGACTTTACAGATTTTCAGAAATCATGAACAGCAAACACATTGAAAACTCACAGCCCTCCCACTCTCTTGAAACTATCTGTAATCACCCGGCATTCACTGAGGAAGGTAGCAGAGGTGTGTGTGTGTTCGGGAGCTAAAGGATTGTGGTGTTAAAGGCTGAGCTGAAGTGAAGCAGAGCTCCAACAGAGGAGCAGAGAAGAAACAGTCACTGGAGAAGCAGATAATTTGCTTCATTCAGCCAAATGGATGGACTTCAATAAATGTCTGATTGCAGGAAGAGAGAGAGAGAGAGAGAGAGAGAGAGAGAGAGAGAGAGAGAGAGAGAGAGAGAGAGAGAGATTCAGCACACAAGTGGGATATGTACTCTGGTCAGACACAGAAACATGCATGCACATGCAGGTACATGCATACACTAAACACACACACTCACATGCACATGCACTCACACCGCTGAGGAAACTTTTACTCCACTTAGTCTGAAGTATTACCCAGACTCCTCTCCCTCACTTCATCCATCCATCCGTGCCTCATGCTCTCTCCATCCACTCCTCCCCTCCTGAATTTGACGTGTTTAAAAAAAGAGACAGTGCTCTTATTTTTACAGCCGGGCTGTGGGAAAAAAAAAACATCTCTCTCCTGCTGCTCATATTGATTTGGCAGAACTGCTCGCTCCCTCTTTCCTTCCATCTCCTCTCCTTGCTTCTAGCTTCAGCTTGGGCTTTAGACATAAACAAACAATCACCCAGTCATTCTGAATCCCTGGTTTTCAACTTCCAACTACGCTTTTCAGCCCCAGGTCTCCATCCAGCTCTCCCTCTCCTCTCCTACACAACAGAAAAATCTGCCTACATGGACAATAACATCAAAGGGAATGTGAACAAGTGTGTTCCATTAACAGAGAATGAATGTTAATCCCAAAACATCAAATACCACCCACTAACCACTTTTTAGTCTTATGAAACAGCTGTTACTAAAATATTTGATGCTTGATGTAAAAGTTATTTTGAGTCCAAAGACTAACTTTCCAACTTTGTCACTACTAAATAAGGGACAGATGCACAGTGCCATGGTTGTGTGAGCATGATGTGTGAATTCAGTGTATATTCATATTCTGATTCAACTGGAAATGCAGAAAGTGTGTATATTCCCTTAAATAAAAATAAAGGAACCACAATTTGGCTCTTTACATCAAAAAACAGGCTAAAGAAAAATGAAATGCAAAAGAGGAGTATGACTCACCAAATGTACTTTTTCCATGTATACTTTTTGCTGCTCTTGACCCACTCAAGCTGTCTTTTGTCCTTTTGCACAGCCAGAGAGAAGTCCTTACATGACAAGTCACAGTTTACAGATATTTGAAGTTCATTTTTGATCAGCTCTGTGCTGCATCTGTTGCTTGAGTCTGACCATTTAATGGCCATCAGAGAGAAAATCCTCTCCACACTTTTTTTTGCAGGACTTGGCGCATTTGCGCTGTATACAACTGGTCTGCCTGAGGGGGCCTGTGATTGGATGACAGGCGGTGTGATTGGCACATGATCTGCCACTGCCGTTCTATCTGATCTAGGATCTGTAGAGTGCAGTCTGCTGTTGATAGTTAATATACAGGACAATTGAGGTCCCGTATGAAGCAAACCAATTTATCCCAATATTTCCTGGCTAATACGGGACAGTTGGCAACCCTAGCAAAGACCTTTGTGTGATGTCACAGCTTTGTGCTTATCACATTCAGTTTTTCTTTTCTAATGCAGAGAAAGGCGTCTTACTTTCATCCTCACCCTCATACAGTGGTAATCACACAGGCAGCACAGAGCTGCTCCTCTTGAATCAATGGGAATAACATACAGTATTGATCTATTATTGAACGTTACAATCCATCACACTCTCCACCAGCGGCGGGAGTGAAGTTTGCATGTTTCCAATGCAAATCAATTCATTTCATCAGTTTTTCATCAAATCAAATGTCATTTTATTCCTTAGTTGTGCAGTGATCGGCCTCATTCTGCCAGAGCTCAACTTTGGAGAAGCAGCTGGCAAAACTGTTGGACTTGTTTTAGGGAATTTTAAAAGTAAAAAAGAAATTCAAAGTTGGAAATTACGTTAAATAAGTCAAGAGTTTCCAGTGATGTTATCAGCACTTTAGCAGGGATTCATTTGTTGTAAAGACAGTCTCTAGATTATCCAGTAAACTCACATACTATAATGCTCATAATAAAGTATCCTTATATATTCTTGCTAACAGTTTATGTTAATTCCCAGGTTATTGAATTTTGGTACAAGTGAAGCTAATGTTGGTAGGAAAGGTGCAAAAAATGTTGCTTTTTTTCTGCTGGGTTTGGAGAAAAAGTCATAACACCCATCAGTACTAATCGGTAAGTGGAGTAATTTGAGACTATTGCGAAATCTCTGCGTTTTCCAATGTCTTTGTATCAAGCAATGTTATTATTCCCCTCGTTCCTGTCATGACAGACCAATAATAGCTAATCTCCAATGCTCTGTCCTGATTGGTTAAGGGGCGGCCCCTACTACGTCCTCCGATTGGTTATAAATCCGGCACTATCATGACTGCACACGCCGATCTGGGTTGGGGGGGGGGTAAGAGGAAATCTGGTTGGGAGGGATAGTGTTGACATTTGAAGTCCCTCTCTCTGAACAGATGTTTACTCTGTGACTACCAACTGCAGCTGTTAGACTTCAAACATCCTCCTTTTTTTAGTACAGCCTTCAATGTAGCCTCCTTAGCCAACAATCAAGCCACCACAAGAGTCAGCTCACCAAGCTAAGCTAGCATACATGCTACTACTACAGCATGTTGTCATAAAGGTTGGTCTGTAAAATTTGAACAGCCAGCCATCACAAAAACACCTTCAAGGCTGCAATGCAAACAAAACACTGTATCCTGTTAAAACATAATAAGAACACAATATTTTACCACCTACCTTCTGAGTGTATACCTTAGGAACATATTAGCATTGTAGCAGGTGCTTCCTATGCCTGCTAGTAGTAGATGTCAGTGGCTAACTAAATGCTCTCACACAAAATGTAAAACTCCAAATAGATTCCAGATCATGTCTTGACTTTGATTATCTGTCATGAAGTGCATGACTTTGCATTAAAAGAAAAACGTGATGACAGAGAGTAAGAAGCAGATGTTTGTGTGATGTGGGTTTTCTTTAGCTTACCTTGAGCATCAGCAGCTATCAATGTAGTCTCCAAGCTGTGCAGATCAACCATGTCCTCGCTCATTTTTTTTTTCTTTTCTTGTTCTTTCTTTCATCCATCCTTCTTCCATCCATCCATTCTTCCTTCCTTTCTACTTCCTTTTTGGAAAAAGAAAAAATGTGGATGTTATTATCAAACATTTCTCAGCATAATACAACCAAGCTAACAGGTCTTTGATAACTGTCTTCCCTTTGTCACTTCACATGGGAACTTAAAGATGCTGTTGACTCTAACCGGCTAATTAGCGCTCATGCCCCACAGCTGGGTGGGAACCAATCACCTGCGGTTACCTGGTTGTTTGCGGGGATAAAATTGAGTGACGGAGCTCCCTTCAGTCTCTGCAGAACTCCGGGTTGAGAGCAGGACGGTGTTCCTTTCGGGTTGGCGGATTGTTGTGTGCCGGCAACGCATATAGTACGCAGTACGAGCGCGGGGTAGTGACGTGATAGGGTTGCGGACGGCCGAGATTGCCACTTTTGCCTTGTCTTTTTGTTTGTCTCTTTTTGCCCATCTATTTAGCTTGTCTTTGTTTTGTTCTTTTTGTCTTGAGTTAAAGATTCTGCTCAGTAACAGTGTGATTTAAAGACTCTATTCAGTAACAGTGTGATTTAAAGACTCTACTCAGTAACAGTGTGATTTAGAAGACTCTACTCAGTAACAGTGTTGAAGTATCCCCGTCCAGGCTGTGTAGGCAGCCGTGGCTGTAGCTACAGTTTACTGTCAGGCTTTTTCACGTTCTTTGCATTCTTCTAACTTATTAACTAGATGTGTGTTATTGTCGTGAGTGTGCCGTGTTTATAGGCCTGATTCAGATAACCTGGCTGCAGTTAGCGGTGTCCTTCTAACACTGATTTCTAGTATGTCTGTTCATGGTTGAAGTAATAACTATTATTGTGTTTCAAAACTATTTGTCTGCCAATTAAATAAAGATTGTGTATATTTTTTTCTAAACCATGCCTTTGGATTCATTTGTGAACTCACCTGTGTATTGTTAAAGGGGAAACCCTCTGTTAAAGGGTCGGTAACAAAAAAATAAGTATATTGTTAAAACTCTTTGGGTGAAAGTCCCAAGGTGGCGTTGTTGGTATGTTATCTTCTAAACCCAGAAATCCCTTTCCAGCCCTAGCTTGGTTACATTATGATGCTGTGTCTACATGTTTTTGATTGTATTATGCAGGCACACACAACTATTCCTGCTGTTTTGACAAAGTGGCAACCTCCGGTCTCAAACTGTGAGGCCCATGTGGAAGCGTTATAAACTGCAATTCATCAAGAATCCGCTTGAGGCTGGCTGCAAAAAAAACGGAAACCACATACACACCAATTCAAAAAAGATGATATTTGCAGCATTAATAAACATGTTTACAGCCTGGTTAAAAAAACGGCTTTTGTCTGAGTAGCTAATGTCTCTATCGGCACACACTGCACGGGGGGTGATTTTTTTTCTAATGCAACAATTCAGAACATATTAAGATTTGGAATTCCCGGACGGGAACACATAGCTGTTGGCTAGGAGGCTCAAACTCTTTACGTCACACCATGCCTGGTTGAGTTCCGCATTTCCAATATGGCTGCCACTGCCGACTGGCTTCAAAACAGCGCTCAGGAACAGATGGGTGACGTCACGGATACTACATCCATTATTTATACAGTCTATGGTTCAAACATTGACTGTCAGTTTGGAACATAAGCTCTATTTGTTTACAAGGAAGCTCTGAAGGGAACATTCACCTGGAAACCTCAATTAATAGCAGAGTGCTGCTATCCACAAGAAAACTAAAAGCCTGAAGGAAACTGATTATGTTAATCTTATAGTACAGTTTTAGACTACTACTTGCTCTAACACACTTGATTTGTCATTAACATACAGTTCATCTTCTTGCATAAATGTAATGATGTTTCCTATAGAGACCTAATGTGACAATGAACTACTTCAAAATTTTCATATCAGTAGAAATAGCACTTACTATGTTGCCTCTTTTCACTGCAGTGCTAATGGAGGTTGCAGCCCTGCACCAGTGTCCTTGTTCTCTCCTGCTCTGTTATTCTATTTTACTGAAGCACTTCTCTGTGATGGAAATCCTGCAGTACTATCTTCAGTAAAGACCTTCTATTAATCTCTACTCTCTCTCTTTAGTCTTCATTGTATATGACCTTCAGTCATTTCCTATCTCCTTTGCTTATCTGATCTTCCACCTCATTCTTTTTTTCTGTTTTATTTATTCAATACCACAACTCTCTCTTTACAAACACATCAAACTCCTAGAGTGTGGGTTAGAAGCTGTAGAAAGTCAGTCTTTGGAGACAAGGTTACTGGGAAAAGACAGGTAAGATAGGATGGATGAAAAATAGAGAGCTAAAAGAAAACAAACATGGCCTTGTTGGGTGAATGATTTTCCAGTATTCAGTCTCTTGAGAAGGTCAAAGCATGTGAGGGATTTCCTGGAATGTAAAAGCAATTTTTTGTACTCCTTTTCTTTAATTTCATTGTTTCTCTCCTCTCTTCTCACATTGAAGAAGCCGCGGAGGACTCATAGGCACAAGTTAAATGCCCTGTTTCAAGGGGATAACCTCTCTTCGGCGTAGGAGAGAGTTTGTAAGATCCTGTCTCATTCAGCTTTCCCCTGGGGGGACACAAATTCTCTTCCTCTCTCACCTTCTGGATGGATTGCGATGATGGCTCACTGCCTGCACAGAGAGCTTTGTCTGGCAGATAGAAAAAAGGATGCTGACACTTGACAGGTTGTGACACTATGTTTACCAAACCCAGGCAGAAGGAAAGGCAGACCTTTACAACATTTCCCAGAGTAGTTTGCAGTCTATTGGTGCACACAAGCAAAGCCCAGAAGAGATAGTGATCCTGTTCTGAACTAGGAAAAGAGATAATTTTTCTCACATACTAGCTTCTTTGCTCTGGCTACCTGTAAAATCCTCCTTCTCACCTACAAAGCTCCTAATCGTCAGATACCATCATACCTTGGAGAGCGCATAGTGCCCTTTTCCCCATTTTGAACATAACACTTTTAGATTGCAGGCTTCCTCTAGTTCCTTCAGTTTCCAAAAGTAATACGGTAAGCAGAGCCTTTTTATTGTCATGCCATTTTGTTTTTGAATCATCCACCAGTTTGTGTACAGGAAGCAGATGCTCTCTCTACTTTTAGGATTTAACTTTTTCTTTTAAGTGTATTGTTAGAGTTTGGCTCAGGGCTGCTTACTTTAAGGGAATCTCCACACTGGTTGTTATGCTGCTTTAAGCGAAGACTGCTGGGGGGACCCTGTCTCTGTATCATTATGCATTCATTGCCAGTTAATGACTGTTTCAACTGTATATCTTACCTGTAGACTCTTTCCTTCCATGTCTTGCAGGTTCCTGTGAATAATTGTTGCATAGAAACAGATGTTGGTAACCTCCTGCTAGACTCGAACGCTACAATTGTCATCATCAGTGCCCTGCTCTAAAGCTTTGAAGGATAGTCCAAACTGGTGGTGATCAAGATAATAATAATATTACATTTTATTTAAAAGCACATTTCTCAACACTCAAGGTCACTTAACAGAGGGATTAAAAACACAATAAATAAAATAAAACAATAAAATAAATAAAAAACAACAACCAAAAGTAACACCAAGTTAAAATGAGGCAGTGGAATTATACAGAGAATGCAGCTTTGAACAGATGGGTTTTGAGTTTTGATTTGAAGAGGGGTAGTGAGTCAATATTTCTGATGTCTGATGTATGTGGACCAAATATATCACCTGTTCTAACGAAAACAAGTTTGGCCAACGGGACACACAAGTGAAAGCTGATATTAGTTATAAAAGCAACTACAAACAGATGCAATGGGAAAAAAGACAATTGGTTGAACTTGCAATTACTGTCTTTTTTTAGACGATAAGGGGCAGTAGATAAGAAAAAAAATAAGATGTAAAACTCATAAATGCTGTTTTATTCACTGTATGAAAACTATCTTCCATATTTTAGACTTAAACTCATGTCAATCTCTTTTAAATTCCACTAATCACATGCCTACGGATGTTGAAGATCTGTTCAAGGCTATTGTCTGTTTGAATTGAATAATTGTTTTTTAATAAAATATTTTTGGGGCATTTTCACCTTTATTAATAGGAGCTAATAAAGGAAGGCAGGAAACGTTGGGAGCAGAGAGTGGGGGAAGACATGCAGAAAACGGTTGCGGCTGGGAGTGGAACCAGCGACCTTTGCGACAAGGACTATAGCCTCTGTATCTGGGGCGCGCTTATGGCCCTTTTCCACTACACAGTTCAAGCCCTACTCGACTCGACTCGACTCGGTTTGGGTACCTTTTCCACCAGCCTGAGTACCGACTCACGGTGGGTAGGGTCGTCATAACACAGCTGCGCGAACCCGCGCTCATGTCATTTTGAACGCGACACAAACACAGCAATCACAAACAATGGAGGACATGGGGGCAATGGTGTACTTGCTGCTCGGTCTGTGGCTTTTTGTTGCAGGCCGAGCGTACAGTAACAACGTTACAGTACTGATGACGTTTTTTAAAAATGGCGGGTTTGATTCCTGTGTTGGGCGTCGCACTCATGACTTTGGTGACGACATTCTCTGACCAATCAGTGGCCGGCAGTCAGTCAACGCCACATTTTAGTATCGGCTCAGCTCGCTGGAACCAGAGCAGAGCAGGTACGAAAAACTGGTATCTGACACGAGGTACCGCACCCGTGGAAACGCAACACAAATCGAGTAGTCGAGTCAAGTCGAGGAGAGAAGGGCTAAGACGGGCCGGTGGAAAAGGGCCATTAGACCGCTAGGCCACCAGTGCCCCCTGTTTTTAAGGTCTTTTCTGTTATTATTCTGTTGTGAAGTTCCATGGAAGTGCAACCAACTACAGCATCCAATCAGTGAGTGATACGGAGATGTGTCTGTCAGTCAAAAGACTCCGGCTGCTCCTGTGTATCCTCAGTTATCACTCCTTGTATTTCCCTCCTCTCTTCTGATCCTCTTTCCTTCGAGCAGCAGGGAAAGTCCTGAGATCCTCGTCAGCATAGCGGGACTGTAAGAGCTTCCAGTTCAGAAAAAAAACATCATAGCGCCGGTTCACTTTGTGATGTTTGGTTATTGGTAGGTAGTTTACAACATGCTGTGATTTTGGCTGATAAATAGCTGCCTGCAGTAGTTTAAACATGTTTAAACAGGCTATGAGAGCAGTGAGAGAGGATAAAACAAAATCTGTGAGATGAAGCTCAATAGAGATTAGAGAAACAGCAGAGTTAGGCTTATAAAAAGCAATTTAAAAATATTGATTATAGCTGCTTTAAAGAGAAATGGGGAGAAAAAACTGTCAGCCAGCTGATTGGGTTGGAAGTGTGAAAGGAAAGCATAAATACAAAGTGTCACACATATATTAAACTTATGTGGAGTAGCTATGAATAATGCTAAGTTTTTTTTTTTTTTTTGCTCAAACATAATTTGCGATGTACCTCTTTGTTGTAGGATAAAAAGCCAGAGGTCTTTGTCCACTTACACTGTGGATTTCACAGTTTAGATTTATTATGAAGCCTCATGTAATCTCATTAGTTAAGCACAGAGAGTTGATTTCATCCTAGCCAGGGCTAAAAATGGACTCCTGCTGTAGCTTAAGGGGTATGAGCAAACCTGGGTCGATTACTATCTGAGGCCAATTTAATTCGTTTTGCAGGGTTGAGAGAACACGTCTAACACAAGGGAATGAACATAAGTGTATTTTCTTAAGACCTCAAAGCCTGGTCATCTTTCAGCTATCAGCAGCTGACAGTAGCTTAGAATAGCACTAAATGGCCAAGTCATGATTGAGAGAGTGTAAGATGTGAAATTGACCCATTAATCTCTGCAGGATTATTTCCTCTTATGGGATAATTTTGACACTTTTGTAACAGAGCCAGACTTGCAAAGGGCTGTTCTGATTTTGTCTCTTGCTGTATTTCCCTGTGTCCAGGTGCTGGCAGAAGCATTGTTTCATTTTCTTTTTCCCCTCCACAGGTGGGGACATTCATTACTCTCCTGTTTGATATATAGACCACCCATCCACACATCCACCCACCACAATCTCATCTCTCATATACAGGCCTGAAACTCTGCAATATTGCTGTCAAGGTAAATACCTCACAGCCTTATCCCTTTATTCAATTTCTACCCTGACAGGAGCTGTTTTAAATGTTGCCTGACAAAGTGAATTACTGTTGCATAATATGCTATATTGAAATTTTTTATATTCTCATTTTAGTCAGACCCTTGAAGTACTGGAAATGACAACTGAGCTAGGCAGGCAAACAGAAAACTATAAATGGAACCTAAAACTAAATATATTTAGTGGAAACCATTGGGAAGTTCACAGAAATTAACTTCTATTTAGTCTTTGGATGCAGCAGAAAATGCAGTCTTTATGCAAAAGCTATGCTGAAATCATTATAACGGTAATTCATTAAAGTACAGACTCCAGCACAGTTGGAGACAGATGAAAAACAAATATGAAAATATGATTATCACCATCTGAACAGATCGAAATAGACCTTGAAGTCACCGGTGCCATAACTCCAGAAGGTGCCATTAAGAGCGCTTTTAACAAGCAGCATCTGGATGATAAGCTACATCATGTAAGGTGTTGATTGTAAGTGTTTGCCTGTTTAAGTGGCTGAAACTGTTGTGGTTCCATTTTTAATCAAATACAGTTGTGCTCATATGTTTACATACCCTGGCAGAATTTGTGATTTTTTTGGCCATTTTTCAGGGAATATGAAAGATAAGAGAAAACGTTTTTTTCACTCATGGTTAGTGGTTGGGGTTGGGTGAAGCAAAATTGTTATCTAACAACTGTGTTTACTCTTTTTATATCATAACAACAGAAACTACCCAATAAATCATACATTCTGCCAGGGTATGTAAACTTATGAGCACAACTGTATGATGAAATCAACCCTCAGAGACCTCACCATTTTTTTTTTTTACTTTCACTCCTTATAAATAAAAATGCTGTCATCAATTCATGATGTCATGAAGAGCTTTAAAGATTATTTTTTAGCCTTTTGCCTTTATTTTGATAGGTGAGCTAGAGGGAGACAGGAAATGTGGGTAAAGAGGAGTGAGAATGGCTGTTTTTGATACCGCCTACTATACTAGCAGTACGTACTGATTTGGTCAAAATTCAGTATGTAGTATGTGAACAAGAGCAAAATCTGCTGTATGCCAAAACTCCCCACATGTCTACTAATGCGGGAAAATTTCACAGGCTGCATCTGACCAGTCTGCCTCGCATACTGTTTCCCACAATGCACAGCGCTCTTCAGCTTTTTTCTTTTTTCTTCATTTTTGACAGGGGGAACTCAGTTTTTAGGTGCTGTGAAAATTATTAAATTCCATATAAACCACTTCCTAAGTTTTTAAATCATAAGTGGATGCTAGGGGCTGTGGTGGCCTAGCGGTCTAAGCGCCCCACGTACAGAGGCCACAGTCCTCGACGCAGGGGTCGCCGGATCGATTCCCGGCCGGTCGACCATTTCCTGCATGTCTTCCCCCTCTCTCTACTCCCAACATTTCCTGTCTCTCTTCAGCTGTCCTATAAAATAAAGGCAAAAATGCCCAAAAAAATAACTTAAAAAAAATAAAATAAGTGGATGCTTAAGAAGCAGTTTCGCTATCAACTAGCCGTTGTCTACTTCCGCTTTCCGAAACTGGAAATTCAGTGACGTCTGGCCCAGCGTACTGCAACACAGATGGAACATAACAGTCATACTTCATACTAAATTAAAACGCAGTTTGTAGTAGGCAGTACCTACTGCCTACCATATTAGTAGGTAATGTGTAGCAGGCCATTTCGAAAACAGCCAATCACACGCCAAATAATGCCAGGAATAGGAGTTGAGCCTACGACCTGTGCGATGAGGTCGGTGTACATGGGGCGCCTGCTCTACCAGCTGAGCTAAACCAGCGCCCTCTGAAGAACTTTAAAACACCTTAATAAATGGTTTAGAACAATTGATCAGATCATCAATGTTAAAATATGTGTGTTTAACTCTTTGTGTGTGTTTAGTGAATTAGACAGTGTTTTTTTTTTTTATCTCATTAGCACAGGTCCAACAGGGTCAATCATTGTGCAATCCTTTTACGAATCAGGCCTCTGGTGTGACTTTTAGTGCTCATATAAAACAAATGTGGCTTCTCTGGGGACCCACAGTCAGCACCACTTCATTAGTTTTATTTCACACTGCTAACACTTTGACAAATGACATGAAGAAGATGGATGTTTTTTTTCCCTCTTTGCCCTGCAACCAAATAAATATTTCGCCTATTTGCAATCATCAAATAAAAAAAGGCAGCAAATGTTTTCAATGCTTCAAAGTTAAAAGCTGGTTTTTTTTTACTCCAGACCTCAATGGAGTTGTTCATGCTGACCATTAAAAAAAAAAGCTTTGGTAAAAAGTGCTTTTGAGGGCAGCAAAGAACATGCTGGCTGTCTGAGTCAGAAGGCTGTAATTATCTCGGAACAATGTGGAAATATTGTAAATTATGATAAAAATGTTTTTAAGGGCCTCATTTGGAGATGGAACAAAAATGTTTTTAGCACCAATTAATTAAAAACAAAAGTGAAGCACTTTGAAGTTATAAGGACTGACTATCAGTACTGTTTTTTTCACACTTCCAAGATCCAGAGACAGCAGTCTGATGACTGCAAAGACAATTAGAGACTTTTTACGCAAACAAAATTATAAAAATTAAGATTGTAGGGGAGAACGGGGTCGGTTGTCACACGGGTTGGTTGGCACACTCGTTATATCTCGCCACCAGGGCACTGTATCTCAAATTGGGGTATGGACATTTCCAGAATTAGGATCAGAGCTCACCTACATAGTCTTCTCTGGAGTAAAACAGCTGAACTTGAGGTGAGAGGACTTTTTGTGTTTTTCATGTCAAATTGTAAATATTCAGCTCCTCAGTATTTTTCTTCTAGGCTTTTAAATGATGGGTTTATAACAAAAAAGTCTTACCCTTACAAAGCGTGAGAGGAAAGCTATATTTTAGATTTTTATTAGCTAGCTAACTAGTTGTTAGATGGTTGTTAGCCTTGATGCTAGCAAAAAATTCCAGTTGGGGTTGGTCGTCACATTCTCTTTGGTGTTGGTTGTCACATGTAACAACCAACCCCTATGTTGGCAAAATCATGCATGGTGAAATGAGTTGGAGTGCGCAGACCCTACATTGTCCATCACTGTAACTCAGACAGTGACTGCATGTAGGCTAGTTGAGCCGGCCATTATTGTTAGGCCTGTTTGTTTTGTTCTTTATGTTGTTATAAAGGCTGGCCTAAAGAAGTGTTTCCTGTTCATGGTCCTTGCTCATTTTATGTTAAAATGCATTAAGTTATGTAGGTCTATCACTTGTCAGTGCAATTAAACTTTTAAATTCAGGTCTGCCTTCTTGCCTTTTTAAAAGATTTTTCCCATTGAAATACCATTGTGACAACCAACCCCATAATGTGTGACAACCATCCCTGTGATGGGGTTGGTTGTCACAATGTGCCAAAGTGTCTTTGATAGTTAATTGCCTCTTTGTTACAATGAGTTGGAAAATGAGAGGGATACACATTTCAAGCCAACACCTTAAGCTTCAATTAAATGTAGGAATGACTATTGAAAGATGTTTTGATGATGAGCAATCATCAAAACAGTAAAAAGTGTGACCAACTCCATTCTCCCCTATATTAAAAATTAAAATAAAATGACTCGTGCATGTGTTGTTTTTATTTATTTATTTCATTGTAAGTTAGCACAGAATAAATCTCGTATTTCATAAAGAGGATAAACATGCTGACAGCATCACTGTGTGTAAACAGGCAAACATGTTTAGTACTCATCATAATTAGCTCTGCATTATATCACCGGGGTTTAGGAGCTTGCATACAGTATCTGTGCATCCACACACACACACAGAGAGTAACAAAGCGCGGGGCAGCTGCGGGGCTAATTTGTTTAGAAGGAATTAATTAGACATTATTAGGGGGAAAACAATGGAGCAGAGGCAGGGAGTTTAACGGTGGGATGTCAAAGAGGCAAACCTGTCACGGAACAATAGGCTAATATACACCCACTGCTTCCCAGCTACTGCTCAATTACTTGATCACACAATGGCGTACAAATAAACACAAGCAGCCTTTTCTGATCGGTGAAATATTTATTCATGACGGCAGAGGTTGTATTTGTGTGGTTAGTGTGTGTGTGTGTGTGTCAGAAAGTGAGCAGATGTTTCAGAATTAAAGGTATCCGCTCTTATAACTTCAAGGCAAACATTGCAGCTGCTGTTGACGTTCACGAACCCGAAACTCAATTACGGAACAAAATGCAGAGTTACAGCTTGATATTATTTCTGCTCTTGACTCACGCTAATTCCTTCAGATCTCAGTCCAATCTAATTCCACTCCACTCTCAACGCCTTCCCACTCTCCTTGCCTAAATCTGCTTTATCACTGCAGACAGTGGCTACGGTCCAAATTGCCTCCCTGTCACGTTCTTCTTCACAGCCACTTCCTGAGCACGGCCAAGGCGGAGTTGAAGGTGTACTGGGCCTGGTGAGTTCCGCGGTGAGCCAGCAGCAGGGAGCCCGCCTTAGGTCCGTGGCCGGCCGCCAGGAGCTCGGCTGCGGCTTTTTCAACATCCCAGCCTCCCTCCTGCTGGTGGGACAGCATGTGGGAGCTGAGCAGGGGGTACAGGGTGGAGGAGACACAGCCCACCAGGAGCCCTGCGTCCAGGAGCAGTGAAAGGAGTTCTTCGTCGCAGGAGGAGGCCGTTTCCTTGAGGAACAAAGAGGAGGGAGAGAAAGTGTAAACACGTATGGTGATACAGTCTGAGGAAACAAACTTTGCTTAAGCTTTTAAGAATTTGGTTTGTTTTTGAATTTTGACCTTAAATAACAGTCAGAAATTGGTGTGTCTGCCGGGTAAACAACTTTTAGTTATTGTTCTGCTGCAGTGGGCCTGCTTGACTGTGCTTCAATTATTGTTATCAGACATACTTTTATCATTATTATAGGAACTAATATAGGACATATGTCTTCCATTACCACAGAACTTATAACTTTAAGACTGAATATTTGCTTGAGATGCTGTGTGTATCTTAATATGTGTATGTTTGTTCGTCTATGTCTAGTTTCTGTTTACAGATTCTACAGAAAACGCAGAATAATCACGTAAGACTAAATTTTGGTTTCAGAAGTGCTCTGGTTTCTATTTGTTGTGTAAGTTCAAATGTCTACTTGTGTTTTCACAGGCTTTGATTTTATAAACTATATATGATATATATATATATTTTTTCTCAATTCAATTTTTATTTTATTGGCATGAACAAAGACATGATAACCGTCAGTGTGGATGGAAAAAAGGTGAGACTCAATACATCAAAGAAGAATCCATCAGCTGTCATCTAATGACATTTCAGTTTCAGTTGAACAGCTATTTCCCTGCTGTTGTATAATACTTGATTCTAGTTGGTCAAAACTCCTAAACAACAGCAATTAATTCTCAACAGAAAATACAACGCCAGGGACAACCCTATCACACATCCTGTCAAATCGATTTGCTGAAAGTCTGGCATATCACTACCTGTTGACACTGTGTCAAAAAACATTGGTTACTGCCAAGCGGCAAACTCCGGTCTAAAAATATGAGTCCAATGAGGAAGTGCTAAAAACTGCAGTTCATCGAGGATCCACTTGAGGCTGGCTCCGGAAGTACCGGAAACCACATACACACTAATTCAAAAAAGACGATCTTTACAGCAGAAATAAACATGTTTACAGCCTGGTACAAAAGACAAGTGTAGTCTGGATAGCTCATTTCTTGATCGGAACACACTGTACAGGGGGGTGAATTTTTTTCTAACGCGGCAATTTCGAAGATTTAGGATTACAAGCCCTCCAATGAGAGGAGCTGTAGCTGTTGGCTAGGAGGCTCAAAGCCGACCTCTTTACGTCATACTCACTCGACAGCCGCAATATGGGTGCCATCGACGATTTGCCTCAAAACAGCTCTTCAGGAACAGAAAGGTAACGTCACGGATACTACGTCCATATTTTATAGAGTTTATGGTTTCCGCTCAGGCTGAGATTTGGGTAATATTGACAGTTAGTGGGCACAGATGTGTGGGAGTAGCCTGAGGAGTCAGTTTTTAGCTGGGTAATAAGGGAGATGATGCTCACTTTGCGTCAGGGTCCTGCTCACCCTGTCAGGATTCTAATATGCATGAACACTGGTTCACTGTACATTTCCTCTTGCATATCTGCATGCAGTTGCAGCCAAAAGTCTGCTGTTAGATTTTGTCTCTTGCTATTCAGACTGTAAACAATGGCAACGCACCAAAAAGAGTGATGACCATAAGGATTTTTTGGGTAACAGCTGTTACCCAAGTGGCCCTGTAAAGTTGGCTGTTGCACCCATAGGGTATATCACTTTTGGAAAATAACCAGTGGATTCGGGTCAAATTCAGATTCAATGATGTTTGGTCACCAATAAGCCTAGTCCTGGTCGAAGTTTCTTTAGACGATATTATGAAAAAGTACAGTCTACACCAGCTCTTTTTTAAAAATGTCCTGAGATAACTTTGTGGTGATTTGGCACAGTAAGAATATAAATTGACTGATTGATTCTAAACACCTTCAACAACAGAGAGGCTGATAGGTTTGATATTTTACCAAACACACTGTAACTGCAGCGGCACAATTTGACTTAGTGTGATTCCAGTGTTACACGCTTGAAGAAACCTGATGAGGTCAAATCCTGTGTTGACTCTGTGGCTGACCACAATTCCCTTTTCATCTGCTTCACACACACAAACACACACTCTTCTCCCCCTCCCCTGCAGCACTCTGCAGCTTTGACAGGAACATTCTCAGTTGCCAAAACAATTTCGAACACATGTTTGCACAGACCTAAACAGCCTCTTTTACGTAATATTTTAATCCCATCTTCCGCCTCTTTACATCAAAATAATTGCATGCAAATTCAAACAGCTAAATGCCATTGGGGGCTGCAGTGAGTGCTTCACAGTTCATGGAGAAGCTGGGCTGAGTGCTGGGGGTTGAAAAAGGCCGTCTCTCCGCCTCTCTCTCTCTCTCTCTCTCTCGCTCTTTCTCTCTGTGTGACTCAGCCCATCTCCTCTGCATCACCTCACCTGTTTGCTGCCTCTATTATTATATGGCTTGCGCTCGTACACGCAATAAGTGCGCGTAAGCAGGCACAACAGCAAGTTCCTGTCAGGGTATTTCTGGAGCTGAGGCGGATCAATTATGAATGTGGAGCTCATGTCTTCTATTCGGTAGTAGAAGAGGGGAGAGATACGGATGAATTTCTCTCCTTTAAAGCTAAAAATCTCTCATCTTTGGGCCGGTCTCGCTCCAGTTTTCTCTTTCTTGAAGGACAATTCATCCTTAAATCCATACAACTGAAGGAAAAGATTTCTTTACTGGTGGGTTGATGGATATTCGTGAACTCAAATGTCTCACAAGAGGGCTGAAAGATGTTCTGCTGTTGTAATAAACAGTGACACTGTCCTTACCTGGAATCCTATTTTGTACAAAGAGTGAGTTCTGCTTTGTGGCAACATGAGCAGATCAGAAAAAGAACATTATCACTGTGTCCTATGATTCATATTTTCAGAAAAAGTCATTTTGTTTTTTTGGCACATTTACCATTTGAATACAATAAAAGTTCACTCTCGCTTTGGCCTCGATGTGAGACAAACAGAGATTTGACATATTACGGTTATAGAGATACAATATGTCGTGCATGTCTAATAATTCAATTCATCCCCTCCTTTGAGAGATGTGATTGGATGAACCATGACAGGCAGGGGCAGAGAGGAGACGTGCAGAGATAAGTTTGAATTTTTAGACAGAGGTGAATGAGGAGGTCATTCAGCTAATCAGAGAACTAAGGAAGGGAAACAAAGAGCAGGGAGAAGGGAGGGTTTAGGAGAATTGAAATTGTGTGTAATAGAACGATGGAGAGAGAGGGAAAGGTGGAGAGGAGAAAGAAAGACAGGCTCTGAAAGCATCACATACATACATTTTAAAGTGCAAGTGCACAGAGAACCAAAGGGAGGCACTTCAAAATAACTTAACACTGCAGCTTCAAACTTTTGGTTTGTAGCTTCAACAGAGGCTCGAAACAAATGTGCTACACAGGATTTCTAGACCTGCATAGACCTGCACTGACCTACTTTGAAGCTCAATATCTTAAAGCAGAAGCTGTCAAGCTTTACGGATTTAGCAGAAAGTAATACACCTTCATCAAAATGTTTGCCTCTCAAGTGTCTGGCAAGGGTTCAAAAACTGTGTGTCTGAGATTTTAAATTCCCTTTAAGATATTTCTATAACCAGTTTTTCTAAAAAATATTCAGTTGATTGGAAGTGGGTGTAAAAGTACACATATTCGTATCAAACCATTTCGGTACAGCGCTTTCGATACGGTGCAGATGTGTACCAAAATGGTTCAGTGCAGTGCTACAGGTAATGCAAATTCAAGGTCCCCACAGGGATCAGAAACGGGAGCGCACCTCATACACTGTGTGTATAGCCAGTCATGTTGGTTACTGAAACATTGGATTCAGTGTCAGTTACTTTTTCAACACATCAACTCAAAACATGCTGAGTTTAACTTCTGTTGTACCGTTGCACCCCTCGTAGTGAGGTCTCACTTTTTCGGGCTTAGGACATCACCACTATCCAACAGCATAACACTGAACATCATGACATACTGAATCTGAGATCTAGAAGCACAGTGACACACTGCAACAACTCAAACTAAACAAGTGTTTAGTACTAGGATTCCATTAGATTCACTTCAAACTACATTCACCTGATAAGATGTTGTATTTAAAGATATTACTAGTGGGACTTGGTGATATGGCCTAAAAAAAAGAATCTCCGATTTTTTTCACACCAAAGTCAATTTACAATTTGAATGGATTTTCCTTATCACCTCAATGCAAAAAACCTGAAACATTTCAAATGACAAAATTGACTTGAAACAAGTTTTTTCTTTTCTGGGTGATTAGCTCACCTCTGTGGTCATCAGAGAAGTAAGCTGTATGGAGGCAGACGCTTCACAGAGCCTAACCGTAGTTGATGAAATACTCCATCAAACTCATGTAAGGCAGCATGGTGTGAATCGACCATATGTCTGCTGTAGTGGAATAAAACAACATACCTTCCAGCTCTCCAGTGATTTTTATATTTTTACAGTTGTACAGATGAGGCAGGGCAACTTCAAGAAAATAATCGTAACTGGGTCACACATACCTAGGATTGATAGTTTGGAAAATGCAGATAAAGACAGGCTTTTCCACTGTATAAATGGGCATCATGTCTTCAGCGAGATGTGGCGAGACTGAATCAGTAAAAGTGTTCTATGTTCAGTTTCTGGTTTTACCTTTTAAACCTTATGTCCCTGGAGAGTTGCCTGGCTGGCTGTCCAATAATGTTTAAGCCTTGACTGGAGTTTCACATCCAGAAAGGTGAACCCAGAAGACTCAGCACAGTAGCTTTCCACTCAGTCCCCTGCTTGTTACACGCTATAATGGCGCCACTACTGTTGGCTGCATTTAGCGGGCATTTGTGGGCTGTAGTGGTAGTGAGACACATTTCTCACACTCAGCAGCATGTCTGTGTTTGAGATGTTGAGATAAACGGGTCGCCCTGCTGCTTTTAGCTGCAACAGATTGTGTTTTGTTCAAGGTCTGATGCTGCAAAACTGTACTGGCTTAAAACATTGAATGAGGTCACCTTTTTTAAGAACAATCTCATCTTTAGCCCCTCGTGGCCATGTTGTTGTTGTGTGCGTCTCTGTAGGAAGTGAATAAGGGTGGGATGTGTTAACTGCAGCAGTCCAAGGGTACAGGTAGAGGTAGTTTCAGAAAAAAATCTAGATTTTCACTTGTTAAAATCGTCCTAAACCATACATTGGAATTAATTGATAAAATCAATGTATCATTCAGCCCTAATTACAAGCCAAAACAAAACCCAAAGTGCTTTAATGAGTGAAAATTATCTGGCATTAATGTTGCTGACTCCACTGGAACATTTGTCAGAGAACAAGAGAACAATTGTTTTTAACAAGTAACCACAGTGCGTCCCTCAAGGATTTCTTTTTTTTTGTGTGTGTGATTGTTGCGGCCCAAATAGCCTGATTTTGTGACTGTTTTTTGAAAAAATTGCGGTGAAGTTGCAATTTCTTTTTGCTTTTTTCCCCCAATAACATCTCAGGGGCAAGTAAATATGCTAAATTACAGTTGTTCTTAGAAAACATTCTTGATGTGGCCACTGTGACTGTATTTTGATTCTCTTGATTCACAGACAAATGCCATGAAAGGTCTGTATTGCACATTTACGACTGTCCTTGAATGTACTAGCAGTGACAGGCGCCCATGACAGACAGTCAGTTCACGTCACTCTGAAATGCATCTACATCTTTCAACAAGGAGTTGATCCAACCGAATAAATGCGTCTGATGTATCACCAAACTGGAATAAATCAAGTTGTAGACGCAGAGCTTTTTACGGTAATGGCGGTAAAGGAAGTAAAATTGATGACTGAACCGATGACATACAGGGGCTGAGATTAAGGTGATTGGTCAATTTGTGGGAAAGTTGCGGTGATTGTATAAAATTGCAAGGTCGCGCAAAAATCATGCTGATTGGTAGAATTTGCGTTGATAGTTGCGATCACGAAATCACAACTTCCTGGAGGGACTGCAAAGTCTATATTTGAAATAGGTCAAAAACACTTGCTCAGTTTGTAGTTTTTACAGTGCAGTACAACACAAAGTCAGACAAGGTAACACTTAAATCTCTGGTGAGTCCAAAAGTGTCAAAGGCCCTTTTCACTTTGATAAATATAGCATGATGGTGTGCCTTGTGGCGCTCATAAAGCCATTGTTTTGATTAAACTCTGAACAAATGAATTTGACTTGATTTGACCTGAAAGCATGCTAATTACCTTTATCACCTTCTAAAGTGTTCCCCTGTAATCAAGACTCACACTTACAGGTCTGAAAACTCAGCCAGGTGGCATCCAAAAATGATAAGAAAACACATTTATGTCTCTCTGATTAGGATGTATCAGCGACTGAAGCATCAGGAGGGGGAAATGCAGGTGTCAGTGCTGTGAGTGCTCCAGATATCACACCTGTAGGGTGCTGCAGAGGCGACCAGTTTGGAAAGAAACAACATGAATATATCGTCACATTCAGCGAGGTTGGGCTACGTGGAAAGTGAACACATTGGCAGAAATCAAATCTGTCCTATGCCACGACCAGTTTGGGGTGTTATGGAATTTGTGCATATTTTGAAGCCATTCTGGATGACATCAAAACACCCAATTCACTGCAATAAACATATGTCTTTATATTCTGAATTTCCTGGTCCATCATAAAATAAAAAACATGCATCCTGACATGCACGAACGCACGCACGCACGCACGCACATGCACGCACGCACGCACGCACGCACGCACGCACGCACGCACGCACGCACGCACGCACGCACGCACGCACCTCTCCCAGGCTATTATTGTGTGACGCTGTCGAGAGAGAGACAGCAGATTTGAGTCTTAGAGTCAGAGGGATTGACAGTCTAGCTGAAAATAGATGTGAAAGAGCAGCAGAGGGATGGAGGGGAATCTTGATATCAGAGCGGAGCAGATAACTTTATGTCCTTTTCCCAACTCCAACAGCTCTGCCATATTTTAGGTGTTGCTGTCCATCAAGAGCTGCCGCCCACTTAGCTCACGGTAGACAGTGAAGTCTTTCATGATCAGTACCTAATGCTGCTTTAAAAATAAAATCATCTTATCCTTCTTCTGCTATGATTTCTCAATGGAACATACAGTTATGACACTTACTGAAAATATGGAAGGATTATGTCAGTGACGTAGTTGGTCAGACTGTGAATGTGTGTAGAGATCACATCATACAGGGCATTACAATACTTTTAGAACCATGAGCTATGGTCTTCTATGTCCAAAGATAGTGCATCAAGTGGTAAAAAGTTCCAAAAATGTGTCACTGATTGATTTGGGTTGCCTCTGATACTTGCCAATTTTTGGGTGCTAATGCTAACCTGGCTGCTGCTGCCTCCTAATTCTTCAATACACCTTTGGTAACAATTACTCAAAAGATTTGTTGCGTTAAAAACGTGTGGCTTTTCTTCCTCCACTCAAAACCCTTGGGGCACGTTTTGCAAGTTGCAACAGTGTTATCCTCCCCTAAAGCAGGAAAAACCTACACATTGGTGACACTTTTGGCCCTTTTCCACTGGCCCATCTTAAGGCTGATTTATACTACAGCGACGAATCGACAGCGTACCCTACACTGGGGGTCCGCGTAGCTCCCACACCTACGCAGAGGCCTACGCACGTAGCTGATGTGCACCTCCCCCAAAATGTAACTACACGTAGAATCGACGCGGACCGCAAGCCCTGTGATTGGTCCGCTCATCAGCTGTGTATTTCATCTCCTCCTCTCTATTCTTCATGTAATCATGTCTGTATGATAAACAGAAACATGTATCAGCAGTAGATTAACATAACACGCTCTGAATCGCTGTGTAAAAGTAAAAAGAGATCGTAGCGGGGCCGGAAGCAGGTGACCGGCTATCAGAGAAACCACACTGCTCTCAAGCGTTTTGGGGGAGAATTGCTGCGCGACACGGAAACATCAACGCACAAGTATGTGGGGCTCATGTCCGTGTCAGCCCCTGCTGCGTAGGGGAGACGCAGAAGTATAAACCAGCCTTTAGCCCTACTCTACTCGACTTGACTCGACTCTGCTCGGTTTATGTTGCGTTTCCACGGGCGCGGTACCTCGTGTCAGATGCCAGTTTTCCGTACCTGCTCTGCTCTGGTTCCAAGCGAGCTGAGCCGATACTAAAAGGTGACGTTGACGGACTGCCGGCCACTAATTGGTCAGAGAATGTTGTTACCAAAGAGTCATGAAGGCGAAGCCCAACACAGGAATCAAACTGTACAATGTCTGCACGCAAAGTTTCTCCGTGGTCCGTTGACAAGGTCCAGACTTTTTTGGGTCTAGTGGCGTGAACGCAGTTTTGCGCAGCTGTGTTATGACGACCCCGCCAACCGTGAGTCAGTACTCGGGCCGGTGGAAAAGGTACCCAAACCGAGTAGAGTCGAGTGGAGTAGAGTCGAGTCAAGTCGAGTAGGGCTGGAACTGTGTAGTGGAAAAGGGCACTAAGTTTACTCTGTGGTCGGCTTGTTGCTTCTGTGCCTGTTCTTCTCTGCCTGTAATGTGTTAGAATACTATTGGCACATGCAGGCTTGTTAATAATTGAAATGAAAGGATATTTTATTGGTTGTTTTTACTGGATAAAATCCTCTTATCAGATTAATAGATAACAATAAAATTCCTGTTATCAGACTTATATGTCTTGCATCCTATATACCCAATTTTTCCATTAAAGTTCTGCATTCCTGTCACATCATGAATGATTCACCTTGCATTGACACATTGTGTGATTAAAGAAAAGCAAACATGAGGAATGATTTGAGATGTTGGAGGACACACTGATTGCTTCCTTGCAGAAAGTTAGATGGGGAGATCAATACAGCTCTCATATCTGTCATTAAAAATTCAGCTACTGGCAGGAGGAGAAAATTAGCTTCTCTACAGTCTTTATGTCAATGCTAAGCTAAGATAACCAGCTGTTGGCTCCACCTCATTACTGAACGTAGCATAAAGGCATAAGTGGTATCGATCCTCTTATCTAACTGCCGGGAAGAAAGTAAATTAATACATTTCCCAAACATGGACGGTTTATTTAACTCACAACAAATGTAGTCGTTAAAGTTTTGATTTGATATATACAGCCATAATGCTCCTCACTCTAAAGTACAGACTATCCCCTTGTTACCTGTACACCATCATTGAGTGGACTATATGGCTTACAATCCACTCACACACTGGTATATCTGTCCATGATTACCTCCTAACTCGTCTCTCTTCTTCTGTCTTCAAAGTCTTAAAAGTCAATAAAAATCATTACGAATGTCAAAGTCTCCAATCTGATGGAGGATGAAACACATCCACCATGTCTTGCCTTTCTTTCTAAGAGGTAAACTTCATAGATAACAAGAAAACCAGTCCTACTATGTGTGTATTTGTGTGTGGTGTGTGCGAGTGTGTTAGGTTAAAAGCCCATCCAAATCTTCTCTTTAGGTTCAAAGAGCACTTTGTCTGCCTCTTCAGTGGAGCAAAAACAAAAGGCCTCTTCTGTCTGTCTAGTGTGTGTGTTTGTGTGGTTGTGTTGGCAGCTGGCGTGCGCCTTGAGTGAATGAACAAACACTCAGCATGACAAGAGAACTGACACATCAAACTCCAACAATAAGATGTCCAACTCCCCCCCTCTCACTCTTGTTATCACCTTCTCATTTCTTGCTGTCTCACCCTGTGAAAGACAGCCAAGGTTGTCACTCCTGCTTGTTTTCACTGGACGCTAAATGTTTCCTGATTGCTCTGGTCAATTTTTCACACCTCTGTTTTCTATTCTCGCTCCACACGCCTCTCATTTCCTGTATGCGCCTTCCTCCACCCTCTCTCCCTCCCTGAGCCAAACCAGGCTGCGAGCTTAATTGGAATTACCGTACACGTACAATGTCTAATACATAATGCATGGCCCTGCCTTCTTTTATCATTTAAATCATAAAGCTTCTTTGGAATGCCAGACAACACACAACTATCTCCTTCACTACCTTTCTCATCCTCTTCTCTCCTTCCCCCAGGCTCTGCTTCCCATCCCTCCATCCTAGCTGTCCCTAGGCTTTGGCGGTGCATCAAGCAGAGCGTGCACACAAACACACACACACACACACACACACACACACACACACACACACACACAGACACACACACACACACACACACACACACACACACACACACACACACACACACACACACACACACACACACACACACACACAAACACACACACACACACACACACACACACACACACACACACACACACACACACACACACAGACACAGACACAGCTCCAAACAGTCTTTGCTTACAGCGCAACATGATTGAAAGTGACATAGGAAGAGGCGGTGAAGCCCCCAAAAAGTGAAATAAAAAGCACAAATAAAAAGTGGGTTGTGACGCACATGAGCAAACACAGAAACACTAACACACACACATGCAGCAATCAGGGATCAGCCCACTGAGTCGCAAACAAACACAGCGAGATTAACAGGTCCAATATGCACAAAGGGCTGTAAACAAGCCCACTTAAACAAGCAATTAGACACATAATCACTTAATCAGATTCATACACACACTAACACACCTCCTGTTTTCAATCTACTACAAGTGGACCAGGTGTAAGGGAGACTTTGGAAGGGACGAGGCTCAAATGGTGTATATATAACACTGTTATTATCTAAATGCATGATAAGGACACAGTAGATACTTGGTGGAGTGGGTCAAGGATGGGAAGAGGCTTTAGGTGAATAAAAAACAAAAGATAAGGTAGGTAAGTTTAAGTTAAATTAAAACTGTAAACTCAACATGTTTTGTGGCCTCAAATGAGCTGCAGTTATTAACATGGTGAGCTGGTTAGCTTACTGCCTACAACAGTGAAGATAAAGTTAGGCTGGGGAGTTAATATTCCCTATTACATACTCATTTCAATAATTTATCATTTTTAAACCTTTATCTTATGTCAAGTTGTGCTTGACAAATAATAATGTGCGTTTATCTGCAAACAAAATAAACGTCAGGTTTTACATTTTTCCTCATCATACTCACATTACTAAAACTATCTTCTATGTCCAAAAGCAAGTGAATAAGATAAACTCTGGTTTTTATGTGTTCTACATAAATCATCTACCACTGGGACTACTTACATTTATCCTGGAACATATAGCTTTAAGGCTAAAGCTGTTAAGTCTATTAGAAAAATATCATGTTTGAAGTATGCAGTAGCCTCAAGCATTGAAAAATCAAGCCAAAGTTGAAGTGCAAAAAACTGCAGTTCCCTAAGTGTCCACTTGAGGCTTTACTTGAGGTAAAGCAAGGGGATCCCAATGAGGTCCTGTGTTTAAAAGCCCATTTTTCTTGCAAAATGTAACAGCCTGGTACAAAACTAATTATCAGGTATATCACTCATTTATATATCTGTTCTCGATGCACATACATGGAAATTTGCCTATTTAATAGAATGTATTAATTAGGGGTGTGGACGAGATGATAGACAAGTAAGCATGTTGTAACCAAGTGGAAAACTCCGGTCTAAAAATATGAGTCCAATACGGAAGTGCTAAAAACTGCAGTTCATTGAGGATCCGCTTGAGGCTGGCTCCGGAAGTACCTGAAACCATATACACACCAATTAAAAAAAGTCGATCTTTACAGCAGAAATAAACATGTTTACAGCCTGGTACAAAAGACGAGTGTAGTCTGGATAGCTCATTTCTCGATCGGCTCACACTGTGAGGGGGGTGAATTTTTTATAACATGGCAATTTCGAAGATATTGAGATTACGAGTCTTCCAATGAGAGGCACAGCTGACTTGATTGACAGGCGGGGAACACTGTAGCTGTTGGCTAGGAGGCTCAAAGCCCGTCTCTTTACGTCACAATCACTCGACAGCAGCAATATGGCTGCAGCCGACGATTGGCCTCAAAGCAGCGCTTCAAAAACAGATGGGTGACATCACGGATACCAGGTCCATTATTTATACAGTCTATGGTTGTAACTGTCAGGAGACAAAAGCAAGGTTAAGCTCCACCTCTTTTCCCATCTCTTGCTTGACTGAAGGTTAGGTTGAGTCAGCATTTTTAACATGGTGCCACCATGGTTCGGCTTTAATTTTGTCTCTTCAAAAACCAATATGTGATGTCACAGAGAGTACATCAATGTTTTATTCAGCCAGCAGCATGTTGGTCCCAAGAGCATAATATTTTAAGGGTTCTAATTTAAAAAAAAGAGCTTAAAAGGTAGAGCAGAGACTGTATTTCAAGCAATTTATGGAAGCAATGTTAGCATAATGAGCTAGCTAGCCCACAGCTAATGAAGTTGTCTTAAAATAAAGCAACCACTGTGTAGATTAAATACATTTTATCATCCATTTTAGTCATTATGAATCTATTACAGTAACTGAAAGCCTTTCAGGCACAGCAGCAGTAAAAAAAAGGGATGTGGCTGAAAGACATGATTAAACAAAGATAAACCATACTAAGGAAAAAAAAAAGAGAGTAAGAAAAAAGACAAAAAGGTTTGCTGGAGAACTTTTCGGCAAACCTTGGTGTAGACTGCAGCTGTATTTGTGCGCTGTGTCTTAAAGAGCTGTATGTTACACTGACAGCTCATTCATATTGACAGAACACCTCTTATCAGCCCCTCATCCATGTCCCCCATTATTCAGGCAGGTGTTAACCCCTGGCTTCCTGCTCTACTGCTCCCCTCTGCTCCTGCATGGTCCATACATCTTCACTAGGAGGAGCAGAGCAGAAAGATGAAGGAGAGGAAAGACAGAAAGAAAAGACAGGAGGAAGGGAGACTGAGGTACTAAAGTTGGAATAGGAAGTGAGAAGGCCACGTATGTGAAGAGAAATAGAAGCCTGAACACCTGTGCTGATTTTTAAGCATCATTATGAAGAATACAACCTGATATTTTTTTCCGTCACCACTTTATCTCCCTCTCAACTCATATCCTCTACTCCCACTCCTTTCTTTCCTCCCTCTGTTTTACTACGCCCACTGTGGTCTCCACTGCAGCGAGGCAAGACTCAGTAAATGGGAGGTAAAGTGAAAACATATCTCAAACTGAAGCCAAACAAATTACTTTTTCTCATTTACTTCCTATGTCAAGTGGTTTTCTATAACACTGTTTTAATTAAAAAGTAATCTTCAGAATTAATCTTTTTTTTCCCATTGTGATCTCAGGGGTATCTCATTTATGGAGGAAGAAAAAACAGTGTTGATACTGGGGAAAACAATGTGCAAAGTAATCTGTGGCAACAGATACCAGGAAACACTCACAACTGTTGGGTAGTGCATGAAGATAAGGGCTGCCAATCACTCAGAGTGGCATGTCATCTTCATGTACTTAATCAACAGCATTGTGCTTTGCAGAGCTGATAAATATGATGCATTGTGCCTGAGCTCAACCTCAGGTTAGTTAATTAAGACATGAAAAGGCACATATTCAAATGACGGGTGAAACTTCAGATGATTAATTATTTTCAGTGTGGTAAGTCGGAGTTAAAAAGCTTGGACAAAAGGGTGAACAATCCTTAAAGACTGACGCCTGCACAGTAAACTCTGTAGTAAAATATGTGCAAGTCAAAGATGAACCATAATTAATTATTCCTGATCCTCCCTCGATACGATAAATTCTTCTGATCTGCTAATGGCTAGCAGCTGGTTAGTCTGTTTGTAGATCTGATGAAAGAACTTCAGCTCCAGCTATGGTCATGATGGGAATATTGTGCTTGTAAAATTTAACTTTAGAACAATCTGAGCAACCTAAAGGGTTAGTTTGCTAAGAATTGGGCAATCAATCAATACATTTTTTTCAACCATGTTTAATCGCTTCATTTTTCGATAGTTGGCATGTTTAAAATTCCATAATTTTGTGTTTCAAAACAGCTAAAAAAAGTCAATTTTATTATTGTAAAGCAATTATTACATCAGTCTCAGTTTGAGAAACTAATAACTGACTTTTAAATGTATTACTCAAAGAAATGTGTGATCTGAAACCATGGCTTAGAGGTAGGAGACAGCTTTAAAGTGCTCATTCTTTGAAACAGTGTTTTTTTCTCTGAAGGACTACACTGTTAAATATTAAGAAATATGCAGGAGAGCATGTGCAATGATTTAGATTCCCCACAGGTCTGTGGCGACCATAGACTGTACAAAATATGGACATAGTATCCGTGACGTCACCCATCTGTTTCTGAAGCGTTGTTTTGAGGCCAATCGTCGGCGGCAACAATATTGCTGCTGTCGAGTGATTGTGACGTAAAGAGACGGACTTTGAGCCTCCTAGCCAACAGCTACAGTGTTCCCGCAGTCAGCTGTGTCTCTCATGGGAAGACTCGTAATCGCAATATCTTCGAAATTGCCGGGTTAGAAACAAATTCACCCCCGTACAGTGTGTGCCGATTGAGAATTGAGCTATCCAGACTACACTCGTCATTTGTACCAGGCTGTAAACATGTTTATTTCTGCTGTAAAGATCAGCTTTTTCCCATTCATGTGTATGTGACTTCCGGTACTTCCAGAGCCAACCTCAAGCGGATCCTCAATGAACTACAGTTTTTCGCACTTCCGCATTGGACTCATATTTTTAGACCGGAGGTTGCCTCTTGGTGGCGACTCACACACTCCAAAATACTCTGTCGGTTTTTGTGACACGGCTGCCTGCTAACATCAGTCTGTTTAGCTGCACCTGTATGCTTCGCTTGTAGGTGGTTACTCAAACTCGAGGTGCTTCGGTGATATTTTAATTCTGATGACATAAAGTGTTACTTTTGGCTTGTCAACTGAGCTGTCAGGACATTTTTTTTTTTAAGAGAATATGCCATTCAAAAGCACCTGATTAGATTGAATGTTGCCAGCCTATTGGTGAAGAATGGATAACTAAAGTGAGCTAACAAAAAAAAGAAGACACCCAAAATAGAATCATTCAACAATGAATGTCAATATGTTGAGGTGGAGTTGAGGCAGGCCACATCACATCCAACCTGTCTATGAACTCACTCACCTTGAAATAATCAATAAGGATTCGATGTATAAAAAAATCACCTCAAGTTCAATTGTTGTGAATAAGGAAATGAGCCATTAAGACCAAAACCCCTTTTGTACAAGGCTGTCATCATGTTTGATTCTGCTGCTAATATGGGCACTTTCATACGGGGCTTAATAGAGACTCCTTGCCTTTAAGAGCCAGGTTTAAGAAGATATTATCTAACCTTAGTTTTTTGCACTTCCTTATTGGCTGCTTTTCTTTTAATACGATGCAGCTTGAGTCTAACACATGTGGGGTAGGACACTTTTTCTTTCTTTCTTTTTTTTTTAAGTTGTGTTTTTTGGCATTTTTCCCTTTATTGGACAGGAAAACTGGAGAGAGACATAAAATGTGGGGAGTAGAGAATGGGGGAAGACATGATGAAAATTGAAGAGGCCGGGAGATGAGCCTATGGGATGCTCGCTTAAGGCTGATTTATACTTCTGCGTCACCCCTACACTGCAGGGGCTGATGCGGACATGAGCGCCACATACTTGTGCTTCGATGTGTTTGTGCAGCAATTCTCCGCCGAAACGCTTGAGGGCGGTGTGGTCTCTCTGATAGCCGGTCGCCTGCTTCCAGCCCCGCTACTATCTCCGTTTACTTTTCCACAGCGATTCAGAGTGGGTTATGTTAATCTACAGCTGATAAATGTTTCTGTTTATCATACAGACATGATTACATGAAGAAAAGAGGTGAGGAGATGAAATACACGGCCGATGAGCGGCCGATGTCCGGGATCCTGGAAGTGCTGTAAATGCGGGAAACACAATGCCGCCGAGCGGACCAATTACAGGGCTTGCGGTCAGCATCGATTCTGCGCATAGTTACATTTTGGAGGAAGTGCATGTCAGCTACGTGCGTTGGGCTCAGCGTAGGTACGGAAGCTACACTGACCCCTGGCTTAGGCTATGCCGTCGATTTGACGCAGAAGTATAAATAAGCCTTTAGACCGCTAGACCAACAGCGCCCATAGAACACTTTTTCAAATCGCTTTCCTCACAAATGACACAACAATAAAAGTTGTTTCAGCCCTGACAACTTTTAGGCTCTTAAAATCCTTTATCAACAGCAATAATAATAACTTTGTATAGAAAATAAAGCAATTTTCCAAAACAAAGAAAGAAAAAACAGGTGCTATGCATTCACAACAGAGAACAAAGCCACAAAAAACATGTTGAAAGAGAGAAAGTGACAGGTAGCAATGTAATTACAGCAGGAAACAATTTGAAATGTGAGTGTGGAGACAATACCATGAATAAATCAAACCAACAAAGGAAACTAAGTAAAACTCAAAGAAATCAAAGACAAAAGCATAATTGAATTTAAAGAGCAAGCATGTTTAAAGGATTTATGTCAAATGGGTATAACAAGAAATGCATCATCTCCTCAGGTGCACTAAAAACAAATGCAAAGTGGTGTGACTATAGGGTAAGTGGCACTGTTCCTTCTGAAGGGCTGAGGTAGAAGTTTGGTTCATAAACAAGAGAAACTTAGAGTTTTAATCGATAAGGTACAAAACTAGACCCGGCCTTAATGATTACAGTATGAAGAGCTGCACATGTGTAGTTGAGTTTGACTCCAGTTAGTGAATCTTGCTTTTAAAGGTTCTGGAGCAAGAAGATTGGGACAACCTTATACTTTAACAGACACCTGTCAACCATGCATCCAGAGAAGTCAGTGGAACACTTAAGTTACTTTGACTGTTGTTGACTTTACTGTAAGTGAGCTGCCAGATCACATTATCCTCTAATGTGACTCAACCACATGGTCAAAATGTTTACTTAGATAAAAGTCTGATTAATAGCAGGTGGGTTGAGAGTATTTTCAAGTTTATCAGACACCTGCAGTGATCCCACCGCAGCAGAAACAATTAGTGCGTCTCTTCATTAAGAGAGATACATTTACATACAACGCTGTAATTTCATAAATCTCCAGACACGCCAACAGTATCAGTCAGAATCTAGTGTTAATGCCTGAAATACATAACATAGAAAATACAAATTTACCTATTGTTCTAGCTTGGGGGTAGCAGGGGTTCAGTACAGCGAGTGGGCTGAGTCTTCATGATAATATAAATCACTCAGGAGCAAACAGAAGCACTGTACTCAAAATAAATCAGTTGAGAAAGAATGAAGTCTTGGTACTATCACACAGGGAAATGCTCTCTCTCTCTGTCTCTGTCTCTGTCTCTGTCTCTCTCTCTCTCTCTCTCTGTCTCTCTCTCTCTCTCTCTCTCACTCTCTCACACACACACACACACACGAAAAGACAAAGAGAAGAGACGCACGACAGATGAACACACACTCATGTTTTATCAGATGTCTCAGATGTAAGACAATTTCTCTCTGTCTCTGCAGATGTTATCTCCAGATGAACACTGTTCTGTGCTGCACTGAACATAACCCTGTTCATTCAGAGGCAAGATAATTCCCCACAGCAGCGTGACACACTACCTGTCGTACTCCATTCATACACCCCTCCCCCCTTTAACCCTCTCTGATTTATCTGTCCCGCTATTTCATCCCTTCTCCGTCCAGACTGTACACTCCACTCCGTCCCTTTTACCCCCATATTTCTCTAACTTAACATTTTAATACATTTGTTCTATATTTTTTACCACTCTCCATCCTATTTATCTCTCTCACCACACATCCTCCCCCATCTTTGATTTCCTCACCCCTGCATCTAAATTACACATCTTTTCTCTTACCCCCTTTAGAACCCCGCCTCCCTCTGCCCTGCTCTCTGTTCTCTTTGGGATAAAAGCAGCGTGTTGCTAAGGTGTACCGATATAGGAGCTTGAACGTTTCATTTAATGGGGGCTCTGTCGCTTAATAGAGAGGCTTTCGTTTATCTGATCCGGGAACAAAGACAGGGTCTGCTGGGTCTGAGAGGCCTACTTTGTGACTACTGCTTATCTGATTGGAAAACAGCAGAGAGCGGCCCACACAGTCCTAAACTATTACTCTTATCTGATTGTGGCTTCCCAAAACAGGGGGACAGTTAGGGAGTGTATGAACGTTGGCTTTTTTGACTGTTTAGATTATTCTACTACATTCTTATCTTATGTCAGTGAAAAGATTTTGTACATTTTTAACTAGACTGCTTCATCACGTCTTCAATTTGCACAGAATGTAATCACAAACTGAGATGAGAAAGGTCCTGTGAGACAAAGTGAAGAGATTGGAGGAACTGAAATTTCAGGAGCATCACATGGCAGGATGAGGTTGAAGGGGGGAAATATTTTCAACACGAGAACAGCATTGATCAGTCTGTTTGCATGCATTGAATTGAATGCAATTTTTGATGTCATGTCCTCTCTACCAAGACTCATCCCTCTGATATACAGAAAAATAAATGTTAAAAGTGTTCTTATTTACGGACTAAAAATAGGCATTATAATTGGGAACCACGGGACCACTCGATAACCAGAATTACTTGAGAAAAGTTTCTACTGTAGACTCCACTTTTTAAAGAAATGTATCGACAAGTTATTTTCTCATTCTAGGTTTTCAACTCTACTTAGTTGCAGCTATAAGTTGTTTGTACATTTGTTGTTTGTGCAAAAGCCTCTTCTTATGTAGAGGTCTATCTACAAATGGAAACAATTGTTTCTAACTTGTTGGTCTGATAAAAGCTAGGGCTTGTAGTCATGGAAAACTAGCATGAATTTGAATGTAGCATTTCCTCAGGACTCCGTCTAACCCCTCCCCCCCGCTCACATGCATGAGCGCCGCTGGCTTGCGACGATATGATCGTGACTGATTCAAAACCGGTCCTCACCAAAACATTATCATAGTGAAAGTTAAAAACACAAACAAACATGGCTATTGTTAGTACACAACTGTCATGCTAGCATTATCCAGTTGTACTGGTGACACGATATCAGGAGAAAAGTTATAATACATATAAAACTGTAACAGTTCTACTGTTTGTTAAACGTGTGCAGTGAAGATGTTCTTAATTCCTACAGTGTTGACAGTCAGTGAAGGCATCAGGAGAGGTGTAGAGTGTGCGAGCAGGAGAGAGGAGAGACAAGAAGAGAAGTTCTTCATTCATTCAACCATTGATTGTTGCTTCGTTGGTTGTCATGATCACGGCCGACAGTGACCGGTTATTAAAGATCAACGTGTTCACGAATCGGCTCGTCATCCCTACAGCGTCCGGACGGATGCTACAGTACATCTACATTTTATGTAGGACTTACTAAATGTCATTAATTCTTTTGCTTGTCAGAGCCCCCGTGGTGAGAGCTTTTTAGACTCTGATCCGGACTACAGTCCTGAGCAAAGCGCCTCATCAGGTCAGAGGGGACAGGCCCAAGGTCGAGCGAGAGGGGCAGTAAGTAGAGTCAGGGGAAGCGGAGGCAGGGGACGGGGAGTGAACGCCGGGAAATGTACGCGCAGGAGGCGGGCAGAATTGCAGGACGGGATTTGTTTGGTTTCATAATTTCGGACCCCAAAAATGGAAATTGGTTGGTGTTTTCCCAGGTTTACTCCGGCTGTAGATAGCAGCTTTTTTCCGCTCTTTTCAAAGAACACATTATGTATTGATTGCCATCGAGACATAAAGATCATTTTATCCAGTATAACAAAAAGTGTATCTAAATCTGACTACCAACCCCAGCTTTAAATCAAGAAATCTGAAGACACCACCTTGAACTCTGAAGAGTTGTATTATTGAAGTTTTAAAGGAAAGTTTGAATGAATTTGAAGGCTGAACGACTCTTCTCATTCACACTGCAGTACTTTAGAGGGCTCAACTCAGTCTGCATGTGAAAAAGGTCTGTGCACACTGTAATGATAACACTTACGGAGGTCATGCTGTTGATCTGATCCAGAGTCAGCTGCAGCAAGTGCTCATCACTGCTCTCAGCCATCAGTTTGAGTGCAGGCTGCTGGAGGCTCGGCTGGTTCTGGAGCAGCAGGCTGGATATTTGTCTGATACACTGGAGAGGTAGAGAGAAAAAGGAGGGAGGGGGGTTAGATCAATGGATGGATGTGCCGATGAATGGATGAAAAGAGGAGAGGGGAGATATGAAAGTGAAAGTGGAATTAAAAAAGGGAAAGGTAATCAGAAGACAGAGTAAGAAGGAGCAGGGGAGAATAAAAGGGGAGAGCAGGAGACAGAGGGGAGAGAGTAGGCGAGGAACACTGAAGGTTAATCGATGTGCATATACTGTACAGACACGCAGGAACATAATACTTTTTAAAAGGTCTACACACAAACACGCGCGCACACACACACACATACAAACATAGTCCTTTTTGCAGTCCTCTCCGGTAATATATGGATATCACAATGCAATCTGACTCCCCCATGCTCCGGCGGTTTCATTCCAGCAGATTCAAATTAAAGCTGTTCAGAACAGAGTAAAAGGCCTCCTTCTCCACCTCCCACCCCCTTCCCACACTAATATTAGACAGCCAGGCAGACACTAGGCTATTCACACTGAATAGCATTAGCTCTAAACTAATATCACAGTCAGCTGGCGCTAGACATACAGAAAGGCATTAGGCATACCACTTCCATGGTGCTCAGCAGGGCATGAATAGCATTAGGGGCCGTCAGATATCAAAGAGCGGCTCGCGCCTACAGTACATTGCAGAAAGCATTGAGCTGATGCTAACGTGTTGCTGCGGGTTACAGCCTTAATAGCGTTGAGCTCCTGTATTAAAATATGGTGTGAAGCGATAGTACTGCGTTGAGGTTACACTGAATACAAAACACGCTTCCTCCTTAATTTTTTACAACAATGGTGATAAGAGATGCATATAAAAATGTGTTAAAGCTAGATTTACTTTGATTCAAAATATCAGTTCTCCCTCTCGTCTTGTATTGCACTGTGATAGAAGTGTTCAGATATTTTACTAGAGGTGCCATTCCCTTGTGTGTACTTTGTAACAGGTCGAAGCCCCTTAATTTAGAGATAAGAAGTTGCAGTGTTTTGAGGCTGATATTTAAAGAGTTCAGAACATATCAGCTACCCTGCAACCACAGTTTGACCGTGATCCAAGTGAAAAAGTGAACCTCAAAAAATGAAAAGACAGAGTGACATATTTAGGGACGCACTGATTCAATCCTTATCAGATATTGGTCTGATTCTGGTTCACTTAGGCTATGTTCACACTGCATAAAAAAGTGGCCCAAATCAGATTTTTTTGGGGGGTCAAGTGACCAGTTCAGATTTTTTAGAGGCAGTGTGAACACTCAAATCTTTAGACCACTTCCATATGTGGTCCTGAATCAGATACAGATCAGATTTTTTTCAATGTGACCTCAGTGTGAATGGCCAAGGTGGATTTGACGCACATTTCACTTTCACTTTATAGCGACACGTCACAATTCTGCACGGCGGTAGCCTTGCAAAAATGGAGGATAGCAACGATGGAGCGCCTCAATTGAGTGTCCTGCCGAAGGAGTCTTGGGGAGAGCCGCTGACAGATGTAATTGAAAGTTGCGCTCGACATCCGGAAGTTTTGAATAAACCCTGTCTCTGTGAAGCTATTAACGTCACAGACCCACCACTCCTCACTCTGTGTCCGCATCCACATAGACCTTTCAATCATATTTGCGGCCACAGCTCCGCAAAAAGCCAAAACAAGAAATTTGGCTCGCTTTTTCTTTATAATTGACCTCCTCCGCACCTGGTCACTCATTCTCCGGCTCCCACTGCACAAAAACTTTGTAATAACGGTGACAATGCTGACTTCCTCCATGTTTACGTTTGTGAAACAGCTGCATGTGACGTCATTGTTACTGTTCTTTTGCGCATGTGGGGCAGTTTGGAGCCGCAAACAGTTCACACTGGAATCAGATACAGGTCACATTATAGATGGTAATGTGATCAGGCAAACGTTTTTTTTTTACATTAAATGAATGTATTATTATTCTGTTTATTATAACCAACTTGGCAGGGTTTTTTTTCTGAATTGCCGTTGTGTTTTCTGAATTGCCGTAGTGTTTTTCTGAATTGCCGTTGTGTTTTCTGAATTGCCGTTGTGTTTTTTATAATTTGCCATTGTGTTTTCTGATTTGCCGTTGTGTTTTCTGAATTGCCGTTGTGTTTTTTATAATTTCCATTGTGTTTTCTGATTTGCCATTGTGTTTTCTGAATTGCCGTTGTGTTTTTTATAATTTGCCATTGTGTTTTCTGATTTGCCGTTGTGTTTTCTGAATTGCCGTTGTGTTTTTTATAATTTCCATTGTGTTTTCTGATTTGCCATTGTGTTTTCTGAATTGCCGTTGTGTTTTTTATAATTTGCCGTAGTGTTTTTTGAATTGCCGTTGTGTTTTCTGAATTGCCGTAGAGTTTTTTATAATTTGCCGTAGTGTTTTTTGAATTGCCGTTGTGATTTTAACTTCAGGGCCACCGTACCAGTGCCTTCAAATGCCATCGAGGCAATACTTGATCAACAGTATATTCGGCTTACTTAAGTGTGTGTGATTTTGAGACAGAATTCAAGCAACATGAAAAAAGCCTTGGGCAACATGGGAGTGTGTATCTTCGTCTGCTTTAGCACATACCCACAAACATATGGCTCGTATTCATAGAAGGTTAAACATCACAGCAGAGTGTGAGTGATGCCATTGCAAATTGGAGACAGACTGTGGGGTAGATTGTGATAATTATTCATTAAGTTTATTCAAATGTGTTTATTTATTGCATTTTGTTTAACAAGGTCAGAAAAGCCTGAGGTTGCCTCATACATACATGATCCGCAGTGTCATCCACACAGACAGAAATATGATGTAAGAGATTCTTAATTTAACACTGATTTATTGTTGGTACTTGGTATTGGTGAGACCCAAAGCCAAAGTATTTGTATTAGATGTGTATCTTATTTCCAATATATTACATACTGTTTGGATTGGAATCTAAAACAGCAAATCATATTTGATTGACTTAAATGTCAAGCTGTTCTAGAACTAGAAACAATATCTGTCAGATTAGTTTTGAAGTATGAAAATAAAAGTCTTTCCTTTTGAAGTTTAGTAAGTAGAACTAGAAATTAATGAAATACATATTCCAATGTGTTCTAATACAGTGAGTGTTTTTTCTCCCCCATCACTGATGTGTTGCATAAAACCGCATCATTTTCCTGTTTCCTGATTTTACTTTTTCACAGTTTCAGCCAGTCATCGTCAGTCATTATAAAAATGGAGAACTGCTGTGTTCTATAATTTGACTTGATTTTCAGATCACAGCGAAGAAAAAACAACAAAAGCAGTTAAAAAGAAGTGTTGTCAGCGGATTACCTGTGCAGGAAGCTTGTGTTTGGTGTTATAGAGGGATCGCACCATGCTGACAACCTGCTGACCCAGGTCTAATTTGACCTCTGGCCCCTGGCAGCGGGTCAGCAGAGCCGAGGTCAGCAGTACCCAGGGGTTATGCTCCGACTGTGCCCTGAAGACAGAGAGGAAAGACAGACCTTTGAATATCTATGGAAGCTTAATTTTGTGTGTAATCTTCTGCTGAAATACACATGCTTTGAGAGTAAGTGTGTTTAGTGGTACAGAAGAAGGCCTGAACATACAGCTTAGAAAACAGAAACAATATTATAACATATAAAACCACTGCAATGTTATTTACACATTTGTTCTGACAACATGTACATTATGAATGATACAAACACAACCTCACATTGAAATAACAGCGTCAGCTCAAATGAGAGCAGACAGAAGTATCAAGAGGTTTGCAGAGGATCTAATAAATTCTGACGTTGACATGTAAAGTGAGTAAGGAGGAAAGATGTCTGACCATAATCCTCCTGCAGTAAATATTAAACACCTACATCCTGCCTTTTTCCCCCCTCTCTCTCCCTCTCCTTCTATCGCTCTGTAAACATCAGGAGACAGCTGCCAGCGTTCGCATACATTTTGTTGACACGCTCCTTTATGAGGTCTTCAAGACCCTGTGCTTCTGCCCCCAGGGTGACCGATTAGCTCCCACCAAGGCCTGCAAATGCCAGCAACGCTAAGGCAATACGACCTTCATGGATCTTTATTAACACATATGAAGAGATGGAAACCCCAAAATGACTCATTATCTGTTAATTAGATCTTGGTTGACGGATGGATTCTGTTTAAATTATTCATTTTATTAGTATTATTATAATTAGCATAGCAGGGAGTAAGTGCCTTACAAGAGGCTGTCTACATTGCTCATGCTTGTGGTGATGGAGGTTGTAGCTATTAATGCAGACATAAGGCCTTGCTACGGTGGCCCTGAAATGCAAAACACAACAACAAATCCCAAAACACAACAACAAGACAGGAAATCAGGAAACACGATGTCAAAAAGGAAAGCAAAACAGCCAATCAGACGACACAGCGACATTAGATTCTGGATAGTGCGTTAGCCCAATCAGAAACAATCCTGTCACATCAGAGAAGTTAATGTTGTTGTTTTTGGCACTTCAAGGCCACTGTACCTTGCCATATCTGTTGGATAGCAGACTCAGGTATGTTGCACCCTGGAGAGTCAGGTTGGGGCTTAAAATGTATAAACCTTGCTCTGGTTGTTTTTGGTCACATTGGCAACCATTAGTCAGTCAACATTTCATTTTGAACTACTTAACTAGGATGGACTTGGTAGAGTTATTTTGAGTGAAATCAAAGTGTAAAAAGAACTGTTTATGTGTGGCTTTGCAACATCCTGTTCATTGTTAAGATTTGTTTATCTATATAATTCAAGTGGAAACCAGTCTTAAAATATGAAGCCTATGAGGAACACACCCATTCAAAAAAGACGATTATAGCCTGGTTAAAAAAACAGTTTTGGTCTGAATAGCTAATTTCTCTATCAGTGCACTGTTCAGAATTTCAAATTTGGCACTTTCCAACAATTGGCTTCAAACCAGTGCTTGAGAAACAGATGGGCTACGTCACGGATACTACGTCCATTAATTATCAGAGTCTATAAATCCGCAATTGGCTAACATGGGTTTAATACTCATGCAATAAGGCCGGAGGACATCAAACAAAAGTTTGAAACTACTGAAACTTTTCAAGAAAGTTAATGGTACGGCAGCATTTTGATTCAGCCGTCAGTGCAGATAACAATGAAGGTAAATGTGAAGTAGTGATGTTCGACCCAACCAATTACCTTTCCGATCTGATACTGAGTAAAATTCAGGCTGGTATCGGCAATACCTATCCGATACTGATACTCTGTGCAAATACACCTAATGTGTCTGTTAAATCTAAAAAAAGTAGTGTATTTCTGAGTTATTTATTTATTTATTTGAAACTCATAAGTATATGGACCTTACCTGAATAAATGTAGGTTTTTTTGCCTATGTGAGATTATCTCAGTGATTCACATATTATTACTCCAAGCTGAACTCATGCAGCTATTTGTCGAAACATGCATTTATTTCATTACTTATTTCCTAACCATATTTATTAATTTGAACAACAGCAACATGCTTAGCGCAGCTTAAAGCTTCACATTTTCTCCCTCTGTACCTGGAAGTTCCTGCCTGCAGCACCGAAGGACTCCGCCAGAGAAGTCCGTCTTGCCCTAGCAGCAGCACCTGACACTTTGCTCTCCTCTTCTGTCCGCCTCATCATAAATGCCTAGTATTCTGTGTTGTGCTTTAACCTGAGGTGTTTCACAAGGTTTGTTGTGTTGCCACAACTCCTAACAATTTTTTCCGCAAACATCACAAACCACGTCTTGGCTGTTTGTGGAGCTGAAATAACTCCACACATGACTCCGTTTACGCTCTGCCATTGTGTCTACGGACTGAGACTGACTGACGCATTATGCACTTACCCAGGCGGAAGAAAAAGTAGTTCCCACCAACCGCGTATCATTTAGACAAGATCTCAATGGTTTAGTTACTTTCCACTGTGTTCCTGTTAATGATATACATTGCCTCAAATGAGTGAAGTATCACAAGTATCGATATTTTGATTTGAGAATAAAGGTCTGGTATTGGAAGTATCGATATTTCAGTATCGATCCGCACATCACTAATGTGAAGTGTAAAATGTTCTGATGAGACACGACAGCAAGAAGACCTGACATTTAGACTCGCATGGACATGAGGATGCAGGGTGCAGGGTGCAGACTGTGGGATGTTTTGGGTCTGCTGCAAACAACTATGGCGGGATTATCATCGTAGCTACAACTGAGTGATTTATTTGTGGTAACACAAACTCACTGTTCTATTTTTTGTGAAGTGCATTGAGTTCAGGTCGAGCCACACTCTAGTACAAAGCTCAAGAAGAGATTCAAACCACATTTTTTGCAAGCTATAAATATTAATGAAATGTATAGAGGGGAGAATAAAAGGTGAAGGATGCACATTTAGACGTGCAAGAGCAGCTAGTTTGCTTTGTGATTAACAAGACAAGCAGTTCTTTAAATAATAAACCGATAGACAAGGAAAAGGAGGAGAAGAGCAGAGCTGTTCGACAGGAAACGTGTGCTGTGTTTCCTTCACATGATAAAGGTAGATGTGGTAGAGTAAGTGCTCAAGGAGGAGGAGGTTAAATGTGATTGGAAGAGCATGGAAGCCAGAAAAAGAGGATAGAATAGAGGTGAAGAGACAGCAGGGAGGACAGAAGGGCCCCTCGTGTGTGCCTGTCAGTAGAATAAAGGCATCTCTCCATCCAGCTACCCGGGTGTCTTGTCCTGACAAGCTGCTTCACCTTCCCATGATGCGTCCAAGGAGGCAAACAGAGCCCAGTTGTGCTGCTGGCACGTTGCTGCTTCCTGTTCTTTTACCAGGCTTTGGAAGTGTCTGTGCTTTTGCCAAAAGCTGTCACGGGGTGCAATGTGAGTCACAGCAAGCCTCCTTTCGTGCTTTGAATCATGACTCAGTTTGTGGGAATGGACTTAAGGATAAGCTTTTTTAGATTGCAACTCAATATAACTCCCAGAACAGCTTCTTGTAGTCCTTACAGAACCAAATCTGCAGTCTATGGACATAAACTCAGCTCCAGTGGAACCAGGATTTAATGCTGAGTCAGAATTACAGTTAAGGTCTCACACGCGAGAGATTAAGGCCTCAAGTTTTAACAGAACATCTTCAACGAGGCATTTGAAGGTTAAGTTATTCTGAGTTTTGTATCCCAAATTATGGCTGCCTATGGTGTAAAACGCACAATGAGCCCAGATCAGACCAAAATTTCAGGCCTCCTTTCTTCAAAGCACCACATTACAGCATTTAGCAGTTAGCGTATTTATGCATTCTGCAGCAAATTAACTTGAGCAATTTAAATGAGGAGGACTAAAGAGAGAAGAAGAAACAAAATCCATAATCAGAAGCCCGGTTTGTACTCAGCATTATGCCTGCATATAAATCCGTTACACAATACAACAGCTCAGTGTGCAGTTAAGAGAGCTGATTACAGCCAGTCGTCCCTGCAGTGATGCTTTGACTACAGCTGTTTACGCTTCAAAGTCAGTAGAGTGTCTGTGAAATCCGCGGTCGAACTCGAAGCAACTGTGTCATCTAAACCTAATCCTGTGTCTCAGACTGCTTCTCAGTTTAACAGAAGAAAAGCAAGAAGATATGCTGGCTTAACACAGCGCTGCTGACCAGTATGAACACAATAATGAATACATTTTCACACTTTATTCTTTTCATCTTTTTCACTCTTACACAACATTTTCTACAATGTTTTGAACCTTAAAAGCACCTTTGACCTTCAGGATAAGCATTTTATTTTAAGTCGTATCTGACACACAAGGTCAGCCTGAAAGACATGGACAACAGGAGGTGCATACAAAAAGTAGTGCCTTTTATCCTGTGCAGAAGGGAAAATTGATCCTGTACCTCGTCTGTTTCCACATTAAGAGCTTTTCCAGGAAACCAAGAACCGTTTCAGGAACTTCACACATTTTGACCCAGAGGTGATGTTTCTGCTGTCCTAGGGGCTATCGGCTAGAGATGGCTGTGATTGATTTTGCTGGTGGTTAAACACAGTCACTGTGCCTGCTATGCCTTGTGTACAACTTCAGTGGAATTTAGTGGAATTGGTAATAGGAGAAAGAGAGAGTGGTAACTTGATTGTTTTCATGATAATGCTTGCTTCACTAAATACGCTCAGATATCAAACTACAGTATATTGAAAGGACAATAAAGGAAATTAATTCAATCCATTATTAAGATGTGTTTTGAATACTAAGGCTACGTTCACACTGCAAGGCTTAATGCTCAATTCCAATCCAATTTTTTGCTCAGATCCGATTTTTTTTCACATGCAGCTGTTTCACAAACGTAAACATGGAGGAAGTCAGCATTTTCGCCTTTGTTACAAAGTTTTTGTGCAGTGGGAGCCAGAGAATGATTGACCAGGTGCGGAGGAGGTCAAGTATAAAGAAAAAGAGAGCCAATTGCTTGTTTCAGCTTTTTGCGGAGCTGTGGCCGCAAATATGATTGTAAGGTCTATGTGGATGCAGACACGGAGTCAGGAGAGGTGGGTCTGTGACGTTAATAGTTTCACAGAGACAGAGTTTATTCAAAACTTCCGGATGTCGAGGGAAACTTTCAATGACATCTGTCAGCGGCTCTCCCCAAGACTCCTTCGGCAGGACACTCAATTGAGGTGCTCCATCGTTGCTATCCTACATTTTTGCAAGGGTACCGCCGTGCAGAATTAGGACGTGTCGCTATAAAGTGAAAGTATCATATGTGCATCAAATCCGCCATGGCCGTTCACACTGAGGTCGCATTGTAAAAAATCAGATCTGTATCTGATTCAGGACCACATATGGAAGTGGTCTAAATGATTTGGGCCACTTTTGCCTGCAGTGTGAACATAGCCTAAGATAATTAGATATAAATATTTGTGTTGCGTTCATGCACAAGTTTGAATGCACATCATTTGTGTTGGTTTAAATCTGAAGTAAAAGTTTCCCCCTCTGAAATGATAACAACAAATATTTGCTTCTTGATTCTTTACAGTCCCTAAAAGATATATCCTTGACAGAAACTCACTCTCACCCATTCATCTGTTTCTGGTGAGTCTCAGTTTCACTGTAAAAATTAAGTCACACAGAGGCTGCACCCTGGCTTACAAAAGGCATGCAAGTTTTGTCAGGTCTGTCTGCTAAACTGTTACCTTGTTGAACAGAGATCAATCATTTCCGATACATCCCAGTACGTCAGGGAAATGACTTTGGGAGCAGAGAGCAAGGGAAGACATATAGCAACGCAAAGAGTCAAGGCTGGGAGGTGAATCTGTGATGGCTGTGATGAGGATTGTAGCCACTGTGGATAGGGGCAGGCTTCAACTGAGCCAAAATGGAACCCCAGTCAGGCAATTCTCACTCCTGATTTGCTTTGTCTGGCAAAGCATTCAGCCAATTTGTCGCTCAAGCTGAAAGTAAAACTCATGCTAGAGTGTGAGTTGTGCGTCCTCCCATATTTTCAGTTGTGAAATGCTACAAATTCATGCCAAAATTCATTCCAACTATGCATTTTGGCATTGACTGTTTATGTCATTTTGTCCTGAGATTAATTCAAATTGCATTCAGTGTAAACACAGTCTTGATTTGCAAACATTCACATATCTTTAGATGTGGTTAAAATGCAAAATTGTGGCTCCTCAGGACATTCATGACTTTGGTTCCATAGCTTTTGCAGCTCCTTGGATCTATACAGGACGGTGTTTCACAGCTAATATTTGTTTTTTGATAGTAAAAAAACTTCATATTATCTGCCTTTGTTTGATTTATTTTAAAGGTGTTTGTTCAGAAGACTAGCCACAACATGGTAAGTAGCACCACTGTTGATGACAGTCATCATTTTTATAGTCTGTGTGACCCTTCATGCACTTTCACATAAAGAGTTCAGGTAGTAAGTGAAGTCAAATCAGGACAATTATCCTCCTAGTCTCATCAGTACACCATATAAACAAACTAAGTGTATTCTGATCCTGGTGTAATGTATATTTCAGACTGATAGAGCAAGGATCCCATCAGGCAAGTTGCACTGGCTCTAAAAGTGATGCATTGTTAATCAACACATAAAATCTAGTTCATTAAAAAAACCAACAAAGTCCTCAGAGTCCATAAAGCTGACTTACACACAGCTCTGTGAATGCCCTTGTGAGTTTCTCACAACTACTGGAGAAGAACTCCACTTCAAATTGCCGAGTGAAATTGTTTGAAACGCAGTCTGATTTGATTGAGTTGGAAGGAAAAGCTCGACTACATAACCCCTGTATTGTCTCGGCGGCCCTCAGAGCAGCGCTCACTTTTAATCAAGAACAATGGAGCAGCAGAAGAGCAATCACGTCATTAGGTACTTATCGATAATAAAGCCAACACTTGCTGAGGCTCATAACACGCTGGCTGGAACAAGCAGCTCGGAGCCTGAAGCTTTGTTAAGATGCCTACTTTTTATTTCTAACTCTAAAAGTCTATGTGCAATAAAATGCACCTGAGCCATTAAAGGGACTATTGTCTGCTTCTGTATTGCACAGAAGCTGCCCAGTGAAATGATGACGTGTCCCAGATTTTGTCAACAGCCAAAATACAGCATAACATCTGTCATAAGAGTCTGTGGTTGACTGTTCAGTCTTAAAATATCATCACTATCAGTTATTTAGAGAGGCTGCTTGACCACACAAAGTGAAACATTACTTAGTTTGAAAAATCAATCTATAGCAGACATTCATTGAAAATGCAGAGAGGCTGCCAATGAGGGAAAGAGTTCAACAGAGAAAAGTAAACTGGCTGTTACAGGGTTGGTATTCTGCAGAAAACTTGCAAAAGCAAGATATTTATATTTTATGTTTATTTCATGGAAAGAATGAAAACTGGAAAAGTGATCAAGCTAATCTCAGAACTATCATGTGACAACGATACAGGCTGAAGGTTCAACATCTAAGGGCTTCTGGAGAAGCCAGACATTAGTGATAATTATTTCCAAGACTTTCTTCTCCATGTGTAACTTTTGCTTACAGTCTGACTAGCAGCTTAAAGGCACTGTAAGGAGCTTTTCCTCCCTGATTTTGAAATAGCGTCACTTTTATACCAATGCCTCTTCATGAGCAGAGTAAAATGAGACAGTCGGCAAAAAGATTGGTTATTTTGCTTTGGGAAGAGCAACATCTCTACAACAATGGGTTGTTGTGCTCATTGGAAATGTAGTCCTCTTACTGGAACAATTCCATCCAAAGGGGTAAAGGCTGATTTATACTTCTGCGTCACCCCTACGCAGCAGGGGCTGATGCAGACATGAGCACCACATACTTGTGCGTCGATGTGTTCATGTCGCGCAGAAATTCTCCGCCGAAACGCCTGAGGGCAGTGCGGTCTCTCTGACAGCCGGTTGCCTGCTTCGAGCCTAGCTACGATCTCTGTTTACTTTTCCACATCGAATTAGAGCGTATTATGTTAATCTACAGCTGATACATGTTGCTGTATATCATACAGACATGATTACAGGGAAGAATAGAGAGGAGGAGATGAAATACATGGCCGTTGTGCGGCCGATGAACGGGGATCCCGTAAGTGTTGTAAATGTGGGGAAACACAATGCCGCCGAGCAAACCAATCATAGGGCTTGCGGCCTGCGTCAATTCTACGGGTAGTTACATCTTGAAGGAGGTGCACGTCAGCTACGTGCATAGGCCTCTGCGTAGGTACGGGAGCTACGTGGACCCCTGGAGTAGGCTACGCCGTCGATTCGATGCAGAAGTATAAATCAGGCTTAACCATCAATACAACATGAAAACTCTTCATAGTGCCTTCAAAAAGTTAGAATGAAGTTGGTGTTTGGAGCTGATTTTTAACAGAGGGTTGTTAGCTGACACACAAAAAATGCAACTTCTACAGATGCTGTGTCTTTGTCTGGAATCTTGAACTACTATGCAGAATCTGTTAAAAGGGAATCAGCATTTTTCTATCAGCAAGGAAACATCTGGCAAAATGTCCATTTATTATAGGCCTCGTTTATCCAAATATGTTTTTGTGTGTGGAGTAAACTACTGACATGTTAATGTTCATTATTGCCCTTTAAATGTCTGTGTAACTTTAGATAGAGACAGGCTAGCCTTCTCTCAATCAGTTCCCAGTCTAAGCTAAGCTAGGCGAACTGGCTGCTGGCAGTAGCTTAATGTCTACTTCAATGAGAAAGGTATCAATTCTCTTTTTAACTACAACATGGATGAGCCTGATTTCTGGATGTTTAACTGTTTCTCGAACCTTGAAAAAAAAAGACTTTGACTTACACATCCTCTTTCATCATGGGTGGCCATGCTTGTAAAAGGAGCATTAGTTGCTGGAAATCCTCCCACTTTTGAGCAGCTTCCAGCAGCTCCTGGAAGAGGGTGTACCTTTTCCCCTCGTTCTCCACATCTTCTATCTGAAGCTGAGACAGAGAGAGTGGGGAGAAAAGGGAAAGGTGAGAAAGATCAATCGATGTAAGAACAAAGATAGCAAAAGACCTGCATTAAGATGTTGATATTTAGATATCTCTAGGTCACTGAGAAAGAAAGTCAGGTAAAGAGATCAGTGTTCAGGGTGGAGTGTTCATCTATTTCTTCCAAATCCCTCTACCCATGCAGTGCTTTGAATGAATATGACAATAAATGCCAGAATCATTGACTGAGGGGTGGATTGCGGCAATCTATTACCATGGCTTCTTCGGCAGAACAAGGAGAGTCGCATTTGAGTTTTGGATGAATCACTCTCTCAATTGTGGTAGCAAAACTTGACAATGTAATGATTGCAGTAGAGTTTGTGGGCAAGATGTTCCTGCCAAAACAGAGCTGTGAATAAACTGAGCAATCACACACACTCAATCTACGGATATCAACAGCTTCAGACTTCAAACAAAGCATGAAGATAGGAACAAGGCTTCGTGTGTAATGGCACTTTATACTAAAAAAAACATCACCTGTGGCAAAACTTTTTTCAAAGTGGTGTGAAGAGGAGAGAAATCGAGAAAAGAGAGTGTAAGAAAAGAGAGTGAAAAGGAACAAGGGAGGGTTAATGTGGAAAAAAATGAGGGGAGTCGAAGGCAGAGGCGGAGGGAAAGTAATTAATTTTCTTCTCAAAGGTTGGCTTCTAGTGTGATTTTACAGTTCAGAGAGCGGCTGATTTCTGAGGGGAAAACTACGACCTGCCAAGGCAAGGCTGCTGCAGAGACAGGCCCCGTCACACACACACACACAAAAACACACGCATTCTCAGCACACACACAAACATATATCTCTTGCAGCAAGGCTCATAAAACACAGTTCCAGCCTTGGTGGTGTGATCAGATTTATATGACTGGATATCTATGTAAAGCCTGGCAATATTTCATTAGTATAAAGGTCTGTATACAGTCTAATTTATATTTTAGACACTATAAACTGTATGTGAATAAACCTGTAAATTCTCCCTCTCATTCAAACTGTTATTGTCAGTGAAAGGGAAGCTCTGTAATGAGGCTTTGTTATTAGAAAAATGTGCAAACACTTTTCTCTGTGCAGGAAGCTCTGGCTACATAAGACATCCTGAACATCTGTTCTCTAAAACTCAAATGTCTTATTATCAAAAAAATTTGTTTAAAGCAACATTACATGATTCTCTATCACCAAGTAATGTGATTTATTTTCTTTAAATAATGCCCAAAAATGCATAAAAGAGCATGCATTGGATTGGAACTCTTCTTGACTCAAGGATTACATGCTAACCTCAGGTTGCGTCTACAAAAGTGTGGTATACCACTGAATTAAACAGCCTCTGAATAAAATTTTTATCTATTACATATTGGCTAAAGAGTCCCAATAGAAAGCTGCCAGGCAAGTTGCTTCATGCTGTGTGGGTCATTGTTGGTCCAAAGTGAATAAAGCACCATCTGCTACTTTTGCAGCAACAACAGGAGGTACGCAATGTTAATTGCTTGACTGGCCATGAGGCAAAATTATAATGCAAAGACTGAGTGTAGATTCAGCAAATTTCCCATATCAAGTACTGGCCTTGAATGCATTTACACTGGATCAATCTAGGGACACACTGGCAGTCGTCATCTACTGTTCTGTGATGACGATTGTCAAGTCAAACTGTAAAAATAAAATAAATAACAGTAGAAAAATTAACTAATTATAATTACCTAGGCTTTAATATATTAAAATGACTATAAATACAATCTACAACTTTATCCTAGGTGAGTTTATGAAAATAAGTATCTATTTAGTAAGACTAAAACGTAACGTAATGCTGCTATGCAGAATAAATAAAGAGATAGATAAATAGTTAAATAAATAAACAGATCAATAATTCAGGCTTGGCAAAGGTTGTAATATAAATCTGTTAATAAATGAGGAATCAGCTGTTAACAGCGTCTACCCTGAAGGACAGGAGGTGTCTCATCAGGTGCACCTTGTGCAGGTCTATCAGAGTGCGCACTGGAGAGCAGCGGGCATAAGCGCTGCACTTTAAATGAACTGCTGTATGGAGTAGATCGGTGGTGCAGAGGACAATCTAAAAGAAACCGAGGAGGCAGCCGGACGTCATGTGGACGGTATGCCTTTTGGGAGCAGATGCCAACTTCTTGGTTGTGCCCGTGTACCAAGTAGTAAGTGTTTAATGACTTCAAGCCAAGACTTCTTTTCCAAGCTGCGTTTGCATTGCATACGTAAATGCCATCATTTCTTGTTCTATTACCTCCTCTGTTGTAGGGCTCGTTCATCTGTTTCTTTTGAGTTTTAGTTTAACAGGAGATGTTAAATCAAACAGAGGCTTCACTCTTGCTTTCTCCACTGGTAGTACACCAAAAAGAACCATTTCTCTTTAATTTATGGGTTTGAAGTTTGCCAAAATAACACCATGATGCAGATTAGTAAACTGTAAAATAACAAGCTTAGTCAGGTCTGTTAAGAGGAGAAGCGGAGCCAGCAGATTTGTTACTCAATTTGAATTTGTTTTTATCAGGAATGGATTGTTAGCTGCACTTGGATACAGGTGTCTGTGTGTAAAAATAAATAAATAGCTGTGAGATTGCCGCCAGTGGGAGCCTGGATGACATTCCAATGGACAGTTTTCTGTCTGCTTTTGCTCTCCGTATGCACCATTTTTTCTGCATCCATAAAAGCCTGTTGATGCATGACTGGTCAACACTTCTAAGTATATAAACATGCTATAAGTGAAAACCAGAACACTTTCCATGCTGAGAATCCAGACCCCTGAGCACAGATTCTAAAATTGTATGTAGAATCTGTAGATAGAGATCGACATCCACAGAAGTCTTTGATTGTCTGAGAAGCTTTCAGAGTTTGTGAAGGCAATGAAAAGGCTTCTTCCACCGCAGGACTTAACCCCTGAACTACATGCGTTTCGACCGGAGGAACCAGGGTCTAAATTTAGTTCAGGGGTAGATAATCTCCCCCCTGAAAAGCCCCTGCTCAAGGGGTAGTACTTTTCAAAGGTCCTGGGACTTTTGGTTGAACGTAACTGTGTTTGTGGAGTTTACACAATTGTTGAAACACAGAGGGAGTTCCTGGGAATGCATACTAGTTTAGTTAGTTATTAAGATTTCCAAATATTATTTAATATATTTTTTTTCCTCCATACCTCACTGGCCTGATTTTCACAATCTACCCGGGACTTCAGCCAACAAAATGCAGACAACAATGGGGGCACAGGAACCTTTTAGTTCCGGAGAAAGTAGTTCTGGGGGCCAAAAGACCCCGGAACTCTTGGTCAAAATGCACCTAAAGAGTATATACGTTTTTCAGAAGTCTGAATCCTACATGCTATTCAAGTATAACAAGTATAACCTAATTAATTATTCAAGTATACTGAACAGCATACTGTAATAGATATAAGACACAAACAAACCAAATTTTTGTAGGATAAGTACAGAAAAAATATTTGTTATATACGTTTTAACTTTAACTACTTAACTAACAGCATTACTTAGTTATTAGTCAGACAATCTAACTTCCTTAAGGCTCCTTAAATATATGAACCCACTAATGGTTCCATAAATTAAGCTGTACCCACATTTTATATAATACCATCGATTCTGAGACAGAAATTCAGGTGAGCATCTTATTTATTAGTAGCAGCAAATGCAAATAACTGGCAGCACAGCTGATTCATGCTTGGTGGTGTACTGAGGCGCTTTATGAGGGGGATTGGGCAATAAATGAGTAAAGCTGAAGCTCAGGACCCTCTGGAAATGGAGGTCATTTGGAAACAGAAATGGAATCTTAACTACCTGTAAAAAAGCTCTCAATGCAATCTCAAGCTCTCAAATCCATCACTGGATGTAAACGGCAACCCAGAGCCTGTTCGTCACTAATACTGCCTTGCCATCATGAATACTGAGCGACTTCTAGCTGTTGGAGCTAAAGTTTTATCACCACATTTATTCATAATCTGTCAAATTTCAAGGGTATGGAAGACAAGGGCTGCCTGATAATTTTCATTCCATGTTATTCGAACAAAACTAAATAAAAATGTCACCTAACATACACACACAAAGGCTTTTTACACACTAATCCACACCGAAATACTACATCCTCACCCGCATGGCATGCACACACACATCAGAGCTCGCCTACAGTAGACCACAAATTACATTGCTGCCAATTACAATGTGGCTGTGAGGCTTTTATTTTCTTAACAAGGGAGGATTGTAATTAATTATGCCTGGTGATTAAAATCAACATTTCCTCTGAGGTGTTGTACAAATAACAGAGTGCAAGAGGGCAGGAGGGCAGAAAGAGGAAGGGAGGGAGGTAACAAGGAGGGAGGAAGGGAGAGAGGGAGGGAGGACAGATACTATCTTACAAAACAATAACAATGAATAAAGAGATGCTGACAATGTGATTAGACACATGGTCTCTAAATTAATCAGCGAATCTTAACATATATACAGCCTTTATGTACCTGTCTGTCCATCTGTTTGCATTACCGTGTCTCTTTCAAGCATTTTTTTTGGTCTACATTATGTATACATTTCATTTTTTAACAATCAAGCTTTCAAACACATCTCAAAGCCACTGTGATCTCCCCATCTGTCCATCCCAATATCAAAAAGTTACACAGAAGTGCTGATCATTTTGTTGCCTGGGAACCAGACAAATCTGCTAGCTCTGGTTTTCTTTGAGAAACTCCTGAGAAACTTCATTAAACCTGATTTAAGTGGGGCCTGTCACAACGGTTTGTTTTAAAGGTATTTTGATAATCCAAGAACGCTGCTTCTTAAGTAAAACATCTTCAGTCTGCTATTGTGTCATACCATTACAAAAGGTGAGTGTTGGCTTCAAAATCAAGCCACTGCGTATAATTTTAAATGAGGCCTTGCCTTGTAGTTTACAGCTATTGGCTGTAGTGTCAGTAGGGCTGGGCGATAATTCAATAATGATAATTATCGCAATATAATTTTTCTTGGTATAAATATAAAACATTTTCGATAAAAAATCAATATAAAAAAACATGTGATTACACCCCCGGCCACTTAAAATGGAGGGGATGCTAATGAGCCTTAAACGCTAGTTGCCGCCCAACATTTGACAGAAGAAGACGACGGCAATGAACAGCCAATGATGTCTGTGGGTAAATCAAATTATGGAAATAACCTCAATCTTAGAAAGATAAGAATCTACAATCTAAAAATTCACAAAAATCCAATTTTAAACAAAAGACCTGCTTCCGATTTGCACCATCAGAAATGATGGATTCAAGAAGTTTATCAGAAAACTAAATCCAGATACAAACTAACAAACTGTCTGGTTTCTTCAACTTTCATCCAGGACCAAAAATCTGCATTTAAATTTAAATGAAATAATGATTTGATATTTATCGTGATAACACAATTTTCAATATCGCCCAGCCCCAAGTTTCAGATGCATTTTATTTTGTTAATAACACCCAAAGACCACATAATACCATTGGAAGGAACATCAGCTATCCTGAGTGGAACTAGCCTTAGAGCTCCCTTTCCTGGCTGGCTGCAGAGCAGGTCATAAACCCTACCTCCTCCATCATAACAGATGGAACATGGGTCAAACAAGAAATGAAAAAACATATCAAATACATTTTTCTCAAAGATGCTTTCTGTCATAGCAGTTTGCTATTGCACATGCCTCGTCTCCACTAGCGCAATATGTTAGCCGCCATCAAAGTGGTATTTGGCTTGACATCTTACAATGAGATGGAGGCGCATTGAATGAACACTCTTTTCTCTCTCATATGTATTTTTTTGTCTCTATGCACCATTATCATCTCTCTATATGGCTTTCCAATCAGAGGTCAAGTGCAATGAGCCACACTTGGCTTCTCAGCCTTTAAATGTCGCTACATTTCAAAACTCTTTCTATCCTTTTTCAACATCAGAAACACAAGAAGAAAACATAAGGATAACAGATTAAACAGTGTGTTCACCTGTAGTAATCATAGGCAGTAAGCTATGACTGATTGAATGTCATACTCACGTGCCTAATACTTACAGCTGTGAAATTAATAGGTGGAATGGAAGTTGTTTTGGAGGTGTCTTGGTTTCAGTTTGTGGCCTGAGTATAATTGTCAGCGAGTGTTTCAGTGGGCATTGGTTGTAAGCAGAAAACTAGTCTATGCATGGATACCAAAAGAGGTAGAGCACAGTTGACCCATTGGCGGTCATCTAACAATGACTCACTTTAATTAATATCTCCAAACCGCATGACTTTAACAACTTAGAGGCAATCTTCCTTCACCAATTCAAATCACGCCTCTGAAGCTGCTAGTCTGATTGTACACAAAGGGAATGAATGGACAACAAAGTCTTGAGCAGGAGACACTAGACGCCCGAAAAGTTGGCTATAGCTCCAAGGGGCTACAACCCTGTCAGACGACAGCTTGGATCTGAGATTGACAACATACATACATGTTTGGGTTGAGTAGAACTAAAATAGAAGCTTATCTCAATGGTGATAATTCTACAAATTTTGTTTTACAATTAAAGCTACTCTCATTTAAGTTAATTTCTATTAATAGTAGTTCAATGATATTCTTTATAATAATGGCACAAATGGTTGTTAAACAGTTAAAAAGACTGGATTGATAAACAATATTTTGGACCAACATAAAAAAACAACCGAGGCAACAAGGGAACAAGCTTTCACACACACACAGACACACAGAGTTATTGTCAAGACAGCAACTCACGCAAGCCAGCTGAGCCACTGATACTGAGGGGTCAACAATAAATACAACACCCTGTGAGCAGTATTCTGTTGGCCAGAGAGCAGTGCATTCACTGAGGCATGAAAGCTAACACATAAACAGAGATCTGCTCGCTCTCTCTGCCTATAATTTCAACTTCAAAACCTTTTTTTTTTTTTTTTCTGCTGGCACAGGAAATACAGTCAGTAAACCACATGCAACATGCTCACCCACTGTGACTAGAAGTAGCCCTGCTTTTAGAAAAATGATACAATGAGATACTGGAAACAAGAGAAAGCGAGGGAATGAAGTAAATGAAACATGGCAACTGGTAATTTACCCGCAGCTACATTATCTCTCTCCGACAACCTCCATACTTGGCAACACAGGAAAACGTGGAAACCTCGGTGGATGCGGGGGCTTGTGTTTACACGTGTGTAAAGTGATACCGTAAAATGTTTATCACTTTTTCCAAACTACTGTGATTCGTTCATGAGGGGTGTTATGAAATTTTATGACCCCTTATTGCATTAGGAGGCATTATAGGGTGATTATGGGGTGTTTTACTGCACTGGCGCTGACCTTTTCTTTTCCCAAGATACACACAAACACTTATTTGACTACACAGCGGAGGATTCAAATACTAAGACTGACTCAATGTCATCACTTTCAAAGTTTTATAAAGCCATACAAGAACACAGTCACATTCACATCACTATAGGACAAACAGCAATTACAGAGTGTGATGTAGTTTGTCCAAAAAAGCTTGTGTAGTCAGACGGGGTATCTCTCCACTGATTAAAAACTGCAATGCAGTCTAACCCTGCTATCAGCGTATGATAATAAAACAGGGGGGGATGTGTGTGTGTGTGTGTGTGTGTGTGTGTGTGTGTGTGTGTGTGTGTGTGTGTGTGTGTGTGTGTGTGTGTGTGTGTGTGTGTGTAAGAGAGACAGAGAGATGGGAGCTGCTCTGGGGCAAATCGATAGGCAGAGCACAAAACTGTCAGGAGACACGTGGATGAAAACACACACACACACACACACACACACACACACACACACACACACACACACACACACACACACACACACACACACACACACACACACACACACACACACACACGTAGTTCACCAAAGGATAAAAATGGAGATGAGGTATTAAAGACTGCAGTAGTGTGCATGTGTGTGTTTGTGTGTGTGAAAGAGAGAAAGGGCTAGACAGATGAAAGTGGACTCATCTATTCCTCCTGAGACTTTCTTTCACTCCATTTAAAGGAGGACATACACACACACACACATACACAAACACACAGAACAAGACATAATAAGGCCCGTGCAAACAGGCAGGCAGGTGTGGACACAATCAAAAACAATCAGCCGAATGCCACTGAAACAGCTTCAGTAAACTCCTGTGAAATAATTTCCTCCATATGTTGCAGTCTTTCCTGGAGGAATGAACTCTCTCTAAATAAATATTCAAACATCAAAGTGCTCTACTGTAGTCTTTTAAACTTGAACCGCTTTCAACACGCCGCTGACACTTGAAGGTAATACTGTAGATAATTTTAGACGCACACAGGGTGAATGAAGAGTGCCCTGCAATACACTAAATCTTCTCATGTAAACATTGAGGAGTGTGCATGCGGTGATTGCAGCTCCTGAGAAGCCTCCAGCGTATTTAGATTATGCATCATTATGTCTTTATTTATTTATTATTCCGTCTTGTTTTCGCTTAATTTATCAAGCTAACTTTGATATTTGGGAACCTGGATGTGCTTCATGTTTGAACTTGGCGATAGGACATTTTTTTGTGCAATAATTAGGGATATTCTGCAGCGACTAACTAACCACTAAAGGTAAGAAAACACTCAGCAAGCAGTCAAAATGTAACATGGCTTAGTATCTACACGTCGCATTCATCTGGTTGAGTGGTTATACGCCAGTTTAACCAGACACAGCCTACATGCAATTTCATCTCCATTTTGTAGATCAAAATACTAACAAACCTGGAGCTACAAGATGCCATGGGTGCACATATGATCAGCATTTCAGGCCTACAATGATAGAAATATCATTGACAGTTAATTGGTTTCACAAGTACGAGTACTCTGGAACTGACCAGAAGGGGTGACAACATCCATTTGTTAAGTAAATTATACGTACACATCCCTAAATTAACCTGAAATACATTTGGAAATAAAAAGGTCAAATTTAAAAAGAAAAAAAAAATGTGCACAAAGGAAAGGAACGGAAAATACTTAAAATGTACATCCCTAGTCCAGAAAGTTGGCCCTTGCTCTCCTGCTTTTGAAGTCAGATGTAAGCGGGTTTGTTCTGGTAGAGATTTGGTAGTAATAGTGTACTTTGCTTGCCTTTGCAAAAGCAACAAACGACTGCATGACTGATATAAAGCCATTTCTAGGGAATCAAATGGCCCTTTTAGGCTTCCTTTCAAGATTAAAAAATGCAGATATAAACCATAATTGAAAGTTACACCAAAAATCTCTAAGATAAAACTTGATCAAGGTCTGATAAATGTAGTACCAATGCACTGCTGGATAAACTAGGATATCAATGTTATTTTAGCATTACTGCAAGGTTACAGGATCAGAACAACAACCTCTCTGTGAGTAGTTGACTTCTGATGGTTACCAGCTCAATATAACACTATTACACTACTCATTTGGAACTTGGGAACCCAGTATCTAACACACCTGGAGTACATTTTTCGCTCCATATTCCATGTGTCCACTAAATGCACCAAGTACCATTAGTGGACACTTGAATATGAGTACAAGCAGAATGCATAGTGATGACCTTTAACTTTGACACATGGTAAACAAACATAAGTAGTATAATAACAGGTTCTTATGTATTAGGAGAAGCACAAAGCAGATTGGTTGTATGCTGTATATTGTAAACCATGCTGAAAATGGGTGCCAACAGATAGGAAAGCCTCCCTTTCCATCAATTTCACAGCATTGCCATTATATTGTTGTCAGTTTTTATTGGGGAAAAGACACCATGCCAAAATGCACAGGACATAAGATTCAAGCTTGTGTTTTTGGTAGTGTGCTATAACTCTCATAGTGTCATTTTGCCAATAATGTTGTATCAGCTTGGACTTGAAGCCCAGTGAAATCAAATACAAGCCTTCCAAACAGCACTATGAAAACAGCTTGCAGTCATTAATTGAATAAAAGGTAAATGAGGGATTACAAGAAATAAACAACAGGCTCAACACGTGTTGTTCATTTTCAACATTTCACTGGAGCTTTCACATAAAGTTCAGTTTTAACCTGAAAGGACTGCAGTTTATGTTAGAGAACAGAACATGAATGTTCAAGGTCAAGCCCCCGCAGAACAACAATGAGTAACCAACATCCTGGTAAAAGGTGCTGAGTGGAATTTACTTCATTTTGTCACTAAAGCAGAGATGTTTTCACCTCTAATGTTAAAGCACCAAAAGCACTCTCTTATTGCTTGAAGAGCTGCTGTCCATGGTGCTGAAATGCTTCTCTGGAGCATGCTCAGTGAATGAGGCCATGTGTACTACAGTGGGGTTCTTAATATGACATAATGGACTGGCTAGTTGTTTATTAGATTTTGTTTTTAAATTAAGTTATTGTAAAACTATGTTGCAATTAAAATGGTTAAAATCATACAGAATGTTTATTGTAAGCTTTTTGAAAAAGTCCCATGTTCGGATTTGATCCATATGAATTTATATATTGAGCAGTTTACTAGTTGCATAAAAAGCGTTATGAGTAAATCAGCTGCCTTTGAGAGTTCATTTGCACACATTTAGTGTCCCGCGTGAGAAACTGTATCCTTACACAATAAAGATAATGAGGAAAAACAGAAATCAAATTGTCAACCCACTTGTAACAAAAGCTCCAATCCAGCACTGACAAGTGAGACAAGCCTTCAGTGTCTGAAGTTTAGTAAAATAAATACAGTTATTGGTCAATTTGTGTCTAGACACCGGTGATAACAATATGGTACCACAGCATTTCACATTTAACCACCAAAAATAAATTAAATCCACGATGCATGAGAACTGAGTACCAGCCAAAATAATCAAATGAGTAAACATGAAGGTCTGTTTTGATGCTTTTCATCACCAACCTTTGAAGAAATTAGTTTTAAGACGTATTGCCAGAAAGTAATAATGTTTGCTGTTTCAACATACCTTGTTGAGACAGTTGTTACAAACAGCATTTTGCATTACAGACTTCTTCAAACAAACCTAATAAGGACATAATTGTCCTTACATAAGGAACACTAACTTTGTTATGATGGATTAACCAAGGGTTCAAAATACTTACATTCTATCACTCAGTAGACAATGAGACAGTGTATAATATAATATAATAGCCCTCAAATAAGTAGATAGATTTCAAATAAACTGTAAAACCACTAATAATATAACAGTCAGAGAGCAGTCTCTTACTTACCTTTGAAAAAAGAGCCTTGTGATGACTTCTGCTATGACATGCTGCTTTGTAAATAGAATTAACTTTAGCTGACACACATTTCTTTTAATCATTAGTTTGGTATCATCAGTTCTGAGTTGAAAAGAAGCTTCAAACAATTCCACCAAGATTAAAATTAAGTTATGTTCAAAGTCTCAGTGCCAAGTCAAGTTGTTAAATGATCAAACATTTAACAAGGCATTAGATTACCTTGTTTGCCTTAAATGAAGGAGCAGTGGATGCCCTAAAGCCAGAGTTCTGAAAAGACACTTATTTGTGAATGATCACTAAATAAAAAGGATAGACTGATCTGTAAATAAAATGATGAATTACACATGGTTCTATGCAGAATAAATGGCCCTTTAATTCAGCATCCACTGTCTAGAGTTTCTTGCTATGTAATCCACTAAAATATTGACCACCTCAGCTTACATTAGGAGAGAGTCAAATACTTTTCAGATATGAAACCCCAAGTGAAGAAGACTGGGACTATTTCTGGCAGCACAGGCTATTTATTCTGGGCATGAGGTATTTGCTTTAAAAGTCATGTAGTGACTAAATGGATTAGAGTCAAGATGAGAACCTGTCCATCATATGCCGCTCAGAAGATTACAGTGATCGATCAATCAGGCTTACACATGGTATGTATACTTTGCTATAATTAATCAAAACATTATGTTGGATTGAAAAAAGAAAGCCTGAGATCTTGCTGATCCGGAAATGTTGAATACAAACAGCTCAATCATTCACAATCAGCAGGGAGTGTCAGGGGAATAACTTAGGCACATGTGAGACACAGTAGTCAGTGCTGCTGCTCACACTATATGTTAAAGTTTGTGTAAAGTTAAATAATCACCACTTGGACTATATCAATCATTTTTGTCATTACTTTAGGAGGGAGTACAGAGCTACAGCTCAGTTTGCTTGTACTAAACACCCTGTGTTTAGAAATACCAATGGATCACACTGCTACATGTCAGCTTCTCTTGGTGAGATATATGATACAGATTTCTTGATAAACTCAGTTCTAAGTATCTTGTTGGTTCTGCAAGGAAGTATTTATTCAAGCTATTCTGATATCAATACGGTGTTGATATCAGTATCAGCCTCCGATACTGCCCTACATGAGGTACTGGCAAATATGCCAGTCAAGGCACCCATGTTACATTATAATAAAAATGACAACAACAAATGTTTCCATCTATATTAGATGTATTGATTGGACTTGAAAAGGGGGCTCATTGTCATTGACTATCTAGCTCTTAATGTTGCTGCAATTTGCTACTACTACTACTAACAAAATGCATTGAAATGATATCTTAGTGTGTACAGGATTAAAGCTACCATTCAAAATTTGCTTTAAAGAAATTAAAACAATCATTTGTGTTCTCATTCTGCCAGAAATTATACAATTATTGTATTCATCACAATTATACAACACATTTGTGTTTTTTGACACATTTATGTAACAATATTTCAACTGGTTGAAAATTGTTTAAAATTTGGTCTTGGATGGTCAGACCTGGTTCTACCCTGTTTCCAGCTCGATTTCAGCCTTGAAATCCCTGTTAGAGCTGACTGGGGTGGTACAGTTTTGTTTCCCAATTGCATTATCTTTATTTAGTTTGAAAGCTTGCAACAGTTTTTGGTTCTTCAAATAAGACAACAGCTAGGGCCAATGTTACTGCCATTAGTTTAGCAGTCATTTGCTCATTAACCAAAGTTCAGACGATACAAATTTGACCTGACTGATAGGTTGGAAATGTCTTAACTCTGTAGGTTTCATTCTTTAGGTAACAAAAGTACTGCTATTCCTGTCATACATAGATTTTTAACTGAAAGCAACAACTGTTGGCTTTATGGTGGTGCAAGAGGAAAATTCAGGACTTGACAAATATTTTAAGATACACTGTCCTTGAATCCCAACTGTCAAACTCTTGCATCAATCGATCTTTACAGTGGTCAAAACATTTCACCAAAACCCAATCTGTCCGCCTCATGGTGGTACTACAGAAGATTCAGGAAGATGATCGAAGTTGTTAAAAGTCATTCTCTGGGAGTGATGGATATCTGCACCAAATTTTATGGTGACTCATTGAGCCGAGATATTTCAGTCAAGAGCAATTTGTTAAACCAACTGCCATCTCCGAAGACAAACCACCATGGCTTAAAACACAGACCTTTTCCCTCACATCATACACAAAGTCTTTTTCCTGGCATGCTTTGTAATGCAAAACTGTTCACTCAGACATCTAAACTGCTGTAAATGTAATTTACAAGGACATTCGGAGAAAACTGGAATCCCATGGGAACATTCAATCAGGCTTCCAGTATTGATTGCTTCAAAACAACCCAGTAATGAAATGGAATTTATATGGAACCAACTAAGTAATAAAAGGGACACTTCTATCAGCATTTCTCCAGGCAGTAATGACATATCTTCCTCTGTCAACCACACACACACTGACACATAAGTACATATGGCGCGACCAAGTTGATGCACCAAACCAAGGCACAAATGACAAACCAGTTATTACACCATGTCACACATATGCACAAACAAGAACATGGGGTGTATTCATGACTGACAAGAGCTGCCCCCAACCCTGATAGTCAAAGTACGTGGTGAACAAATTATCAGCACAGCACATAACCTTGTTAGACAGGTTAATGATGAGCGTTACCACCACTGCCTGTATTGACAGCTCTCTCCCATCTCACTCGTCACATCTTATTACCACTGCCAGTCATGAGGGCCAGTGCTTTCAATCCCACCTTTCAATCAAAATAAGGGGATAAATGGAGGGTAGCATTTTTTCATTAAATATTATGACATGGAAAATGCTCCTGAGTCAATTCTTTCACATAATGGTGTCAGTTAAAACGGCCATCACCCGTATCTGTCTTCAGTTAACTATTTTCTGGAGATTAAAGCGTGTCATGACTTGCTGTAAATAACTTGATGTTAAAATGTTTTGACTGTTAGTCCCACAGGAGAGGAATACCTTTTTTCATCCTGAATTCTATTTCGTGCCCTGACTCATACAGCGCTCCAGGAGATGGCCAGGGTCTTCTTCAAGGGGGGGGATACTTGACCCAGTCCTCCTTTCTCCTGCCAACAGTTTCCATGAATATTTCATAACGGCTTCCTTATTTACATGCAAACTTCCCCCAAAAGACAGACATCAACAGCTAAAAGTTTGAACATTTTCTGTCTAGCTGGCAAAGCATTGAGACGGGTTGTGTTTATTCTTTCTTTAGTCTGATTATTTTACCATTTAAGTGTTACCTTTAACAAGCAAACTCGTTTTTAAAGTAGTTTTTTCCTCTATTGATTGAACAGCTGAGCTAAATGAACAATATTAAACATGCTATATATTTTAGGTTGGGTATCCTGTTGTGTGGGGGGGGGGCAGCTGAACACACACTCTGGACTGTCACGTGGAACAGAGCAATAGCTAATTTGGAAGCGAGCTGACTGACCCACAATTGCACTGGTAAGGAGTGGAGTTGAACAAAAACTGCGACCGAAATGGATGTACCAGGTAGATAGGTAGATAGTAACATTTAGCCTGACAACCATCCCATTTTCACCATGTTTGTTTAGTCTAAAGCCAAATTTGACTGCAAGAGATTTTGAAGGCTTTCCAATGGACTCTGTTACACAGGACTTCCACCAGAACCGTGACCAGTCTGTCTCCGATCCGCTGCACTCCGTGCTCTCTCGTTCGTCAACACCCACCGGTTGCGTTTTCAGAACGCAGTAGGAAGCAGGACTGCCGGACAGCTGGAGTCATATGACCGAGGTTTTCCCATGGCAATCACTGAATCAAGGATTCTCCTCCTCCTCTCCTCATCCATGTTGTCTTTATCAGCCTCTGAAAACCTCTGACCTGTTGACTCCAGGCCGGCCACGGCTCTAAATGACATTTTGTTGTCATAGTTAAGTTAAAAATGATCTAACAATAACAACGAGTGTTTTATTCTGAAAATTAACTGGATGTTTTTTTATTTTGTTTTGGTGCCTGACTTCCTGTCCCACTCCATCTGCTCTGTTGAGAGTGATGCGTCGTGCTCCAGCATCCGGCAAATTAGAAGTCTTGCGTATGTGATCCATTGTGTTCAGACCTGCTGTATCAGAGACGCAGCTGGAACTCAACAGAGCGGATCCAGTGGAAGTTAACAGACTGACTAGAATAGAAACCTATCAGATTCGGTGCCGTGACGGATCGGAGACGGACCAGAGACGGATCTGGTGGAATTTGGCCTTAAGTGTGTGGTGTGCTGTGTTGGCTATATCATTGCACTCCATACAGCACAGGAATAAACTGTTAAATATATTGTTATTCATCAGATAAATCTTAACATCTGTTGATCTCTTAATGTTTATTTTTGTGTGTGGGCCAGCCTCGAAATTTGCAAGTTAGCTCTAACCATCTAGAAATATGGCAATGAAGCAATTATGTAATTAATTGGAATTAGTTGTGATTGATTAATCACAAAGCCTGTAATGAATTAGGGTCATTTTTTAATCACTAGACAACATCAAAACAAGTTTATAGAGTTATATTTTGGTCTTCACTCAGTTTGACAAGAGTTTCAGTGTCTGCATTTTGCCTTTGGACAGCATCATGGAAGTCAACATCAAATTGAATTATGTTCCCAAATAAGCAGGGAAAACCTTACTCTGCAAAGACTATCATAATGTAATTTTAACCATTACTGACCTCTGCCAATGATCAATAATAAGGCTGCAAGCAAACAACTACCACCGTCAAATGTGTTGTAGGTGTTATTCTGAGCGGGAATTCCTTGGCATATTTTAATTTTTGGAAGAGATTTTCACCTGATGATCCCATCAAGGTAATGGGACATCTGAGAGTGTTAGCCTCTCTGAGCTAAGTCAAAGATATATCATCTCCTCTTGAATTTAGATGAGCTGTTAGTTTAACACAAGTGAACTTTTGCCCCCATCAACAAATCTGCCTGATAATCTTCTCTGTGGGGAGGGGGGGGCGCCGCACAGGATATAGGCATGTCAGTGTATCCGAGTTGGAGAGCCAGGAGAGCCATGGGATCCAGAGATCTTTGTGTCTGGCCTTTACTGAGTGCCCTCCGAACGAGCTCATCAATATTCATTGACCTGCTCAGGCTAATGTCCCCAGCGACGGGCAGAATAAAGTTGCAGAGGTCGCACACTTCACAGGGCGAGAGAGAGGCAGAGAGAGCTAGTGAGAGAATCAGCAAAGTGAGGCGGGAGGATAAGAGAGAGAGAGCAGGTTTCAGACGAAATGAGAGCAAAGACAAGCAAACACCAAAAGGGCAAAGCCTGGAGGCCTAGAGGGGGTTAGGGAGTTTATTACAGCTTGAAAGTGAAACACATTAAACATGCAGAGGAAACATAAGCACGGAGATAAAGACAGGCACGCTTGTAGAGAACAAACAAATGCACACACATACCCCCCTGTGCATGCAAAGTATGACATGACAAGATGAGTGCAATGACAAACAAATACAGCTTCTCTAACCTCTCCCTCTATTTGTTATGCCTTTTCTTTCTCTCCCTGCAGATCCACGTTGTATAACATGACACCTGAGTATACATAACGGTACACGCCTCAGGAGAGAAAGGAGAGGAAGATAAGAGACAGAAGAAAAAACACAGAAGGGGAGTGGTTAGAAAGACGGAGAGGATCAAGGTTAGGGGAGGAAAAAGATAGAGCTGCTAGATTGAAACCATCTTGAGACACTCTTGCAGACGTCGATATCGCGCACGCAGATGCATGCATGTGAGCAGATTTTACAGTATATTTTAATATTAAATCCATTTCTGTCAGGACTTCGACCTCTTTTTAATCATGCATGCGTATAGGGGTGCTAATGAATATTCAAGGTGTGAGGGGTGTTAGGGAAAAGGGAAGAATCTACATGATGTGACATGTGTGCACCTACACAGGAACACTTGAAATCACTTAATGCCTATGGTAAGATGGATTAAAGTAGTAATAAGCATGCATGATATTAAAGATAAGAGTCTTATCAAGAATTCAGGAAAATGACAGGGGAAAAAAAAACTCATTACTTTTAGAAAACCTACTGATAGTGTCAAGAAAGCCCATTTTGATTTGCAGACCAGCATTTTTAGGACTTTGTGGTGCATGGATGATCATGTTTTGATTTCCACCTGCCTGGCTTCACACACAGTAAGAGTGTTGGCTGAATCAGAGAAGGGAGCGAAAATCCAACCATCTCAAAATTTTAACATTGAAATGGTCATTGGATGGTGAGTTTGAAAGTGCTAAAAGAAAACTATGTTCCATTAGCTAGGCTAATAAAGTTATGGCATTAGCTCCTGTGACAATAAAGGTGACATATTATGCTCTTTTTCATCAAAATATATTGGTCTAAGAGGTCCCCAAAACATGTCTTTAAAGTTTATTGCTTGTTGATCTAATGTTTACATGTTGGCTGAATATACACGGCTGCTCACAGACCCACGTTACTTCAACCCTCTGAATCTGATCCAGAATCTGATCCTGACGTAGAGGCGCCTGCAGCAGGACCTTTCTGAACGATTGGTCACAGATTTTGTGTTTCTTGTTGTTTTATTTGTCAGTATGTTGACGTGTGTCTTGGTACACAGCTACGAACATGTGTCAGAAGTCTGTCTATGATCAGAGCTTTTCCCTTGTGCCAGACCTGCTGTGTTTTTTCCTCTGCATGCAGCGATTTCCCAGTTCACCAGTATTTTCACCAAGCGTTTGGAGCCAGCTTCCTGGATTTTTTGTTTTTCTTCAGTTTTCTGTGCAATAAACTGACTGAACTATTCACATTGGCTGTTTTCGAAACGGCCTGCTACATACTACCTACTAATGTAGTAGGCAGCAGGTACTGCCTACTACATACTGCGTTTGAATTTAGTCTGAAGTATGACTGTTCTGTTCGATCTTTGTTTCAGTACGCTGGGCCCAGACGTCACAAAATTTCCGGTTTCGGAATGCAGCCGAGCTGATAGCGAAACTGCTTCTTTAGCATCACTTATGATTTAGAAAGTTAAGAGGTGGTTTATATGGAATTTAAAAATTTTCACAGCACATAAAAACTGAGTTCCCCCGTCAAAAAAAGAGAAAAGAAAAGCGGAACGAGCGCTGTGCATTGTGGGAAACAGTACTCGAGGCAGACTGGTCCGATGCAGACTGAGAAATTTTCCCGAATCAGTAGACATCCGGGGAGTTTTGGCATACTGCAGATTTTGCTCTTGTATCTCACATACTACATACTACATACTGAATTTGGGCCAAATCAGTACGTACTGCTAGTATAGTAGGCGGTTTCGAAAACAGCCCTTGTCTCTGTCTCAGCTCCGGGTCCCTCTATTGAGAACACACCTTGACAAAAATGTATTAATATTTGTAATGTTGTAGGCACAAAATGCCGTTCATATGCTGTCTCTGTTATCAGCCTGGATGTAAAAAAATCACAGATGACAGACGGCTTCTCGTAGCACTGCACAGTTGGGCAGTACTTTGATGTGGAGAATGGTTGTATGTTATTTGGGCTGTGTCTGGTTAAACTGGAATATAATCCCTCAACCAGAGCAATACATAACCAACACAGATATGAGGATGTTTACCTCAGGAGGACCAAAGGCTGGATGTGCTAGCTCTGCCTCTGCGTATGTTAGCCATATTTGGCAAACTAGTTGACAGAGTCTATAGAATCTGTGTTCCCATGTTCAACCTTGCTCCCTGTGCTCAGTTCTGACTGAGTGTTTTTAGACTAGTCTGCTTGTCAGAATTTAAATGTCTGTTCAAACGATTATAGGAAATTGGTTGCTTCAGAGCATTAATTTCTATGACCTACAAAAGCAAACCAGAAAATCAGCATGAAGATTGACTCTCTCTTTAATAGCTATCTTTTTTATGTCTGAAATGTTGGCAGAGGGGGGAGGTGACAGTTGTTATGATGAACTGTGATGCTGAAACAGCCTTTTTCACATTTTACATAGAAGAAAGAGAAGAAAGCAAAGATTTCCATTGAGTAATACTTTTGTCTAATAAAATAAATCATGGTATGACTGTAAAAAAGATAGGATAAAATGTACACATTCAGGACTATACCAGCAAAGAGATAACATGTAATGTCCACAGGGGGCACCAAAATCAACACTAATCAAAAATCCTCCCGGGGGCTTTAAACTCCCACAGCTGATGCTTAATACTTGTTGCCAAGATATAGACAATCAACAGTCAAAATTAAACTCTCAGTGCACTGAAGCCATTAGATGTTAACAGTCAACTAACTAGGCTGTGATTTCTTCCCCTGTTGTTGGTTAATAGAATTAGCTGCGTTAGATTTGCAATAAAAACTGAAGCTCAAGTCAATTAAAGAAGGTTAGTAAATTCTAAATGTCTTAAAAATAAGATTAAAAGACAAATGTAAGATGCAAAGTGAAGCCATTACCTGGTGCAGCAGACCAGCAAAGAACATATTTGCCTCAAAATTGCCACAAAAAGAAGGATAATGATGCATAAATCCTTCCCTCCCACTTCATGTCAGATTTGAGATTTTCCTTCCCTCTACTTCTTATCTGGCTCTGTGCTGCCCACTGCTACCACTTCAGCTGTCCTCAGGCTCTTTTCTCCTTCTTTCTCCTCTTGTCTGTCTCTCTCTCTCTACATCCCCTTTTTACTTGTTTGTTTTATTGCTCTGCCTTCTCTCTCTGGGTGTTTTTTTTTTTTGACTGAATCATCAGTGATCCCACTGAGATGACAAAGTGTTGTGCTCTTCTCTCCTTGCTCCAAGTTAAAACCGGAGCATAAATAAAGTTTTTGAAAGAAGCCCAGGGGGATAGATAAAAGCTGCCAAAACAAGAGGAATTATAGCTGAGGTTTGGCTATCAGGACAACAACCCCTGACCTGTTGTATTAGGAGTGTAGCCATAAGATAGCGCGCTCAAACCCATCACATTTATAATTTATCTACTCCCTCTCTTTCCTTGTAGAAGCCTCTCCCTGCAGTCCGGGGCTCTTCACTTTCATCATACAAATCTTTCTCAGCTTTCCTGTCCAGATTCTCCCACATGGCTGTGCCTTTTTTAAAGCTTTGTCATTTTTTCCCACATATATATCCCAAGTGGAGCCACTCCTGAAGTTGCCATTCAGTTTTCAACTTTTTTTTAACATTGGATAACGACAGCCCGTCCGCCCATTTGTCAATATGTAACAAATGACCATGTTTTTGTGCACCAGAGGAGCAAAGTGGCAACGGTCAGCTGCAGTAGAAACGCATTGTCCTGTCAACCGACTACACCCTCACTTATGTTTCTGTTTGTTGTCCTGTCAGATCAAACAAATGCTGCAGTTACAACGAAATGGTGTGCCATATATCTGGCAGTTGTGTTTGTTTTCTTTCATTCTTTTCTTTGGATGGGACTAAATAAGGAGGCTGGTTTTCCTTATTATAAAAGGGCTGGTGTGTGTTACACTGTGGCAAACAGGGAGATGCACACAGGCATGAACATACATACCTGCTCACGTGCATTTAATAAATGCATGCACCATCTTGGAGAATCACACACCAGTGAACATGTTTGAGATGTCCAATTCTATCTCTGTGCATGCATGTGTGTGTGTGTGTGTGTGTGTGTGTGTGTGTGTGTGTGTGTGTGTGTGTGTGTGTGTGCATACTCTCCATCCCTATTAATCCGTGTCCAGAATTGCGAGAGTTTTGTAATTTTCTGCTTAATTGGTGCATACAAAATGAGAATCACCACCCTATCTTTCTACAGAGAGAGATCCACAAAGGTGGAGGGAAAAACTGACTGACAAAGAAACCAGGAGGGAGGCATAGGGGAAGAGAAAAATAAAAGGAGAAGTAGATCTATAAGATTCTAAATATGGTTGGAGGCTGAATAAGGTTGAGAGATATTAAATATGCAGTGTAGGGATAACAGCCATATTTTGCATTAAAGACAATTCTTTTGCAAGTAGAGAGCTTATTTGAAACAATTAATCAACAGAAATCAAAACCTCAAAAAGAAATAGAATGAGTTTGTAAGAAGTTAAAGCTCCTACACTCAAAGAAATAATATGTTGGGTGAGCGTAATAAAATTATGGAAAGAATTTCCGCCTAATTAAAATGCTTTCATTTAGCGAGACACAATTTTGTTGAACCAACTAATTGTAAATATGTTGAGTGAACAAAAAGTATTGATTTACCATTACTTATTTGCAATGTTTGGGTTCAACTTAATTTTGAATGGTACAGTAACACTAATTAATCATGCTGACTGAACAAAACTAAAGTAAGTTCAATCCATCCATTATCTTCAAAGCTTATCCCGGGTTCAGGGTTGCGGGGAGCTGACTTTGGGTGGAATGCAGACAACTATTCACGCATACACCTACGGGCAATTTAGAAAGACCAATTAACCTGGTGAGAATTTTTTTGGACTGTGTGAGGAAGCCAGAGTACCTGGAGAGAACCCACACATGCACAAGGAGAACATGCAAACTCCACACAGAAAGGCACCTGACTCGAACCTGGAAACTTATAACTTTGAGGCAACAGCTCTACCGTGGATGTTCAATCATCAGAAATGATTTGAACTGGGAGACAAACCTTTTTATCATGTGAAAATAAACTGTAAAATAGTAATTCTTGAGAAAATAAGATTTTTTTGACATATCAAGAATGTTTAGCAGCTTAAACGTGACAACTTAGTTTGCCCCCAGTTGGTGTCAAGTTTGGAAAAAGACCACAAAATAGACTGGGTTTGTTGGAATATAACTCTATTCCCCAGAGAAGGCAAACAATGACAAACAAAAAATATGGATCTTGACTTAGTAGCCTTTAAAATAAGTGCTTGCTGATGAAGACATTGCGGCACCATAGATGTTACACGCTACTGCCACTTCTGCTCTGGAGAGGTATTGCCGATGGGATTCCTACCTAAAACCTTTAGGTTGTGTCGGCATAAAGCAATCTTGTAGTTTTAAGGATTTTGCATGTCATGTTAAAACTACATGATTTAAAAATGTTTAACCACTAAACATGAATTAATATAATAGAAGCTACATGTTGTACTTATGTTGATATAACGCGCCCCCTGTGGACAAATCTCTCCTGTTCTCTCTTTTCCAATCTTGTGCTTTATAATCTATCTTCAATTCAGTGTGTTGCAAAGCCACATAAAAGATTCTCACAGGAGCTTTAACTTAAGAGTTGAACCCTGAATAAAATAAATCTCAGAGAAAATTTCCAATAAATTTCAAGAGAAATAAAGCATTTATGTCAAAGCCAAGAAATTAAATCTTCAAAAGGCTGAATGAAAAGTAATGAAAACATGTCCTGGGAAAGTCTGAGTCTGGATTAACGTGTTGGGTCCAGAGGCTGTGAAGCTGCAGACTTCAAGCTGACAGAGTGCAACAACACAGCCTGTTCTGTTCAGCTCACTTCATCTATATTAGATAGACTGCACTCTGCAAGGCCAAACAGCATGGCAACAAAACAATGTGTTACACCAAATGATCTGTGACATTGACACAGGGGAGAGGGGCTCGTAGCATGAATCAGCTTTCACTGCTGATGAGCACAGATGATGGCTCCTCATGCACATGCACTCACACATGCAGGGTCGCACACCGGGGCAAAGACCTCAAAGCAACGGCTGACCTCACTGCTTTGAATCTTTGTGTGTGTGTGTGCTTTTTGTGTGTATTGCGTAACCTGATATTAATGCCAGCCCCGCAATGAGAGTATATCTTACATTCAAAATCACTGAAGCTACAGCATACAGGTTATTACACATATCTACGACTTGAAACCATGCACACATTTGCTTTCAGATGTCACCTCTTTGTCTGCGTAATGCCACTCATAAATGAACCTAAATATATTGTCATTAGTAAGATAAAGGCCAAAAGAGTGATATACACACACAGTCTAAACAGACTCCCCGATCTTGACAGTGGTGACATTTGGACACCCTGCTATTATACCTAATCATTCAAAATTAAGTCACAAAATCCATCCATAGAGTCACCTCTTATGCCCTCCCTTCCTTTCCATCCGGAACATCTCCCTCCCTCGTCCCCACTGCAGAAATGTCAGCATTTCAATTGGGCTCATTAATACCTCCCTTTTTAGGCGTCTCTGTGTGATACAGCAGGGCCTGAGTGGTGGAGGAAAGGATGATGTATGGGAATGCTTAGTGGCATGTTGTTCTCTTTTCTTCTTTTTAATATAATCTCTGAAAATGTTCTCTTTATGTACGTCTCCGATCAATCATTATTTCCCCTTTTCTTTTTTTAATTCTTCCCCTCTGTTTCCGTCTGATCCATCACTGCAGGGTGTGTGTGAGGCAGCAGGTTTAAATCACGCAGTGGGCTTTTTTCTGACACTAGCTGGCCTGACCCAATCTGGACACCACCAGGCCAAACAGCATTCATCATAACAGCATCCCAGGCCGGATTACTAGAATGGATGCATTATTGTCAACGGTTATGTTAAAAAAAACTGCTACTGTGTATAGATAAGGATGTATAGACGGAAATGTTCAGACTTCAAATACAGGCAAGAATTGGGGGGAGGAGAAGTCTAGGACAGCCGACGTGAAATGAAAGATCCAAACAGACTGTGAGGATCATAGGATTTCTTGACGATCCGTCAAAGAGGTGTGTGCACAAGGCAATGAGGCAAGAATGGGGGATTACACAGTAAGTGAATCAAATCTATAGGACTACACAATGCAGCCTTGAAACACAGCCAGCCAGGTTATCAGGGGACTGGATAATAAAAAGAGAGCTGTGAAACCATTAACCTTTGAGCTTAATCAGCAGTGACAATCAAACATAGCATACCCTGAATTTAAATTAAGGTTGGCCAAGGTGGTGCCTGGTAAAGTGAGCTATTATTTTAGTTAAATCAGTAAGAACACGCTCCTGATTGAGTGGTTGACCAGTTAAGAATTGTTAAATAAATCATAAGACTGTACTTAAAGCAGATTAAATCCTGTCTTTATATTTAGTATATGAATACATGAACTACGGATGTGTGCAAGGTCAATGAGTCACTTCGCTTTTAAAAACACATGTGGGTTTAAATCATAGAATGTGTAAAAATAGACTGCATGAAAGCTCCCCCAAAGAGAGACCAAAAGATTTAGAGGTTCCCCTGGTGACTTGCTGCAGTATGTGTATCATGCAGCCCATCTACTGTAATGGTAAATGGACTTGTACTTATATAGCGCTTTTCTAGTCTGTCTGACCACTCAAAGCGCTTTTACATACTACTCGTCGCATTCTCCCATTCATACCCATTCAATGAATGATGGTAGAGGATGCTAATGTAAGGAACCACCAGTATTAGCTGATATTTCATTTGTACACACCACTGAACAGCGGGAGCAATTTGGGGTTCAGTATCTTGCTCAAGGACACTTCGACATGTGACAGCCGGAGCTGGGATCGAACCGCCAACCTTCCGATTGATAAACGACCGACTCTACCCACTGAGCCACAGCCGCCCGTATTTGAAGTTCTTATAATTCAGATTTGTGTTAATTTTACTGAGAAGTTTAAATAAGTTATTAAATGCTAGAAGGAGGAGCTGTGATATCATGATTGACAGTTGCGAGGGTAATCGTATCTAGGAGTCATTGAACTTTCCATAAACACAAGGGTCTGCTTCAAATCAACACAAGAATCTATATTGCTGTGGACTACATCCGCCTGAGGGATCTTTAACGTTTTATCAGTAGCTTAAATGTCTTTGTTTTCGGTAAGCAGAATGGGTTTGACGTCAGTCCCAAGGCTCCACAATCCAGATAGCTTCTGTGCATGGCTTGGCTCTGAAATATATCACCAGTGCAATATGTCAGTGGCAGTTTTTTGGCTCAATTTTTCTTCTTTTAATCCAGGCAATAAAAATGTTACTGTTAAAGTGATACTGACTATAAAAACATAGACCTTACTTTAGAGATAAAATGGAATACATCAGGGTAAAAAATCTGACAGCTTGAGCACCATCACTCCAGTTACACTTTCTGATATGTATAATAAAGTATTTCACATGAGGCTTCCTGCCAATAAGGCTTTTGATGTGTTTGAAAAAACCAGGCACTATTTGCTGTCAATTGTTAACAGTTATTTATTCCTGGGTCGCATCCAAGACCACTTCAAAAGTGATAGTGATCAGCCACTCCTAAAACAGCCTTGGTCTGGTCATATGGATTTTGTTGGCTGAGAAAAAACTAACTTCAGTTGAAGGAAAAAGCATCTTTAACCTTTCCATCTGGTTCAGCTAGATGTATGTGTAGTATTGTAAGAAGTAAAATATTAAAGACTTTTGGGGGTGGCTGACTGAAACAATAACTGTATATTCTTGGTATTGCAAAGAGTGATTAAATCCCACTTTTAACCCTCCTGTTATGTTGTGGGTCAAATTCACCCATTTTAAAGTTCAAAAATCTAAAAAGAAATTAATAAAATGAAAGAAATTCAAAATGTAAAATAAAATGAACAAAAATCTAAAAAGAAATTAATAAAATGAAAGAAATTCAAAATGTAAAATAAAATGAACAAAAATCTATGTCATGTAAAACTACTTTATTTATATTTAGGTCTTTCTATTGTACATTTAAAAAAAATTTAACATGAATTTTCATAAAAAACGAGTGAGTTATCCTCATTGAACCATGATCTGTGAGGATTAAAGAACACCATTGCACTGAATATTAATTTAAATGGTTAGTAATGGAGTTAATAATGAGATTAAAAAAATGTTTATTGGGATTGTTTTGGGTTCTGACATTTTTGGGAATTAAATATGCCCCCAGTCAAGTTGACCCAGGAACATTATTGCTGGTCCTGGGAAACGAACATAATAGGAGGGTTAAGGCAAAATCATAATGTCCATTAACAACCATGTACATTTGATACTTTTATGTTTGGGGTACCTCAAGGGTTAGTTCTGAGACCACTCTTTCCTTTTTTAAAAAAAAAACATTTCTTTTAGGTCCCAGTTTTTCCACTGATATTGTTTCCAGACATTATTATGCTGATGATACAATGTAGTATGTCCTTTCTGAGATGGCTATCCAGAATGCTCACGTATTTACATGAAGGCAAAGTAGATGTTAAGAAAACTTGGTGCTTGAAGTGTCTGCAATCCATTCTTAGTGAATCACACTCGTCAGTCTTATCTTTTTTTTATGCTGATAAGACACTGACTATTGTAGCATGTTGACATCAATTCTCCATACTGAAGTCGAAAAAGTGTAGACATAGTAAAGAGCTCAGCTGCCTAACTTTGAACAAGATTAAAAAGGTTTGCCCTAAAACACATCACCCAAGTTTAGGCTCTTTACACCAGCTTCCCATATATCTCAGTACTGAGTTTAAGGTTCTTTTAATCACCAAGAAGGCACTAAATGGTCTGAATCCCCAGTAAATCTTAGATCTTTTATCCCAGTATGACCCCGCTCACACTGGAATGATTAGGCAGGGGCCCTTTAATCTGTTTCAGACTCTCAGCTAAAGACTAAGAGGGACAGAGCTTTTGAAAGAAGAGCCCAGAGGCTTCCAGCCCGAGGAAATGCGGCAGAGTGAATCAATGGCTTCTTTTATATCTAAACTTGAGACAAACTTTTATGTAACTGCATTCCCTGATTTCATCTGGTTTAAGGTTTGACTTTGTTTACAGGTCTTGATCATATTTGATCTGTAGTTAATGTTGTTTGTTTTATTCCTTATTGCTGTGTTCCTTTTGTGTAGTGTTCTTTTTCCTGCTATGTGAAACAATTGGTAGCTTAGTGTTCATGTTCTGTAAAACAAAAAGGATATTTTTGATAGTATCATTATAACCCTACACTTTCAGAGAAACTTTTTAAGGTTTCCTTTTTGCAACAATTAAGTTTACTTTGGTGTCTGAAAGCACCTGTAGATTTGTTTTACAATCACAGTAAGCAGCTGTTTGTTTAATCCTAAAACGTCTATGTGTACACAAGCTGAGAGTATTTGTTGAATTCATGGATTTTTTTAAATGTTACTATCAAATTCAAAGCTTGATCTGTAAGGCAACTGGACTTGGTAGAAATTCTTGAAGATGTTTCACCTCTCCTCTTCAGTTCTGACCAGACTGGGGAAAGGCTAGAAAATATAAGCCTCTAACAGTCGTGGGTGTGTTCAGGTATCACAAAGGGTCCAACGATTTCAAACATTTCTACCAAGTCCAGTTGCCTTACGGATCAAGCTTTGAATTAGCATGACCTGGATGACTGAGAACCTTCACAAACATGTTACTATCAAACAAAGCCAAGCTAGCTGTTATCCCCAGTATCCAGTCTTTGTATGGAGCTAAGCTAAATGGTTGATGGCTAGCTGACTCTCTTTGGTGAAGTTAATATGGGCTGTCAAGCTGCCAAATGACTATGTTCTTCAAACTAAAGTCTTTCTGAAAAAGCTGATATAATGAAATCCATATCAGCAGAAACCATAGCAAGTCGTTCCATCTTCTGGCAAGCAAACTAATTATATCATATATCAAAATAGAATATGCTGAAGTTTTCTTTCTGACTTTCCTCATTTCCAGAAGATCAGGGTTCATGGTAAGGCTACTTTGGCAGGTCAGATCAATTCAAATACAGAATAATTGGACATATTAGATGAACAACACAAGGACTAAGACTCAGTGTCATTGACTTCAGCCCCGGAACCCCCTTAAAAAATAGGGTTATTATTCACAGTCTCTATTTTCAGAGCCTGCATCTAATTACTTGCTTTTTAGCCCCATTTGTTGTGTTTTTAAGTAATAACCACATCAATCTTCTGCCTGTTTTCAAGAAAAAAAAAAGATGAATACACAGCAAGCCTGGCCTAATGTCTGGAATTTATCAGTGCCAATTAACCAGGCCAATTTGTAGCCCCCCTGAAAGGGACGAATAACAGCCACCTTGATCCTGAATAATTACATGATCAATAAAAACTTAAAAAAGAAAAACTGTAGTTTCATCCTGTCTAGTCTGCTCTCTCCTGATCAATGAACTCGTTTTCATTTCACGCTTAGAGTTGCTTTCCCAGAAACTTTTTCATTTTAGTTTACTGTTCTGATGAAATAAAACTATAGAAGAAACAGCTTTTAATGGCTCGTCAATGGTAATGCACTTATAAGACAAACTATACAGATACAAAGGTGTTGATGAGCCTCATACAGAATATGTCTGTGCATGAGTATTTGAATATTTACATCCATGCTGTAACATGAAATCTGTTGTACATGCACACAGAGTGCAGCTGTGAGTTTATTATGTCTGTGAGTGAGGACACACAGCTGCCTCTGATTGTTGGCAACAATGCTAATCAGGCGCCTTTGTCAGAGCAGCAAAAAGACAGCAGTGAAAAAGAAAGATGAGAGAAACTTTAACATGCAACTGGAAACAGTTTCACTCACAAACCGGGGCTTGAAAGCATGGTTGTCATGGAAATCACAGCAGGCGGGCTGTTTTCGTGTTTGTTTGTGAGCATGAGTTTGTGTGTATTGAAAAGTAGGGCTGAGTAAGCAGTGAAAGATGGATACAGTGGTTTATGTGTGTGTTTCAGAGTGTGCGTGTCAGTAGCTTCTGGGACGTGGTTAGAAGGGAGTTGTGCTGATTAGCTAAGGGACCGAGAGGACAGAAGGGGAACAATACCGACTCCTTTCCTTCCTTCGCCGCGCTCCCCGTCGCCTCTCACAGCGCCTGACTATTTTCTAAGAGTGCGCTACTTCTTCCTCTCTTTTCTCTACTTTCCTCAGTGTTTCTGGTTCCTCGCCAGCGTGATGAGGTCAGACTAGGGCACTGTCACGTCTCCGGCGTGGCCTTGGGGCACCATCATGCTGCCATGAGTGCCAACGCCGCTTACAGGGTGGTACATTCTGAGCCAACATAATTTCTGTGCCGTTGCTTTCAGCGCAGGAAATAAAGTGTCGCTCCAATTAGGAAGAAAATGTGATGAATTGAAGAGTGAGAGCATCTGTGCCTGAATATGTTTTTCATGCCTTTTATGTTTGTGTGTCTGTATGGATGTGGGAAAAACGTAGACCAATCAAAGTTAAATGAGACATTTGGCAAAAACAGAAAACTCCTCACACATTTACAGGACTTCTGGTTGCCTTGAGGAGAGACAAGAGAAAGTGGCACTTCATCTGAAATTCGTCTCGCTCTTAATCTTTTACAAGATTAATTAACTGATCTCCTGGATGTGCACTCCCTTAAGAGCACACGTGTATGCCCGCCTCTATGCGAGTGTGTATGTGTGTGTTTTGTCAGAGCCTGCCATGTGTCAGAAGTGCACCCAATTAGTCAAAGAGTCCGGGCCCACACACCTGTCTACCTGCGCTGACAAAGGCCCACGGCTGCTTGCATACATTTACACACTAATTAACTAGTTCTGCACTGGGTTGCACCAGCTATGTGTAAGTTTAAATGGAGCCCAGTTTGGATGTAATTTCTAATTATGGACAGAATTTAAATTCTACTACACCAGCACTAAAACAATGTATGTTGTATTTAGGATATTACAAAATGTGATGACACTGTTGTTATTTTACATATTACATTAGTTATCTTATCATACCGCTTTGTCATATTTTACATACCTTTACGTTACTGTTAGTGAAGTAGCAGGAGTTAAACATTATTTCAGCTGTTAGCATGTTCAGAGGCAATCAGGCATGAGAGTCAGCACTCAAATGAACAGAAAAGATCTCTTCCCTGATTGGCCAAATGAAGAGAAAACATCACTTCTGTGCTTGGGTTAGTTTGGACTTTAAGTCCTGCTTGGTTTAGACCAACCTCATGTCTGCGTGATGCAACCCAACAATGAAACAACTTAAAGCTGGGGTTGGTAGTCAGATTTAGATACACTTTTTGTTATACTGATTAAAATGATCTTTATGTCCCGATGGCAATCAATACATAATGTGTTCTTAAAAAAGAGTGAAAAAAAGCTGCTATCTACAGCCTGAGTAAACCTGGGAAAACACCAACCAATCACTGCCATCAGGAGCCAAAATATGAAACCAATCAAATCTCGTCCTGCCGTTCTGCCCGTCTCCTGCACGTACATTTCATGTCTGTTTGTGTTTTTAACTTTCACTATGATAATGTTTTGGTGTTTTCTTACCGCTGAGTGAGACATGAGTTGACGTAGTGCAAAACATAATTGTGATGTGCTGAGGACCGGTTTTTAATCAGTCACGATCATATGGTCGCGGATCAGCGGCGCTCAAGCATGTGAGCGGGGGCGTCGTTTTTTAGGAACTCAGAGAAGAGGGGGAGGGTTAGACTACTAAATCTAGCTTTAAGATTCAAACTTGCTTTTTTGAACAGATAGTTTTGAGAGAACTGCACATCTAATTTAAGACACAACAAATACAGAGCTGGTGCAACAGGCTGCAGGCAGCCAGGAAAACACAGTGATTAGTCACTCAGTGGTAGGCTGAACCGAGGAGGAGGGAGGACACAGGAAGAGCCAAATGTGTAAACATAAACATGTTAAAAAAAACAGAAAGCTTGAACTCATATACTGTAGATGCTCTGCATATAAGACTTTAGCAAACATACAGAGGATTAAGGAGTGCTAATAAGGGTTTCTGTGATGATTTATGTTTATTGTGCATTGTTAAAGGCAAACTAATTCAAGTGTTGAAAGAGCAGGAGATTCTCATTAAAGCTACCAATACTTAAAAAAAACCCCTCCTGAAATAATGAAGTTGAAGCCGCAGAAGTTTGTCTCTGAAAATATATTTTTAAGTAATGAATTTAGGTTACTAAAGTTCTATTTCCAAGGCTGATTCACCAATTTGTTGGCTTAAATACTCATACATCGAAATTAGAAATTCATCTCACCCAAATTAACCTTTAATTTGAGCATTTTTTTAAAAATAATTTGTTATTCTAATATTCAAATTTCATCCAATAAAAACAACAGTTAAAAGTTGCTTTCAATCATGTATTAACAAGCCTTCATATCCTGACACAGCAGGTGCTGGTTTGCAATCCATCATTACACGCAGAAAAGAAGAAAAAGAAAGTGTCTATTTCCCATTGTTTTAAAGGAAGAGAATATGATTGCATTTGGAATACATGTAACATGTGAGGAGGAGAAAAGTCCTCATGTTTTAACACAACGTATCTTTAAAATCATATGAAAAAATGTCATGTCAAGAAAGATGTGATCAATGCGATCTCTAGAAACAACTTCCTGTAGATGTGTTTTACCACCAACATATAGACTTCTGATGTTAGTCCAGTCTGAATGCTTAGTTTGATGACCCAGCAGCATATATATTTGCATTTTAGCTCACTAATCTTATCCTCTTACCTTCAGGAAGCACTTCACAGTCCAAAATACAGAAAACTAAAAAAACAAAGTCTGTAACCTTATCTATATCAACCCACAGGAGCAGGTTATCATCATTATCAGCATAATAAATCCCTATTTCCCATCCTCAATAAATACATATCTTCAAACAGCTGTGACAATAGAACACATTTGCAAATGTTTGTTGTGAGCATTCATAAACAGATATGAATGAATCACACGCTGAAGACTAATTTTCATGTCTTTTATAAAGATTTAAATAGAAAGCGACATCATTCCCAGTGTGAAACACCTCTCTGATGATTCATGGGTCAAACACAAAGCAAGCTTGTTCAGAGCTCCATCAGAATGTAGTGTTACCATCAGCTTTGCCAACAGCAGCCATAAACACACAATAACTACACCTTACTCTTCCCTTCAGTGGTGCACCATCTTCTTCTAAGCTCACAGCCCATAATGCTCGATAATGGGAATGTATATGTCAACATTCCCATGTTTCATGATGGGGTAAGTGGGTCATTTATCCAACCTCTTAGAGTCTTCATGGCGCCATTTCTAGTCTGTTTTCTCCTTCCACTTATCTCCTCTCTCCACCCATCAATTTCCAGCACCTTTAAAAATGTACGACCCAGACTTTAATGTTATAACCTTGGAGAAAAGAGGAGGAGAGAAAATCTGTAACCTACTTCACATCAAGTATTAGTGTTCTGTTTTTAGACCTCTTGGGATTAAAGTTTCTTAAGTGATGAGGGAGGGTTGATGAGTCACCTCTCTGTGTGCGTGTGCAAGTGCTTCTTTGTGTGTGTGGTTGTGTGTGTGTGTGTGTGTTACCTCTCTGTCCTTGAGGACGGCCTGAGTTCTGTACAGCAGCAGGAGACGAACGTCGCTGTCGTGGAGGCTGAAGTTACTCTCCAAAATCTGCAGCACGTCGATCCGAGGCCGCACGGGCAGTGACGCGTCGCCGCAGAATTGATGCAGCCAGGCCAGGAGGTCGTCTGAAGTCACGGAGCTGTCGCTGGAGGGTGGAGGGTGAGAAGGAAAGTGGTCAGACAGGCAAAGTGAGGTAAAGATAAAGAGACAAGGAAGAAGAGGTGGTGTGTAAGGGTTCTCAAGAGAAAGTGATCAAAGCTAAGTCAAGTGTGATTCAGTTTTTTTGTTTGCTCATTTTCAAACAGGCTTGGAAATTGCAAGAACTTGCAAGGAAAAGCTCATCCAGACACAGTTGTTTTGCCACCTGCCAGGGACTACAGATGAAAATTAGATGTGTGGTTAACTCTGGCATATTTACATGGATCAGGGTTCCCACTCTTTTCCAGAGATCATTTTCCAGGACATTTCCAAGACATTTTCAGTGATGATAAAGCTGGAATGACGGTCTAGATTTAGTTCCTAATTGAGTCACTAAATAGTCTAATATGTTCCTCTCAGTGGAAGTCTACATTGAAAGACATGCAGTCTATGGCTATCAATGAAATCATCTCTTACATACTTAAAAATTATGGCAAATTGATAATAGAATAATGCAACCACAGATGTAAAGCACTATATTAATGCAACCAAGTAAAAATGATGGACAACTCTCATCTCAGCTTTCTCTTTTCTCAAAAATTATTAAATGAGCTACTTAAAAAACAAAAGAGCCTGCAAAGGAATCAGGAAGCTGCCTTACTGAAATAAATAAATAATAATAATGATTAGAGGATCAGTGCATACATTGACCTAATTAGAACTGAATGACAAAAATGGCCACAAATGTTTCTCAACTCTAACTCAAAATATACCTGCTTTATCATGGATATTCAAAGTGGTCATTATAAAAAAAAGCAAATGTCACATTCAAATAAAAATGTTTGTTTGAGTTACCGTAAACTCCGGAAAAAACGCACCGGTATACAAGACACACTCTGTATTTGAAGATCTCTCAGAGATTTAATAAAGTTTAAACTGTGTTCCTGTGTGGCGATGTCAACAACGTGCAGTTTCTGAGCAGCTCTTTTTGTTCCATTTGTTTTCACTATCGGGAGTTTGCACCCCTACTAGCTACAATACGGTAACAGAGCTCTCAGCCTGCAGAGAAAGTTCTGCCCGCTGGTCATCCTTTAATTTAAATACAGGACTCTTTGAATCAAAAGAGAACTCCACAAGGTTAATTTACCATAAAACATAAACAATATAGCCCCATTTTCTGTGAATGCATGATTATGACCAATTGAGGGAGAAAAGCCAGACCGGTCTGTGTCGCTGTCTTTTCCAGCACAGCATGCACTCAGCTTTCAATGAATGAGGATGTGTTTTTTTAATCATGTCAGGTCGCATGCAGTCATGCTGGAATAATTTTCCAGGACATTTTACTTTTTCTCCCATTTTCCAGGTGTTTTCTAGAAAACTGGTCAACTGTTTTCCAGGTTTTCCAGGACGTGTGGGAACCCTGAATGGATGCTGTGCAGAGATTTTCATTAATATGCACTGTCCCTTTAAGTTAATAAATATAAATAAATAATAGATGTCTCCCAATCCTAAAGAAAATGACATTTGTAGATGTAAAGAATTAAGTTTTTGGGCAAAAATTCAAAAGATTTCATTATGTGCAGACTAATTTACTACAAATTCACAAAGATTTGTATTATTTCATTCCCACACACACATTTCCAACAGGAGGAAACATCTAGTGCTGACACATTCAGTTGGTTAACCTGCCTCTTATTTCATTAACTCCTTGGGTAATCTTTTTAGTGGAAAAAAAAGGCAAAATTCGAGTGATTTCATGAACTATGATGGTCTTCTTGATCTCTTGAATTATCAAATTGACTATTGTGTCAATTCAAGCTGTTAATTTGACCAAACACTGATCTTGAGGACACATTTCCAGACCGTTTTAAAACCACACAATCAATCAAAAACTAGTCTGAAGATCGACACATGATGGGAATAATTGTCAGCTGCAGTGCTGATCAATACAGCAGAGGGAAAAAGCAGCTTTTGTTGTTATTGCTTTGTGAGCAAGCGCACCAACAGGTAGATTAGAAGACATTCTGTCACTGACACAGTATTATTCCTTCATTTGTTCAGCTGATGGTTTGCAAAAAGAGCTGACAAGGGAAATCATGTGCTATCTAAACATTTTCATCTCAGCACAGCCAGCAGACAGGTCGGCAGGTGCTTCTTGTTGCTCAACTAGGAAACAGACATTTCTCTGTCAATTGACACTTAGCAGGTCTTAATTTCAGGTTTTGAGATGAGCTGAGAGAGAGATAGATAAAGGAGGAGAAAGGATGTGTGGTTTCTTGATTATAATAAGGAAAAGGTTGGGTTATGTCTATGCACTCTGTTTTATGGAAACAACTAACGACTATTTTGACTAGTCTAAAGTGCTTTTCTAATGGCAACAACTAACGACTATTTTGACTAGTCTAAAGTGCTTTTCTAAAAACTGAAAGATGCTGCACAAAGGATAAAACATCATATAAAAGAGCAAAATAATAAAAACATGAATAAAATACATTTAAAAGCAATCATACGTTACAGGCAGTTCTAAATAGGTGGGTTTTGGTGAGTGTTTTTAAGGTGGACAGGTTGGGGCAGTTTCTAATGTTTAGTGGTAAGGCGTTCCAGAGGGTGGGGGCGGCGACAGAGAAAGGCCTGTCCCCCCAGGTTCGGTGCTTGGTGTCAGGTGGTAGGGAGAGGAGGTGGGTGTTGGAGGATCGGAGGTTACGGGAGGGGGTGTGGTGGTGTGGTGGTGGAGCAGGTCGGTGAGGTAAGAGGGGGCCTGGTTATGGGGGGCTTTGTGGGTGTGAAGGAGGATTTTAAAATGTATGCGTTGTTTGATAGGGAGCCAGTGGAGGTTTTGGAGGACAGGGGTGATGTGGTCACGGGGGCAGGTGTGGGTGAGCAGGCGGGCGGCAGAGTTCTTCATATATTGTAGTTTGTTGAGTTGTTTTGAAGGAAGGCCATAGAAGATGCTATTGCAGTAACAAAAGAGATGAGAAGGAACGAGAAGGATGGTCTAGGTTTTAAGGTGAGGGACTGAAAATATAGATGAGAAAGAAATCACACAGCATGGATTTAATTATGGACTGCTCAGCTGAATGAAGGAAACCAAAGAAGGAACCTTCAATTTACCTTATTTTTAATTGCCTGTGTGTTACCAAAATGCTCTCACCATAAGCATGCTTCGCTTTATAAGTATTGCAGGTCAAATCCTCTTCATTAGAGCTCCTTGGCTTTCGACATTTAAGGGTGTGATGGTGTTGTATCGGTCGCCACTATTGTGATTTGTTGTCACTTCTTGGTTGTTGCATTGCATGTACATACAGTGGTGGAAAAAAGTTTTCAGACAGCCCATGCATTTGTGAAATATTGCATTGAGAATCACTCTTAGGCATTCAAGGGTAATTTACTTTAGTACAGTTACAGCCAGGTTTATCAATTTTTTGTTCAGTTTTGAACACATTCTCTGTTATTTGTTGACTTTGATACCGACAATGTTGAGAACTGACATATTGAAACTGTCAAGAATTTAGTTTTGTTGGTTTTAATAATATCATTTGTATTTGTTTGTGTCTGTCTAATGCTCGAAACACAAAAAAAGATTTTTACACAAATATTTTCATGACAATATTTCAGACAGTGTAAAATTTTAAGGGTGTCCGAAAATGTTTTCCACCACTGTATCTCAGCAGAGATAGTACGTGTGCAAGATGTCTCACATTTATCAACTCAGCTTCATTCACACCATGAAAAACTGATCACATGATGTACCGACTAATAATCAACACGATTTTTGTTGACCACATTGAATAATTGTTGAAGATGTAGAAGAGGCATTTTCAGGACAGCCATGAATGTCATCAATGTAGTAGTAAGTGGTTTTTTTTTAATTGGTGTGTGAGAAGATTTGATGATAACTCACCCAGTCTGGACGTTGTTGTGCACAGCTGTCACCATGGCCTCCAGGACCCTGAGGGGTTGTGGGTAATTTTTCAGAGCTTCTGGATCTCCACTGCGGTAAAAAAAACAAACAAGCCACATCACCATATTTATAACACCCTAATTAAAGATAGGACTTTCAAATGACCACAATACAGCAGGACAAAAGAGAGCACAAAAAACTCAACCAGAAGCTTTCTTCTCAAAGACAGCGCTGGTTAAAAATGTGTCCGGCAGAGATTAAACGATTGAAGCTTTGTAAAAATTCAGCATGATGAAATTATTGAAAATCCTGGGGATATAAAAATCAGAAAATATTTAAACCCGTCTTAACAGAAGAAACAGACAAGAATGGATAAAAAATTGAATAACGTTCATGTGTAAAGAAAGCCTCTCTTTTCAGTTTATCATGGGAGTGAAGGAAATAGGTTTAATGACACATAATAGCAGGTGATATGCGACATTTTCTGCAGTATTGTTAGAGTATTTCCTGTTGTGGCTGTGGCTTCTGCTGCAGTGTGCATCTCTGAATGTGTGTGTTTGTGTGTGTGTGTGTGTGTTTGTACTGTATGTTGCAAGAGTAGGGCCATTTTTCACTACGACAGACAGTGGGAAAAAAAATGGGTGATTTCCCCTGACTCAACTCCCCTCTGCTGCTGGGTCCAAGTATGTACACACACACACACACACAAACCCACACTTACAATACGCATACATATATACACACATCGACATACAAATGATCTGGCAAAAGGGTGGGAAGGCGACGCAGCATTTTCTTTATTGCATTTTACTTTGTACATTTTGTCTTCAAAGACGCACAAACACAGAGCACATATGACAGATACAAAAGATGGCCATTAGTGTGAGGCTCAGGTAAGCCTGCTGCACCAGACTGAAGGCTTCCAGAGAGGCAAAAAAACAGAGCGGCTCATTCATATCTGCCAGATGCAATGCTTTGAGAAAGCCCTGCAACCACACACACACACACACACACACACACACACACACACACACACACACACACACACACACACACACACACACACACACACACACACACACACACACACACACAAACACGTACACTGACACACCGTCACACATGAATGAATCAAGGGATGTTCACATGCAGAGCACTGAGCGACACCTTAAAGGGAAAAAAAACACCCCCAGTGAATTTATTAGGCTGTGCGTGAGTCTTAAACCAAACACACACACATCTGCATGGACCAAGAGTAAGTGTGTGTGTGTATCAGGGGGAGGGCAGAGTGAGATCTGCAGGGGAACAGCTGTATCAGGCTGCATTAATTATAAGAAGATAATGAATCAAAGCATGTGCATGCAAGAAATTGTGTGTATGAGTGTGTGTGTGTTGAACAGGGGTAGTGCCTACTACACTAGGAGAGTGTCTACGCACACGCATGAGTGTTTCCTGGTGTGTATGTGACCGTGTGCGTAAATGTGGGTGCCATTTATCTGCACCATGCGCCATTGAGCAGCCATAAAGAAGCAGGAAATGAGGCAGGGATATAATCAAGGTGATTGGCACTCATTTATCTAGCCAATCAGATGGCCCCGATGATCTCTGGCCGTGTCAGAGGAACCTTGATCCTCAGTTTGTCAGAATTAGTGCACAAGGTCCTCAGGGCGTAAAGGACAAACATAGAAAAGCCTGTGAATGAGCATGAGGAATTCAACTTCTACTTGCGTGCATTTAATCTCCTGTTTTTTTATAACATAAGCATGAAAATGTGAGATTTTCGGGGTTTTAAATCGTAGAAACATCCATGTTTTTTCCGTGGCCCTTAAAAAGAAGCAGCTCTGCAGACATGTCAGTGTGAATCATCTCTCCCCTCCTTGAACAAGAGTTGCAAGAAGACGCCAATAAAAAGCTGTGAGTCCAACTCCCACAGGCAGCTACTGTAGATTCAGTTCTATACTTCAGGCATTTGTTTTGACAGTGTGCTCCCCAGCAACATGCTAAGCCCAAAAGTGGACTTCGACGCAGGGTTTGTTTTCAGTTAACAAACCAACGAAGATCAGGGAGTGGGAGGTTTGTTTGGGTGGCCTTCAATATTAAAGAACAAACATCATAAAGCTCCCTTTAGAGAAGGATATAGATAGAGCTTCTGATCCGACTTGTCTTCAAAAATATGCGTGTGGATGATAATGTTGTTTGACAAGGCGTGAATGTAAAGCAGATTAAAATGAGGAACTACAGAAATAAATGTACTCAACTGACAACTTGATTTTCCTCATCTGGTTTTCTAAAGAGAGTTATATGTTTAGTGCACAAAACTACCTCAGTGTGTTTTTTCCCTCAATGCTATCATATTATCATTATTAACCACACTCTGGATGTGCCTCAGGGCTAACAGGGGGCCAACCTGTATGTAACACCAGCTGCAGATACATGTGTAGAATTTTAAGTGTTCTGCGTCTGTGTCCAACTACATAACACTTTTTAACCCTCTGTAAGCCCTAGGAAAACGTAACGTTGAAGGTCTTAAGGCGATCAAAAATGAGCATTGCTTTAAACTGATATAAATATGTCATATATTGATGGATCATTCCAATTTTTTTATAAATCTTTTAATTAACTTCAGTATTAATGTGACATACTGAATGTTCACTAATATTATAATTAACCCTTTAGTTACGACGTGTTTAAGAGCCAGAGAGAGGAATTTAGGGGAAGAAAAAAACACCAAAAATGGATCAGCTCCTGCATAATATAATGAAAACTGGAATTCTTTTTTTGAGTCAACACATTTTGACATATGTTGATGACTTACAACAACACTTTTTTTATCACTGCATTATTTTTCATGTAATGTCCTATGTTTAAAAAAGTTACGTTGAAGGTCTTAAGGCGATCAAAAATGGGCATTGCTTTAAACTGATATAAATATGTCATATATTGATGGATCGTTCCAATTTTTTTTTTAATCTTTAAATTAACTTCAGTGTTAATGATACATACTAAACATTCACTAATATTATAATTAACCCTTTAGTTACCACGTGTTACAGTGCCAGAGAGGGGAATTTAGGGGATGAAAAAACACTAAATTATTATCTCCTGTATAATACAATGAAAACTGGAAAAAAAAATTTGGGGTCAACACATTTTAACATATGTTGATGACTCACAACAACACTAATTAAATGACTGCATTATTTTTTTTGCAAAGTCATGTTTTTTATCAAAAAGTCACAATTTTGGCCTCAAATTGACCAAAAGTGGGCAGTCTAAACTGTTATAAATATGCCATACAATAATATATTTTTTCAAATTTTGAAAAAAAATCTTTCAATGGAAGTCATTCATCACTATCAATTGAAACAAATTTTATTTTCAAAAGTTTAACCCTTCATATGCCAGTCTGTGACTGATCCTTTGTTATGAAAAAACCCATGAAAAGCAAATGAGCTTTTTCTATAGGTTTTTGGCTATAATTTGATCCCCCCTACACACACACACACATTACTGTCACCATGCACATATACATACATCAATCTTGAGGATCAATATCAACACACAGAGACCTTCCTTGGTTGAATCTAATTTCAAAATTGCATGGAAGGCTCCAAAATGTAAAACTATAGCAAAAATTCCCAAAAAGAGCCAAAAAAATGATAATCAAAACCTACATGAAGTTTGGCCCACAGTGGAAACATGAAAAGTGGTTCATTCAGCTGAAAACCCTGAACATCATAGATTTTGAAGGCAAACCTACAATGTCAAAGCTGTTTTGAAAAAAAATATGATTTTTTCCTGCAGAATAATGGCATTCAAACTTTGAGTGTTTTATGCTTTTAGGTGGGGATTTAATCAGGGCATTTTTCCCATAAGGAATTCATTACTCCAATTTTGGCTACAGATATTCCCACACACACAAAATAATTTCACTAAACACACACATACACCACTTCCAGACATCTCAAGGTATGCAGTGAACTCAAAAAAGTCTGAACCCATTTGCCCTTTGGTACTCTAGAGCAGGATTTGTGCCCCTAGTGGACAAAGGGAGAGTAGCATGAATTTGGCAAAGGGATGAAAACTAAGAAAATGGCGCAATCTGGTGTTCTATGGTAAAAATCAAAATTTTAGGTCCCTGTGGTTTGGTTCACAACAATGAGTAACTCAGAACCTTTTTTTCTGATGTAGTAATTCCAGGATCAAAAAACGTGGTTTGAATGGGTTTCAATGGCTGCCATTTTTGGCTTAAGAGCACGAACGTTGGTAAAATGAGTACACTGGAGGACATTACACTTACCAAATCATATATGTAAAAATTTTGTAAATTGACCCAAATAACTCCACTGTCTTTAATATCATGCCCCAAGCTTAGAAAAAAACACCAAAACACAACAGGCGAATTTTGCGAATGACCAAAAATGGGCTAAGGCTTACAGAGGGTTTTAATAAGCGTCTTTTAAAATTGGTTATGCTTAAAATTGAAAGGTCTCACCTTGTTTAAAGAAGTAAGTGTGTGAAATGAAAGAGAGTCTTCTTGTCATGATGAGGTCTCTGAACACAGCTGTGTAACCCCTCTTTTTTTCTTTTGACATTCAGGTTTCGCGTGTGGATTATTTTGTTTAAACATCATGTTATGATGCTTCCCTTTTAAATGTTCCTCATGTGTCCCTCACAAGTGCCGGCCAGAGAGCTTTCTGTTTTTATGCACCAAAACTGTGGAACTCTCTGCCTCTGGACATCAGTTTTGTTGTTTTTAAAAGTCAACTAAGACTGCACTTTTTAATCTGGCTTTTAACTTGGAGTAATTTATTTTTAAGCCTGGACTGCAATATTACCCTTATCACTGTTATAACTATTGTTTTTAGCATCATTTTATTTTTCATTGTATTCTATCTTGCGCTTTATGTTTTTCATTTTGTTTTATTTTACTTTTCTGCTATTTAACTGTATTTGAAAGTGTTTATTTCGAACATGTAAAAAAAGAAATACAAATAAACAAAAAGACATACGCCCCCCCCCCCCCCTAAAAAGCAAATGTTACATACAATGCAAAAAAAAGGAAGAAAAAAAGCGGTTTCATTACTAGTATGAATTCTTAACATGTCCGAAAAGGACTGGAAATAAGTAACACTTATTGATTTATTGCAATTATTTAATTTTATTTTTGAGTATTTTATATCACTGTCCTCTATCTTGTTTCAGTATTGTATTATTTGCCCATTGCTGCTATTTTCTGTCTCTCTGTTCTTTTGTGAAGCACTTGAATGCATGAAAGGTGCTACATAAATAAAGATGATTTGAGTTATCTGTTGAGTGTCAGAGGCACTAGTAGTCTTTTACTGATTCTCTAGGGTTAGCATTTGCCCTATTTTTACTCTTAATGCTAAACTAATCGTCTTTAGCTTTTTAGACTCTGATCTGGACTACAGTCCTGAGCAAAGCACCTAATCGGGTCAGAGGGGACAGGCCTGAGGTCGAGCGAGAGGGGCAGTGAGTAGAGTCAGGGGAAGCAGCGGCAGGAGACAGGGACTCGGAGTGCAAGCTGGGGAAATGTACGCGCAGGAGGCGGGCAGAACAGCAGGACGGGATTTGAATGGTTTAAAATTTTGGCACCCAAAAAACAGTGATTGGTTGGTGTTTTCCCAGGTTTACTCTGGCTGTAGATAGCAGCTTTTCTTCGCTCTTTTTTAGGAACACATTATGTATTGATTGCCATCAGGACATAAAGATCATTTTAACCAGTATAACAAAAAGTGTATCTAAATCTGATTACCAACCCCAGCTTTAAGTTGAACAGAAAGAGAGCCACCAAAAAAAAAGTCAAAAAAATAATACCTGAGTGCTGCAACCACCCTCTCGACTGCAACTTGAAGCACAGTTTTGACGGACAAGTCTAGAGGCCCAACAGCCACTTGAAGAAGCTCTCCAATGCGGTCCAGAGGCTGCCCATCTGTTGCCATGGTGACTGCTAGCTCGTGTACCTTTGACTTCTCAGATCGGGATAAATCATAAAGTTGACTGTAACCCTGAAAAACAGAAAAACAGAAAAACAAAAACTGCAGTCAAAGACAAAATACTTGCACTGGAACAGGAAGCAGAAAGAAAAAGCAGAGAGAAAACAGCGAGGCATGGTGTAAGGAGTACTAAGTTGGGTCAGGGATGTTTGTTGGTCAGTGCTTTGTTCTCCCTAGGTATTAACCCAGAGGGAAGCCCTGGCCTGACCAGGCCATGCCCTCTACTATCATGCTTCCTTCTACTTGTATTTCTCTGTTTCACTGGAAAGACCTTCAGATGCTTTTCAGACAATCCATCTGAAAAACAGCTGCAAAGAGCTGTAGCCCAAAGGCTGGCATGTCAGCGCAGCAAGACTTTTCTCTATTAACTGACTCCCCATGAAAATGCAGAATCTGTTGGTTCAGTACCAAAGTTTGGTATTTGAAGTGTTCTAGTTTCTGTTTGTAGTCTGAGTAGTATTGTTCACTTGTGTTGTATCAGGCTTTGGCTGTACACAGGAAAAGAGTCCTTGTAGAGAGCTGAAAAGGAAGACCAAAATCCACTGAAATGCAATCTCTGAACCAATGTTTGGCTGTCATGCTGAATGGTGAAATGGTAAATAGACTGCACTTACATAGCCTTTCATCCAGTCTTCTGACCACTTGAAGTGCTCCAACACAGCATGTCACATCCACCCATTCATACCACATTTATACATTTATAACACAGTCAGTTTTAATTAATCCCAATCACACAACATTGGGAGCAATTTAGGCCTCAGCATCTCACCCAAGGACACTTTGGCATGTGGACTGCTGCAACTGGGATTGAACCAACAACCTTCCAATCAAGAGACAACCAACTCTACCGATTAGCTATAACTTAGCTTTAAGTTATGTCTTTGAACAGATATCTGCATGTAAGCAGTGTTAATTTTGGCGGCTAATTTAGATTTAGTCTTAGCCTTAAGATGGAAATGCCTGTTAGTTTTAGTCACATTTTAGTCTTTTCAGCCCTTTATGGTTTTAGTCTAGTTTTAGTCGGCGGAAACTCAAAACATCTTAGTCTTTGATTTTTGCCAAAACATCTTCACTCTTTAAATAATTCATGTAGTCAATCAGATATTGGTATCAGGTTTATACCAAGTGTTAAAATCGTCAACATTTCAGTCCTTTAACACTTATGCTTGTGTAATATCTTAAGTTAAATAATTCAGCCTGTCCCTGCTAAAAAGTCTAAAGAAAACATTTTTGATGTGACCACTGTGACTGTATTTTGATTCTCTTGATTCACAGAAAAATGCCATGAAAGGACTGTATTGCGCTTTTACGACGGTCCTTGAATGTATCTGCAGTGACAGGCGCACTGGACAGACAGTCAGTTCATGGAACTCTGAAATGCATCTGCATCTTAAATGACAAGGAGTTGATCAAAACTCACTAAATGTGTCTGATGTATCACCAAACTGGATTAAATCAAGCTGTAGACAGGTTTTTTTTACGGTAATGGCGGCAACACTAACGTACACCGGGGGTAAAAATCCTCGATGAAGATGAGACAGATGCATGGAGGCGGGGAGAGCTGGTTCATAAAGCACGCCTGCTGCAGGTAGAGACCAAGCTAACACCGAGCCCCTCAGATAATAACTCAGCCTGTCACGGGAATGAATCACTTTTATCTTTAAAGACTAGATGCACAGCAGGGAAACATGGATTCTTAATGTCAGACGATACGCCCCTAAAGTTTTTGTCTCGTCATTGTCAACGAAATCAAAACATATGTCCGTCAGAGTTTTTATTATCAGTGATGCACTTTAGCTCGTCATCATTTCATTTTCGTCATGAAAAATTGAGTTGTTGACAAATGTAAGTGCAGCTGACAATTAACTCTTGGACATTTTTCCCCAACACCTACTTAATTATTGCTGCTCACTTTGATAGTCACATAATAAGCAGTGGCAATGCATCGAACATAAAGTCATGGCCTCAAGTCCTTACTGATGAATCGCTGGCTACCAAGGAGGAATCAAAAACTTGACTGTAGCTCAGAAGATTTATTATCATCAGATAAGTGATACGTTGTCAAGATTGCTGCAACACAAGAGCACACACATTGATACTATCTATCTCACAAGAGCATACGGTAGAGGACTTTCTAGTCTGGTGGATTGAGACAACTAAACCGTAAATCGAAAAGCATCCAAAGGTAGACAATAATAACTAACAATAATGACTGTATTTATATAGCACCATTAAAAACAAATGTTTACAAAGTGCTTTGACAAAAAATCATTTTTCAAATAACATAGAAAAACATCTTGAACGGCAAGGAGGAGGAACTTTAATAATGCAAAACAAAATGCAACGCAAGAGGTTAAAAGGAATACAAGTTAAATAAAAAGAATGAAGTGGTGGGACAATAGACCAGTAAATCATTGTTGAGAGGTTTTTCAAGGATAAATAAATAATTAAAATGGATTAAAGTAAATTAAAGCATTAAAAGGACAATAAAAGAGGTTTTCAGAATAAGAGGATGACAAGTATCATTTATCCAGAAGACCCGGCTATTATTAAGAGAAACCATATCCACTATGAACAAGCACTAGTCAGCAGTGGCAATGAAAAGCTCTCTTTAAACAGTTAGAACCTTCAGCAGAACTAGACTTGTTGGTGAACTAGTCAGCCATGACTGAATGGATTGAGAAAGTGGGACAGACAGACAAGACACCAGTACAGATGTCGTGTGTCATTTTGGTTTCTCGGGTATCTTTTAGGGAAAAATATTAAACTGATCCTTATATGATCTTTACAAGTTCCTCCCAGTGAAAACAATGGTTACTGGCATTCTGTGTACGCTTAGCAAGGAATTAACTTTCTTTCCATTGAAGCACAATCAGTCAATCATTAGTGTTGGAGTCAGATAAGGGTCAACTCTCCTTTTTGAAATATTTATCAGCTGGAAATTCATATAATACATGTATGCCTGAAATTCAATATACATGATAGTCATGAATCATTCAGTGGCAGAGTATCAAGGCCTAGGTCAAGACAGAAGAGTATCCGGTCAGCTGACATTTGGGTGGCATCCCTGCTTTTCATCCATAATGTTCACTGATGTCTCCGCCTGAGGGGAATACTGTTTGGAGGTCAGGTTTGAGACTATAGTCGACTATTAAAATAATGTAGGTCTTTCAGGATGAGTGTTAGGGACGTACATAACACTGTATAAGAAGGTAGCTATCCCTGGCTGTTATTTCTAAGTGACTGAGAGTTTTTGTGCCAATTAGGCACTTGAGATATAATACCAAGCTCTCAATACTCCTTCCCAATCCTTACTAATGATCATAAGTTCAAGATACTCTCCAGGGGAGATTAAGGATACAAGTGGCAGAAATGAGGCTTTTCTACAGGTCGTCTGTGTTCACTGAGAGTGGCTTAATGAGGTGGTTTGGGCATTTAATAGGGATGCCCCTTGGCTGTTTTTTTGGGTTGACATTTATTAGGGGAAGTGACTTGCAACAACTCCAGCTGGAATCAAACCTACTTCTTATTGTAGGTGTTACTGGCATTTAATGCTGGGAGGAAACTCAGGGGCAGACCCAGGACTTAAAGTGGAGGCAGTTTGGGGAAAGCAATGACACGTTGGCCGCTCTGTGTGCTTTTGTAGTACCCCCCAAAAAATGTTGGCATATAAAAGTTTTCAGTAATCATTAAATTCAAGGTTGGATGCTTGGAAAATTCAGATAATTCAGGTGTCATAAAACAATGAAATCAAATCTTCCATCTCCCTTGCAATCCCTCACTATTGGATGAAAACAAAAATGGCCCAGAAGAGCCCAAAATGTGATAAACAATTGATTCACTTTTGCTCGCTGCAGCATTACAGCTTGATTTGTATTCTCTACAGACCTTAATTAATTCCCTCATTAAATCAAACGTAGATGGAGTGGTTTTAATTCACAACTGTACTAACTTACAAAGTAGATCTCCCTTTGGAAAAAAAACAAGCTGTCACGTTTCAGTCGCTGGATACTGACGCACAATATCCGCAGTGTGTAATTTGGTGTCCTCACGGCAGGTCGAGGCGCCTGTGGTGGATTCCTCTACGATCTGCTATAATTCCCAGCAGCTGGTCATGGACTGTTGATAAATGACCACAGTATGGCCAAACAGAGCCTACAGGGCTGCTCCTATCTATCTTTTTCTACCTATCTGCCCTTTGCTGGTTCTTATATCCTTTTTATCTATCTCCAAGGATACAATCACCTCCTGCATCAGTAGAAGGGAAATTTTAATGCAGAGGTTGAACGGTTCTTGTGTGTGTGAGTGTGTTTGCACCTGTGACTTTAGCATTCATAGCTCTTCCATGTAATGCTATTTTCTTACCTATTATAGAAAATACTTCTAAACACAATGGGTTCTTTTCTATGGTTGTCTTGTACAACACCCAGCTCACCAAACACCCCATCTCTCTAGCCCTGCATATATTTTGTGGATACACATACACATGCATGCACAGTCGCAGGGAGGTGACAGTAGGGTAAGTCAATGTGACATTGGTTAATGAGATACAGCATGGTGCACAAACTGTCTTATTCAGCCACATGGCAGGGCTCATTTCAAACAGGAGCCATTACATTTACATTAATGCAACCCCCGAACGGTCCCTGTGAGGCTGGGAAGAGCTTAGTTAAGCAAAACACAAACACACACACACACACACACACACACACACACACACACACACACACACACACACACACACACACACACACACACACACACACACACAAACAAACTGGTACACAGTCCCAGAAAGAGCAGGTACATACTCATTCTGTAGGTCTAACTAAAGGTGACCCCATGAGCAGGCAGGGGAATGGGATGTAAGAGAACAAGTGTGTACATACAGTAAGTGTATATTTATCATCAACAAGAAACACACATCTCTTGTAGATGAGCTTTACACTGCGTAATGATGCATTATAATAATTATTACACAGCTGTGCTGAACACTAGATTCAGATTGGTCAACCACAGCATTGTAAATAAGGGATTATGTATAGTGAGCAGGTGGTTATGCAAGTTAAAGTTCTGACAGGGTGAGCAAGACTTTGATGTAAAGTAGAGGCGTCTGGTCCACCTTCAAGGGATTCTAATTTGCATAAGCACCCACTCACTTTATGTTAATTACACAGTTCTGCTTATATAATCTGCACAAAGTAACTGTCATTAGTACTGACTCTGAAGATCAGCCTGAAACAGAAACATAATGACACTGATTGGATATTGCACTCCTGTGCTTTACAGGTTGACATACAGAAGAATCGATATTATGTAGAAACATGTACTCAGCACTTCTCCAAAGTTGCACAGCAATGGGATATTGCAATAAAAGTCACAACAACTGGCTCAGCTACAGTATGTGGGACATGACAGCAGCTGCAAAACTCCTGTAATACAAACACAAGGCATGCACTGCGCACAGTTTACAGAGGTCTAACCCTACGTCAGTCTGTGACAGTGGTTTCAAGAATGTGTTGACAAAATGTTGCAAACTGGTTGGACACTTCAAGCACGGTCCAGCAAACGCAGTAGAACTGCAACAAAAACAAGCTCTCCCAGCTTCTAATTCAAGACTTTACAACAGATGGAGCTCCAATCTGAAGAAGATCAACAGGCTGCAAAGAAATAAAGATGCACTCAGAGCTACACTTGATCTCCACTAGCAAAGAAGTACTCTGGCTTCACTGAGTGATACAGAACTCCACAAAATTAAGAAGCTCTGAGTGCTCCTGGAGCCCTTCAGGTAAGATACTTAAGAAGAAATCACTTTTACATCATCTTTTGAATCTGATGCAACAACCAGGGCCCGTATGCATGTCCAGCCATTACACAAACGTGACCATTAGTCTTAACGCATCGTTATGGAACGTTCCATTTGGACGTAGCATTAGTCGCATGCACAACTGCAAATAACTGGCCAATTAACTAATTGCGGCATGAAAGCGAGAATGGTGCAAAATGTCATATGTCCAGGGAACCTCCTGGAAAACACCTATCCAACAAATTGGAATTGTGCATGCCTACTACGCATAAACAACAATAAACATGGCGAGCGGTACAGGTGTGACTGAGAGAAGATCAAGAAAAAACTAAGTTTCAGCTGAAGAAGAAATGGACATTTTATTACAGGGATATAGAATGAACAAACAGCTGTTATCATAAGTCAATCGTCAAAGATAACAAACAAGGAGAAGGGAAAGTTTGGCTTCAGATCTTGAACCGGGTTAATGCGTGTGGTGTTTCTGAGCACACAGTAGAAGACCTACAAAATATAATAGGCAAAATCTTTGCGCAACAAGCACTGCCACCAACGTGGTCCTGGTGGAGGACCACCTGTCCCCCCATTGAAGGATGTGGATTTGTTAACAGAGTTGTTTGGGAAGGAATCACTTCACGTGTTGCTGGTAGGTTACCTATGAATTATGTCGCATCTCCTAAATCTAAATTTGCTGTATCATATTAGTCATATATTTTTCCAAAGGATTTGTTCGATTCCTAAATATCCGTTGTCTTCGCATATTTCGTCTTAAACAGTAACGCATAAGCACAATGTCCGCCATCCTTTAAACAGCCTAACAGGTGCAGTAATCCTGCGTTAGCACCTGTAATGGTGGGGTCTACCGCCATTAAATGTAATGCTTTGTTGGGGCGTTAACCTGGCTCATGCATACCGATTTTCGATTTTTTTTTCACCATTAGTACAAACAGCCTGTTTTTATCGCTAATGGCTGGACGTGCATACGGGCCCAGGAGGTTAATCTTTAAAGTGGTTTTGGCTGTGTTGTAAATGCATCTTCAGTATTTACTGATGTGCTTTTCCATGACTAAATTGAGACGACAACATAATTGGTGGACATATTGACATCCAAATTATAAAAAATCTCTGTTCAGAACGCCCTGACAAATAAAGACCATAAATAGTTTTCTGTAGTAAATCACTGTTGTTGAACTAGTATCTCTTTTATAACTGTCAGTTAATTGCACTTTAATCTGTATGGAAAATATGTGACTGAACTCCTTGGTGGAGAAAAGTACATATCCTGCTCAGCGGTTGTGTCTGCACTATGCCATCTGTCCCGGGTGATGGAGGTGTCTGACAATGAACCAGGCTTCGTGTGATGGCTTCAAGAGGCTTTCAGAGTTGACCTTTCAAAGCAGAAAGAAAGCAGACTCAAGGATCTGGAATGCATACTCTGGTCTGAAAAAGGGAGGATGTCTGGAGGTTGATAAAAGAATAGACTAAGCAACAAAATGAGAGAGCCAGAACCACTGAAGAATAAGATGGACCTCCTGCTGATCACATCAGACTCAGAAGATGAGGTGGACGCAGCAGCTGACACTTCTGTGGAGCCCAGCGTCTGCACAGAGGACTGTCCACTGCAGGGACCTGACAAAGCTTGGCAACTCTCGCATTCACATATGTAGCTACACATGCAAAAACAGTGCAATTCAAAAGACTGTTTGTACCCCTTTGTGGTACAGAAGAATAGTATTAAGTTTACATTTTTCATTAGAAAGTAGAAAATCTTACAAAAAATCCTGTGTTTGTAAGGCCAAATGCAAATTTTCCAATAGTGTTACATCTTGGTTCATGTCTGTTATTTCAGGTGAGGGTTTTTAATTTAATTTTATTCTCTTCTCTTTTTTGGCTTGTTTCGACGGGGTTATGGCGTGTTCTTGTTTGTTATGTGTTATACTGAAATGTGCTGCACATTTCTTACCTGCACTCTCGCATATTTCTTAATGTGTCCTTTAATAAATAAAAATGAGCACACAGAATAAGCACTCAAAACTGTCTCCTGCCTCTAAGTCATGGATTTCAGACCACAATGGTGTAGCAGTGCAGCATTCATTCAAATGATAATTGTAAAAGTCAAGATCTTACAGTACATTTCATTGCAATCATTTAGTTCCCAAAACAAGACACTTGAAATAATTGCTTTACATTGTAAACATGAACTTAAAATTGCATAATAATGGAATTCAAATCATGCAATTTTAAAGTGATTTATCGCAAGTAACAACCAAAATTCAGCAATTAATCAAGGTTTTAAAGAGTAATCATTATTTTAGATATGGTGCAAGTAGTTTTAAAAAATATGGTTGAACCAAGCGGCAACCTCCGGTCTAAAAATATGAATCCAACGCGGAAGTGCTTAAAACTGCAGTTCATCGAGGATCTGCTTGACGCTGGCTCCGAAAGTACCGGAAACCACATACACACCAATTCAAAAAAGCTGATCTTTACAGCAGAAATAAACATGTTTTCAGCCTGGTACAAAAGATGAGTGTAGTCTGGATAGCTCATTTCTCAATCAGCACACACTGTACGGCGGGTAATTTTTTTTCTAACGCGGCAATTTCGAAGATATTGAGATTACCAGTCTTCCAATGAGAGGCACAGCTGACTTGTCTAGGAGGCTCAAACTCCGCCTCTTTTACATCACAATCGCTCAACAGCAGCAATATGGCTGCCACCGACGATTGGCCTCAAAACAACGCTTCAGAAACAGATAGGTGACGTCACGGATCCTACGTCCATATTTTATACAGTCTATGGGTTGAAAAGCAACAAAAAAAACAGAACTTTTGGAAAACAAGCACACATAGCTGAGGAAGGCCTATTTTTGAAAATATGTAAAGTGCGAGAGCATGTATCCAGCCGTGTCCATTGTTACGAGTTTTCCTCACAAAACTACCAGATTTAAGCTGTCTATAATTTACATTAACTACCATGTGAGCTTCGAAGTTCTCCCTCTACAAAATGTATGCGAAAGCACGACTATTATTTACAGCAGCAAATGACCTGGGAGTCCACACTCCTTGACATTTGCATTGGGGACATCTCTAGTGTGTGTTCTACTAAGCGATCCTTTCCCATGCATTTAACAGAAAAAGGATTTGTCACCCTGAAAAAAAAAATGGCTTAAGTGTGTGGCAGCTGTGGTCTACCTGCAGGCTGTCTTTGAGTGACAGAATGAAGTCATGGCTCAGGGTGTCCAGGTGGGCCTGTGATTGCTGCAGGTGTGCTAGAGCCTCATCAAAAGTTATCCCTGCTGGGTCGGACCCTTCCTGCTCGCCGCCATCGCATCCTCTCTTCCTGCTCTTCTCGCCCAGCTGGCGCAGGGCTTTGGTGGCTCGCTTTATCACCTCCGACCTCGCCTGGATGCTCAGCTGGGGATGAAATAGGATGGATTGAAGGAATAGAATGAGGAGGAGGAGAAGGAGGAGGTGAAAATTGTTGAGGCGGTGGGGGTCAAATTCAGCAGAGAGACAGAAAAAAAAGAGAGGTGCAGAAGTTGTGAACATTCATTTCAAAGTTAACATGTTTGAAGAGCGGCAGGTATAACCCAATTTATCAGAGCCAAAATACCAACAGGAACTTGGGCATTATGTGTGTGAGGAGTGTGTGTGAGACAGATCGTAGCTGCCAGCCTGGTGTAATTGATTCAATGCAGAGAGAGCTGGTTTACCATTCACAGGGGGGGAGAAAGAGCCTTTGGCTGTATGGGATTTTTTTCCTTACTTTCTTACATAGAAGCACAGAGGCAATGACAAGCCCCACACACACACACTTTCACACACAAATTCACACTAAAAAGACGCTTAAAATCATCCAACTCCACATTTCAAGCTACCTCCACCACACATTCAGACACATGCCACTTATACTTCTGCATTCGCTAGATATCGCTAACTCAGACTGACAGCACTCCACTCTGCCAGGACGGGGTGATCACTCAAATGGAGTTACCCAAAATCCCTTTTAAAAGGTAAGTGTGTGTATGCATGTGTGTGTGTGTGTGTGTGTGTGTGTGTGTGTGTGTGTGTGTGTGTGTGTGTGTGTGTGTGTGTGTGTGTGAGCTGTGAGTGAGTCTAAGCTCCAAGAAGGTTTGAAACATGGAGGTTGCTTCCTTTCCTGTATTACCTAAGATCAATACTTCAGAGGAGGATGGGAAATGCCAAACCCTCTCAGCTACCCTTCAAAATATATGTTGAGTAGTAGAGATAAGCTCCCAACCATCTCAACCCCTTTGGCCTTAAGGGAAATGGATCAATCCATCAATGGGGGGGCAATGAGGGTGTGAAAGGTCAGGTGCATTCCCTACAGTGAGAGGGGTCAAGGTTTTCCCCTTTGAGGGATCAAAAAGGATAGAGAAAAAAAGGGAATGGTAAGGTGGTGGGGGTAGACAGTCGGTTTCTGAGAGTTAATCTGCATGTTAAAAAGCACAGTAGGCAAACACTGCCTGCTGGGAATAGGAGTTTAATTGGCTCTGAAGTGGAGAGGGATCAATTAGCTCTCTTAGAGTCACCAGGAAATAGAAAGCTCATAAAACAAAAAGAAGAAGAAGAAGAAAAAGGAAAGGTCTTCTGGAGAGGCGCTGGGGTGGCAGTGTGCCAGTGTGAAAGAGGAAAAAAAGGGGGAAAAAAACAGTGGGCTGGTATTGATAAGGTGCTCTGAGGCACTTTGAGTCCTCTGCAGGACAATTTTTCAGAGTGCTGTAATTATGTGGCTGACATTTCTCGTGCAATTTCATAATTTCTTTTATAAATCATGACCGGTATGTGCTTTGAGGTGTCAGAGTGTGGATTTGAACAGAATAATATATTTAAATTTAGAGAGGACTTTGGAGTCCCCAAAAAATGGAGCCTCTGGCATGAGAGACGAGCGGTCAGGCGATGATGAGTGCAGAGTGAGGGATATGAGAGTTTGATGTAGAGACTTGAAATCCCCCACAATCCTTCCTTTAAGATAATATGAATCCTATCTGCATAGCTGCCTGCAACAGAACCGTCTGTGCTGCAATTATAAGCTGTCTGACTGCCTCACTCCCACTACTTCATGTCAAAGATGGTGACAGAAAATACAGCCTGAGCTATATTGTCCTGTATACAGTCACTCCACTGGGAAAACACATACTCAAAAATATTTTTGTTTTTGTCAAATTCAGGCTTACATGTTCGGCTGCATCAGGTGAGAACGTGATGCCATCCAGCAAGTGCACAGCGTCTGCAGGGGCCAACCTGTCCAGGTATTTAGCGCAGGTGTCATACGCGTGGAGGTAGTCAGGGTCGCCCTGTGGGGGCCTTTTGAGCAGCTGGGGGTCTCCTTTCCAGAACAGCTTCTGCAGCCATGCTGCATGCACTGCGCTGGGGGAAACAGTTGCCCCTCCTCCACCAGGTACAGGCAGGCGGTTAGCGAGTTTGGAGATGGAGAGTACGTTCTGACTGGTCAGGACTGGCTGTAGAGTCGCTAGAGGATCTGTCGATTCATCCGTCAGCTTTCGGTAGTTCAAACCTGCAAGAGAGTGAGACAGTAAATATAGGCTGAAACCTGTAAGCTACTTTTACCATAAGAACACTGATGGATACACCTTGATGCTGTGCTTTCTGCTTTATTTACCTTTTGCTACAGGAGTGTAAATCATCGACCTGTCCTTCCACCCACCGTTATGGGGAATGTAAGATCTATCTACGATAAGGTGGACAAGCTAACCCAGCACCAGAGTACCATCATGCTAACAGAGCTAACACCGGACACGAATGCCACATTGGAAGGATTTCACCTGCTGTGGGCGGACAGGATACAGTAGAGCGAGACTGTTCTAACTGGGGAAGAAGGCCAGCTCAGTCCTTGACACTGTGGAGGTGGTGGCTGACAGGAGAATTACGGCCAATCTGTCGTCTCTGATGGACATTTTTTTCCCATATATATTCTTGTTAAAATCCTTGTACTGTACACCTTCTTGTTTGCTGCTGTAACTCCATGAACTTCCCCGTTGTGGGACGAATAAAGGAGTTTCTTATTTTATCTTATCTTAAAAGACAGCTTCAGTTATGATGTCTTAAAGAACTCTACCCTGGTTATTATGCTTGTTGGAACTTTCTAAAGCTCACACTAATGTGATGAATAAAAAGTTTGAGCCCTGTATGGGGTCAACTTTTATGTTAAGCTACATATTGTGGTAGGTAATCATGGAAGTTCAGCAAATCCAACATTTAACCTTTCAGAAAGTGCCACTTAACAAGAAAAGCCTGATTGAAAGCACTTCATAGCACAGTGAGCACCGTGCATGCTGCACTCCTATATTCATGTATGTTAAGTGCAAAACATGCAGCAGAGATAATTACAGTGATTTGATACACAGAGGATGTTCAATATTCCATCACATGACAGAAGTGATTTATGCACAGAGCTGAGTAAAAGTTTGATTTGAACAACAAAGATTGTGTGTGACCTGCGTGTGGAAGTGCTGCTATTTGTTTGTCTGTCCATGCATGCAAAGGTGTACAGTTTGTGGAACTGTCTGCGTGCATTACATCTCCAACCACTGCAGTGTTCTGTGTGGATGTGGGTGTGGGTGTTGTTGTGTGTGAGGGAGCAAAAGCGAGTGGCGTGCTCTCGGTCTCCAGCTCTATCAGACAGACACATTACTGTGGCAACACCACAGCCTGTCTGGGTTTTAAATATTTAACACTGGTCTGCCTTTGGGGAGGGCGCTGTCAACGTTGCTCGGAATCCCTCAAACACACACACACACACACACACACACACACACACACACACACACACACACACACACATACACACACACACACACACACACACACACACACACACACACACACACACACACACACACACACGTATAAAAACCTTGAGTGCACACAGACTACTTTCAGACAGGCCCTGACGGACACTTAAACCGCAGATAAGAGTTACATGGACTAACACATGTACTCCCTCTCTCTCCGTCTCTCCCGTTCCTCTCCCTGTCTCAGTCTCCTCCACACCCAGGCAACATCTCATCCCCCCCTTAGGAGAGCCCACTCAGACAGTCACCTGGTGCTGTGTCTACATTTGTGATGAATATTGGACACACACCAGCTGCCTCTATGCTGTCTGAATTCCCTTATAAGTGGTTCTATGTGTGTGTTAGTTCAAATCTGTCTGTTGATCGCTGTAAATGAGTAATTTGGAGTGAGGGTGTTTGTCTCAGAGTTTGCAAGTGTTTGTAGGAAGTTGTCAGCCCCGGAGACGCCGCAACAGCCTGTGTGTCAATTCTGCAACAAGAGTGTGAATGTGTGGGTTAGGGTGTACAGAGTTGTGACCGTGCGTGTGAAGGAGAGATACACTTGGTGTTGGATTCTAAGTCACAAAGCTAATATGTGTGCCACGGCTGTTGCATGAGTGAAGACCTAGCAGAAACCTTGGCTCTTAAGATATGAAGCCTTTGCAGAAGTATTCAGAAATGAATATCAGCAAGCGTCTGATTGAGGCTGGATTCACACCCTTTCAAAAAATAAGATCTTTACATTAAAAAAGACATGTTTTCACCCTTGAAACGTATTTGGATAGGCTTCAAAACACAGGAAAACAAAACAGGTGTTACTGTGTATCTAATAGTTTTACTAGAGAGCTTGGTAAACCCCTCCCATGTAAAGTGGTCCAATCACAACCAAGCAACAAGGCATTATTGAGCTGTAAGCTTTGGGATTTTCCTCAAGTGAGGAGCAACAGACGATTTTAGGGCCACCCCTTTCTCTTTTAGCTCAATTCTGTTCCATCTTATTAACCTTAAGCTATTATAAACTCTTTGGTCTGAACAGAGAGGCAGGAATAGCTCAAGTTTTCATTAACTTTAAAAAAATATTGTGAAAGAAAGTTTCAGGGCTCTGGTGTTCTGCGTGCTCTCCAGGGCACTAAAAGGAATAGGGTCATCTTTAATGCTGTTATCAACACCCACCTTTCTGGTCACATTGTCAGTGGTCACATGACCTTACATGACTGCATACACCACATTTTAAAGTGATGATCAAAGTGCAAAAGGATTTTCTCTGTTAACTTGCTTACAGACAGTTTAGGTCCATAAGTAGCTGTTTCCATAATGAAAATATGCAATTTCATGTTAACAAAACTGTTACTTACTATTTTCTTTTCCTCTGGGTTGTCAACTGTCCCTGTCTCCTGTATTAGTCGGGATATCCTGTATATTGGGCTAAATTGGTTTGTTTCATACGGGACCTCAATCACGGGTCCCATATATTGACTATTAACTCTTGTAAATACAACAGACTGCACTCTACAGATCCTAGATCAGATAAAACAGCAGTGGCAGATCATGTGCCAATCACACCGCCTATCATCCAATCACAGGCCCCCTCACGCAGATCAGTTGTATACAGCGCAAATGCGCCAAGTCCTGCAAAAAAGTGTGGAGAGGATTTTCTCTCTGATGGCCATTAAATGGTCAGACTCAAGAAACAGATGCAGCACAGAGCTGACCAAAAAATGAACTTCAAATATCTGTAAACTGTGACTTGTCATGTCAGGACTTCTCTCTGGCTGTGCTAAAGGACTAAAGGCAGCTTGAGTCAGTCAAGAGCAGCAAAAAGTATCCATGAAAAAAGTACATTTGGTGAGTCATACTCCTCTTTTGCATTAAATTTTCTTTGGCCTGTTTTTTGATGTAAAGAGCCAAATGTGGTTTCTTTAAGGTTTATTCATATGAGGTTACATAATGATACAGTAAGGATTAAAGGGAATATAAACACTTTCTGTATTTCCAGTTGAATCAGAATCTGAATATACGCTGAGTTCACGCATCATGCTCAAACCACCATGGCACCGTGCACGTCCCTTACTTAGTAGTGAGAAAGTTGGCAACCCTACTAACAATGTTCAGAGTATGTAGGTGAAACTGGGATATAGCAGAAGTAGCAGGAGCTAAAAGTTTGGGGACTTTTGTTAATTAATGCAGAAATGCTTTTAAGCCTTCATGTGGATGACTCAAAGGTGTGTGTATGTGATTTGTGGCAGTGTGTGTATGTGTGTTAAACAGAGACATGTGTCACCGTTAAAAGCTGCGGTGTTATCGGGAGCAGAGAGAGGAAGTGAGGCGTGAAAACACAGCTGACACCTGGCTGACCTTTACTGAACTTCGCTGAGAAGTGACACCACCTACGCCTGAACACAACTAAGTTTGAGTGCTCGAGCCGGATCGCTGAACCGGTGACACGCTACAAGCTGGACATGACGTCCTTGGAGAGGGTGCTGCCACGGAAATTTAAGTGGAAGCGGCATCTCGCTGTGATGCTGTAGTTGTTTTAGGAGCTTTGTATGTCAAGTAGATTGACAGCCAATACGAAGGTTGATCGCCTTCCACGTTTTTCACAGTAAATAAATGTGGTTCTTTAAAAACGGGTTTTTTAACAATTAGTTTCACAAAACATGAGAGCCAATAGAAAGAGAGGGTGATAGAGTACAGATGAACTACAGCAGAGATGAAAGACAAAAATGGGATCTGAACAGGTATGTCATCAGGGTATTTTGGAAGTAGGATTCTGCCGCTTTCATCTAGAGCCAAAAACTGCTTCACAAATTTGGGCACTCAGCTGTTGTACCTTCGTTACATGACAGTGACTTGAGGATATCTAGCGGCTAGGATGAATGTCAACATCTGTGTGTGAGTCATCATGTCAAAAGGGATTATGTTCAACTCTTTAAACACTGAACTTTATTTCTGGACACGAAACGCTTGGGGCTCATTTTCCATGGACAAAAGAGGTGACTTAACCCCTTGAATTCCAGCCAATCTTTCTTTTTTGCTGTTTTTCAGAACAGAGACAACAATTCATTTTAAAATGGTTTGTTTTGCAACTTCAACATTATTGGGAATTGTGTTACTTATTGAGGTGTCTCTAAACATTTTCAGTTGTAAAAAGAAATAATAATAATACAAAAATAATAATAATAAATAAAGTAAAAAATACTAATTCAGGTCTTTACTAAATTTAAATGTTTTAAAGATTACTGCAAAAGAAAAGAGTGGATTTTTAAAAAATATGATGAAAACCAGGCAGAAACCTTGGGTATTAAGGAGTGAAGCCAATGAGGAAGAGCAAAAAAATTGCAGTTCCTCCAGGGTTCACTTGATGCTGACTACAAAGCAAAGATATCCCCCCAAAATTCAACTTCAAAATGACCATTTTTACACTTGTATCAAACATGTTTACAGCATGGTGTAAAAATGGTTTTGGTCTATAAAAATGGTGCAATGGTTAGATGTACTATGACTCATGTGTTTGAATTATAGTAATGCTAATTAAGGCTGTGGCTGACTTGAGTGACTAGTGGGTGCGTTGTAGCTGTTTGCCACGAGGCTAAAGGCTCCACTTCTTTTTTCCCGAGAATTTATTTGGAATCAGAATATCTGATATGGTGACCACCATTTTTGGTGACCACAAGCTTTTGTGACCACCATCTTCGGGCTTTGTAACGCCTTCTTAGAAGCCAAGGGGTGATGTCACTAAGACTACATTCATATTTCATAAAGTATATGATATTAGCACACTATTTAGAATATAAGAAGAAGAGTAGCTGGTCATTTTATCTTTTCACCGGACACGAACGCCACATTGGAAGGATTTCATCTGCTTTGGGCGGACAGGATACAGGAGAGCGAGACTGAACTAACTGGGGAAGAAGGCCAGCTGAGTCCTTGACACTGTGGAGGTGGTGGCCAAGTTGTCGTCTCTGATGAACATTTCTTTTCTATATATATTCTTGTACTGTAAACCTTCTTGTTTGCCGCTGTAACTCCATGAATTTCCCCGTTGTGGGACGAATAAAGGAGTATCTTATTTTATCTTATTGATTCCCTGGTTAGAATAAGATGTTTCTTTATTCCTACTGTAGACATGAAACAAATTTAGGATGTCACCTGCATCCATTATTCCAGCGATATTTCAGCACGCATAAAATGATTGTTCTTTCTTCTTTCTTTAACCACCTTCTTGCTACATTATAGTGTTACCAAAGAAAAAACTGGCTTACCATTGGCAACAGCTTTAAGCTTCTTGAGCAGTTTGACATGGGAGTCCGGCTTGATGCTGGTGGTGACGTAAGGTTCACAGCCTGCTGCATCCAGTAAGGTGTAGTAGTAGAGTAGGCGTACTTGGTCAGTGCCCTCCACAGTGGGAAGAACGTACTTGGTCATGTGGCTGTAAAAGGCCTGAGGGTTGCACTTTAAGGTGTCGAACAGGCTGAGAGAGTCACTCCGGGACTCAATATCCTTGGTGGAAAGACTGGAAAGGAAACAGAATGAAATGTTCAGTGTACTGAAAAAAAAAAATCTTAATCCTAATCAAACATTATAATCCATAAAGTTTACATAGTAATGTTGACACACGACAATAATCCTTCCAACCCGCAAATTCAAAGCTTGCATATCTAAAAGTCTGCTATGTGAGATAATTCCTCTCTGAGGGAAATATCCATTGGTAGAAAAGATGTGAAACACTTAACAGTAAATGTATGGCATAAGAAGCAGCAGATATTTTGAAAGAATCAAATTAAGATCTAAGCTGCTCCCAAAAGCAGCAGTAGCCACCATGTCTGAAAAAAAGATAAGAGGAAACAGCAAAACTGAGGAAATTCCAAATTCATCAACAAGAAAATCAAAAGAGGACGACTGCTGACTCAATTTTGTTGCAAGAGGTACTTGAAAACCGCTTTGCGAAGGCAGCAGAGAAAGCTTATCACTAAAGATACAGTCCCTCTAAAAAGATGAGGACTTCTCAGATTATTGCTAAGAATATATTTAAGAACTCGGCCATGTCTTCTCTGAAAAAAGGCAAAACCAGGACAAGAAGGAGACAGACAGAGAGGAAAAGAAATGCTTAGTGTGAAAAAAAGAAGCGTGGAAACCTATTTAGCATTTTGTTCAAGCTGCACATGACTTGCGCACTGTTTCGCTTTTCAAAAAACATGTTTTACCACCAAACACAAAGTCTACAAACAGCAGGTGGTCTAGGACAAGTGGAAAGAATACAAGCCAGGGAGTTGAGGCAGAGAAGGAAAAACCTCAGAGAGCAGCAAAACAAAGGTTAAACAAGAGACGATACAAGGAATGGAAAGGCGAAGGCGAAGAAAAGCTGGCTGCTGGTTGTCACCGAGGGGCTCTGTGCAATCTGCAGCTTTCTGGGAGTGTGTTAGCGTGAGTGCATGAGTCTGTTTATCTGTAAGAACGGGACAACATCAAAGAGGACAGCGTTTCCTATGGGCGCTGCGTCAGAGCTAGCTGGGAGGCTTTTGCTGATGAAAAAAATATGCACAACATCAGCAGCATAGAGGCAACAGACAATAAACTCAATAATGCAAATAACACTAATCATCCTCACAACAGGGGCTCTTACACCAGAGTCGAAGGCAGCAACTTATTCCAAGTAAAGAGTCACTTTTCCTCTCATCTCCTTCCTTAAGTGCACACTCTCCTGAGACGCCTGAAACCCTGATCACAGACTGATGTTTCATTATTTAAGCACATTAGCTGCAAAGTGACTGAAGGCACAGTAAAAGGGAACAATGGTGGGAAAATAACACTTATACAGGTAGGACCATTTGACGTTTTTGAAGCGTTTGGTGTCAAAGACTGTTTCCTGGCAAGCCCACACAGGCAGAAATACAGACAGCTGTAAGTGGTCGATTTCACCCAGTGTTCATGTCAGGCTCGACTTCAGCTTGAGCGTGTTGCTTTTGTTCAGGTTATCGCCTCCTCTTTGTTTTTCTCCTCCTCTATCTAGTGACAAAAGGTGTTTAGTGCATCAACTTCCTCTGTTCTCTCTTTTGCTTTTAGCATCTCTCTTTCCCACTGTTTCATAATGAGTCTTCTGCACGCATGCTTTGCTCGCTGGTGTCTCCCTCTGCACAGAAACACAATTTCCCACTCTATCTCTGTGTGTTCATTTAGCTGTGATATCAGGAGCTACTCATTACAATCTTTTTTTTTGTTTTGTTTCGCTTCACATGCCAGAGCAAGGAACGATGTAATCCGGTGGAGTACTCCTAATTCTCTCCTCTCTCTTCCCTATCCCTCCCTCCTTCCCATCTTACCATATTTGGTGTGTTGTCTCTCCTGGTGACAAAAATAGGCTTCTAATATTCTTTAATCCAGAGGAAAATTTAATTGCTGTGGCAATCTGACGGCCTGAAATAAACCCCAGGCTGGGGATTTGGTGGAGAGATGATTACTCAGCACATCGTTGCTGTTTGAATTTTATGCTGGCTCTTATATTTTATTACAAATACTGCTGTCATTGGTGTTTGTGCTGCAGAGGACAATGGAACAGGGAAATTGTTTTGATTTCATAAGAAAATGATTTAGCTTTGCTGATTAAGAAATTTATCTGACATATAAATAAAGTCTTTAATGACTCACAATTTAACCTAGAAATACTACATGTACACTTGAAATTTGCAAATATTTTTGGGGGACAGTAAGAGGAAAACAGTGAGAAAAAAACCCAACATATTATGTACATTGGTATGGTTAGCTTGGAAGTAAGCGGTTAGCTATCCACACTTAAACTAAGTTAGCATTAAATTGAAGTCATAACTACGTTTATCTGAGGTATCGAAAATCAACTTTCACTCTCAGGCTAGCTCCATTTTCGATGTTTACCAAGTCCTGAGGGAAATATCACACTCTTTAGCCTTGAAGTTCTCTATTATGTTGACTAGCTTGCTAACCTTGTTTTGTTAAAACGTTTTGCTTGACAGCTAATGAACACTCAATTCTTTTGAAAAAGCTCTACGGACTAAAGAAGAGTATTAGGGCCAGGGATGAGAAAAAAGAGAATACTTTTTTTTTTAAAGTTGAAATATCTGTAATTGAATATTGGTAGAGTCAATCGTGTCTCTCTCTCTCTCTCTCTCTCTCTCTCTCTCTCTCTCTCTCTCCCTCCCTCTCTCCCTCTCTCCCTCTCTCTCTCTCTCCCTCTCTCCCTCTCTCCCTCCCTCCCTCTCTCTCCCCCTCTCTCCCCCTTTCCAACCCCAACTCAGTCAAGGCAGATGGCTGTCTAACATGACTGGTTCTGCTCTTGGGGTTTCTGCCTGCTAAAAGAAAGTTTGTCCTTGCCAATGTAACTAGCTCAATACTACAGGTGCAATGCTCATGATGGATTAAGATGAGATAAGACCAAGCGGCAACCTCCGGTCTCAAACTATGAAGCCCATGCAGAAGTGTTATAAACTGCAATTCATCAAGAATCCGCTTGAGGCTGGCTGCAGAAACACCGGAAACCACATAGACACCAATTCAAAAAAGACGATCTTTGCAGCATTAATAAACATGTTTACAGCCTGGTTCAAAAAACGGCTTGGTTCTAAGTAGCTACTTTCCCGTACGGGAACACATAGCTGTTGTCTAGGGGGCTCAAACTCCGCCTCTTTACATCACACTATACCATGTTGAGTTCCGCATTTCCAATATGGCTACCGCCGTCGATTGGCTTCAAAACAGCGCTCAGGAACAGAGGGGACTGTCTTGATGTTGTGTCTTTGTTAATAATTTAACATAGTGTACGGTCTAGACCTGCTCGGTTTGTAAAAGCGTCTTAGATAACATTTGTTGTGATTTGTTGCTACACAAATAAAGATTGATTAATTGGGTGATTGATTTAAAATTCAAAATTTTATGAAAAATTCAAAAATTTAATCACAAGCAAAAATGTTGAAATTGAACACTGAGAAGTCCAAATTCAATTTCATGAAAACAATGTTCAAATTCATGTTTTGAGAGAAATGTCGAAATACAAACTTGTGGAAAAAAATTGACATTTGCTAAGCGGTGATATCACACTTCCATGTAAAATGCCTGCTTATAGTATTTTCAATATGCTGTAGTCCTGTGTTCATTTCTGTTTTTAACTAACCACTTCTAAAAATCTCTTCAAATACAGTTGTGTTTTTTACCCATGCCCATGTGATGAGGAGGAGACGAAGAGATGCAGATTTTTCCAGTTATGTTCTTTAACGACTGAAAAAGAACCTTCGCTACATTAAAATAATGCATTTAGCATCAAGCTATATGTTTATCTGTAAACATAAGATAGTTACCAATATATCGTTAGAATTTGGAAACAATTATAACTCCACACACTTGTGTCTTCTCCCTCTTCTTACATGATTCACTGCTTGGAGTTACTGTTATCAAACAGAGGGAGAGCAGCTATCTTTCAGCCAGCTGTTCAGTTTAAGATCAGTGTAAAACAAAGCAAAAATAAAGACTATATAACTTCAACATGTTCATTACTCTGCTTCAGTACTACTTTAGAAGCAGCTTAGAGCTAAGCTGGCAGCTTGCTGTACTAAGGCACATCACTGGCTTCAGGTGATAGTATTGCTTAGTTGGCTTATTCTAATTGGTACTAAGCACAAAGCATGATATAGGCCCATGGTACACAGTAGGCACAGTCCTACAAACTAACATTTTCTGATAGAGTCTTGACTAATATGGTGGAACTCGGTCAACCTGACATTTCTATCCCTCAACATATTCATTTTGCAGGTGTTCAGTTTCAGGCAAAGCATTTATTTATCACTTCCAAAGAGATGCAAAGAGTGTTCACAGACCAGAGGGAGGCTGAGGTCGTGAAGGCAAAAAGCATCACAGCCAGTCAGCAGCAGCATGTAGCAGTCTGAAACAGCAGGTTAAATGATGAGCTGATGACATAAATTGACTAACTGCTGTGCATCAAGTGTCAAAACCTGGTTTCCCATGTGCCATACATCTGCCAGGTCCCATCTGACACAGGTGCAGTTTCAGTTTAGTCAGAAATACAGTTCTTGTGTAGCTGAACCTGAGGTTAGCAGTTACATTTGTTGCTCTGTGTCCCTGCTCTCCCCGGTTCTCCCTCATGACACCAAGAAACATGCTTACAGTCACGCTCCAGGTCATGGTCACGCTCCAGGCTCAACCCCTGCAGGGTTTCAGTGGACAGCGTGTCAATAATCCCAACACAACAGCAACTAGCAATAACACCTACCCACACACCTAGCCTGTGTGAGGTTACTGCATGATCCAAAGTCCCAGTAAAGAAATGTGATTTTTAATTTAGGCAGAAAAGCTTACTGGCATACAGAGCACACACCAGGGAACACACAGGAAGATACATGCTTAAGGTAAATGTTTGATATAGTCAAATATGCTGTGTTTACATAAGTGGTCTTGTATGAGATGCTTGAGACTGAAATAAGCACTACATCACATTTTGGTTGAAAACATCACAATAGAAAAAACAAACTATGGCAGGACAAAACAAATAAACCAGCTTAAGAGTAACTGCAAGGGATGGAGGGAAGAGGGCGACTGCAGTTCACAGCTTTCTTTAAATATTGACTTTATTGGCACACCACAAAGTCCCCGGAAGGTTTAAGTGTCAGTGTGTAGTGTAAACAGAACAAAGAAAGTGTCAAGCTTAAAATTTAAAGCAAACGTTTTAGCTTCTTTGAGGGATTTTTTGCCACCAGTGGATCTCAGCAATGAAGCAACAGAAAAACTTGCCTTCTTGCTTTGATTTGAGAAAATATCAATTTCAAGTGAATGAAAAACCTTGGCAAGGATGCCAATATCTGATCTAGTTTGAACTTTTACTTGCCAGAGGAGTTCAACGGATGTAGAGCGACAGAATACAAAGGTGTCCTCTGTGTCTCTGAGGATTCCTCATTAGGCTCAAAGCAGAACATATCTTGAGGATGAGTGAGACAGGAAGGTGCCACAAAAGACTATTTATTTCTTATCACAGGCGAACACTGATCTACAGAAAAAAAGAAGCTGCCAGCGGCAGGCTCTTGCTTAAATGAGGAGCTTGGAGGTGTGTAGTTTGAAATGTCAAACGTGATGCTGGTGTGGATCAGCTGACTGTCAACTGATGCTGAGCTCCTAATGTTTTGGGCTCTGCCGCAGGTAATCCAAGCTATCTTTGTTCCACCTGAAGTCTTTAGATCTCATTAATTGAAACAAACTTTGAAAAAACAAAAAAAGTCAGATAAAATACTTAAAATAACATTGAAGGCTTAAAAAGAAGCAGAAAAACTAGAGTCTTGCGGGCGATTTCTACGTTACACATCAACACCCTCTCTGTTGATGGACAAGTCATTTAAATGGTTTAATAGCTGTCATTAAAGAGTCAATAAACCGGGCTGAAATTCATGTCCCCAAAGGCTGTCAGAGTCCATCTACAAAGAGCTACGCACGGAGAACAGCTGACGACGGTGGTGTTTAGCAGTGCATTGATTCCTCTAAAGCGTTCAGTCTGTGTTAATAGGACTGTCTCAGGGACACTCTGGCGCCAACATCCATCTTTTCTTCCCCCATTCATCTAGTCAGTCCTTCCTTCCTCTCTCCATCGCTCCCTTGTCACAGATTCTATCACTATTGCTCTACCTAACAATCTTCTCCTTCACCCTGTTGTTTGTAACACTTAACAATGAACTCAGCTCTAGTTAATCATTTTACATGAAATATATTTGTTTTCTTTTCATCCTCTTAACGGTGGTATCAGAAGTTTAGCATGATTTTGTGACACAATTTAGCTAGAAATTACCCTCCATGCTACTGATACACTTTTATTTTACATTAAGAACACTAGAAGGGTAAAAAATATGCAGACCTCATCTAAGCAGGGGTGTGTCCAAACTTCTGACTGGGGTGGCCACATTGGGGCACTAACTTACAGTGGATATCAAAAGTCTACACCCCTTTGTTAAAGAAAGAAAGCTGCTATCAACCAGTTGCAAAACAGCCCACATGGTTGATTTTAACAAGTTTCACTCGTAGGCTGTAAATAAAAATGGACAGCGCTGCTCCGCCTCTTCCCGTTGTACAGTTCTGAAGCCAAAAAATCCTGCTCCTGGGCGCCAGGACAGAAAACCCCGTTTTAAACTCTAATAACTAACGAAAACGATTTTTTTTTAGGAAAAAGAGGCCTTGGACACAAAACAGTCAAATACTAACTACATATCACCACAGCATACGGATGTGAGAAACATTCGTACGACGTGTATTTATTTTTTTAAGTTTGAGTGAATGGGGGAGACAGATTTTTTTAGCTATACTGCAGCCAGCTACCAGGGGGCAGACACACTGCTGAAAGCCTCATCACCAGGGCCGTGTCCGGCACGCTTGGTTTCACTTCATACAAGGCAATTAGCCAATCATAGGTTAGGAGTGGCACCAGGGGTGGCCAACCGGGGGGTGGGGGGGCGCTAAGTGGAAAAAAAAAGTCACATCATCAATAATTTAATGGTTCCAAAAGCTAGATATATCCTTTTCTTCTTTCAATTTACCAAAATTGTACAATTTTCAGCTGTTCATTTTTCTTTCAGTGATTTTTGAGATAACATCAATGTTTTGTTGTCATATTTTTGGTTTCACAATATCATTAACTTTTCAACAGACACCTCTGATACTATTTGGTAAAAATATTTGCTTGTTTGTGAGTTGGATCTAGACCCTGATCAAAATGTAATGGGTTCTCACTTGGCCCAACTACATCCATACACCAAATTTCATGAAAAAGGTTTATAAACAAACTCATAAAATACAAACTCACAGAATATCTAGCAGTGGTAATGAAGTATTCCCTGTCTTTCTGCAACACCAACTTTTTCTTGCATGGTAGCCCCCAAGGCATAAATCTATCTCCAACCCTCCAGTTGGGCAGCTGGGGTTAGAGAAAAATATATAAGGGTTAGTCAGGTTACTTATTGATAGGGTCCCTGGCTGCCTGCCCAGTAGATATTTGCCACCAAGGCCAGAAAACTTTTCTGGAAAACCCTGGCATACAATGTTTGGTTACTTTGCAAGCTGAGTTTTTTACATTTAACTCTTACACTTTTGAGTTTGAACTTCAATTATTGCCAAATTAAAGCTACTGTACGGAACTTTTTGGTTTGAGTCAATTTTGGCACTTTGGCAAAAGTGATACAGTTACCTTTTTGCTGATCATACTCATGCATCTGCAAGCAGTGTCTGATAGAAATCTACTTTAGCTGTCTTTAATCATTTTAAGTTATATTTTTAGGCATTTTCTCCTTTAATGGATAGGACAGCTGGAGAGAGTCAGGAAATGGGAAGAGCAGAGAGTGGGGGAAGACCAAGCTGCATCCTCCGGTCTAAAAATATGAGTCTAATGCGGAAGTGCTAAAAACTGCAGTTCATCAAGGATTCGCTTGAGGCTGGCTCCGGAAGTACCGGAAACCACATACAAACCAATTCAAAAAAGACGATCTTTACAGCAGAAATAAACATGTTTACATCCTGGTACAAAAGACAAGTCTAGATAGCTCATTTCTTGATCGGCACACACTAAACCAGGGGTGAATTTTTTCATAATGCAGCAATTTCAAAGATATTGAGATTCCGAGTCTTCCAATGAGAGGCACAGTTGACTTGATTGACAGGCGGGACACTGTAGCTGTTGGCTGGGAGGCTCAAAGCCCACCTATTTACGTCACAATTGCTCGACAGCAGCAATATGGCTGCAGCCGCCGATTGGCCTCAAAACAACGCTTCAGAAACAGATGGGTGACGTCACTGATACTACGTCCATTTTTCATATAGTCTATGGGGAAGACATGAAGCAAATGTTGAAGGCAAGGAGTCGAACCAGAGGCCTTAGACTGCTAGGCCAACTGTGCTCTTACTTCAGCTGACCTTTAACTGTCAAATGCATCACTCACTTTTAATCTCATTCCGTAGTAGATGTAAAGAAAAGAATGTCTGAAAGTTACTCTAATGCAGACCTGACATGCATTAAAATGAACTATGAAGAAAAATTCAAACAAACTGGCCTGCTTTTGTAGTTCTCCTGGTGGCATTATAAATTATTTCAATTTTTTTCTAGTTAACTCATTTAATGTAATGATGAGACAGATTTCTCTTATTCCCCTTAATCCCAGCCCAGGCCTCAGAACTGGACTTGGTCTCAAGGCACCGCACTGTGGCTGTCTGCTGCTACAGCTGAACAGCTAGCATGACTGAAATGAAAAACACATTCCCACTGTAATGAATCAATAAAACTTTAAATTCCATCTCACAGCCTTGCTCTTTCTGTGTGCATCTCTTCCTTTAAGTTCTCCTCAGCCTGCTCTTTATATATCAGTCCCCGTGTCCATCCATCCATTAAATCAATACGCACACTGCAGATGCTTCTAGTCAAGATTAGAGGATGAATATTCTTCACACATTTGTCATTATGTGGAGATTTTGGTGGAAACTCTCGCTCGCGTTAGCAGAGGCAGAGGTTGGGTTTGAAGAAGGCACAGGTTGTAATTTATCGATAAGTGGAGGCCATAAACAATTTCCTTATATCAGAATGTGACAGGGGGATATTTATCATGGATGTACACACGTGTGCACACAAACCCACACTCTCCTGCATACATCTCAAAATCTGCTGAAAAAGCATTCTATTAAAACAAGGAAAGGTGCAGAGCTAGTCATATCCAAAGCTATGAAGTGAGAGAGCAAATAAATTATGGAAATAGAGTCTGACACACACACATCCTCTGTACCACTAAAACACAAATACACACACATACTCACAACATATTTGATTTACCCCCGAGTGCTTAAAGTATGTTTTTTATGTCGGCAAGTTTTGCCATTATTCAGAGGCGGTGCTGCTTGAATTCACTTTTTCACCTCACGCCCATGCAATTCAATATCAGGAGTGACAAGGAAGTGTGCGCAAAAATTAAGACACATGGGAATATATTAAACACACAACATGCAACAGGTTTCTTTCTAAAAAATATATATATTTTAAGTGCATTACAGATGCTTCACTTTGACTTCACTTTGAAATGTCCGGCTGATAAGACATCAAAAGGGATGTGAACCAGGAAATGCAGAGGGGTAACATGAGGTGAACTAACACTTGCAGAGATGTGTGATAGTATTGTTATGTGTGTGTGTGTGTGTGTGTGTGTGTGTGTGTGTGTGTGTGTGTGTGTGTGTGTGTGTGTGTGTGTGTGTGTGTGTGCATGTACCCGCTGTCTGTGAAGAGGAACTCCAGGTGAGTCATGTAGACCTCCCACAGAGGAACACTGTAGCGCTGAGCCAGGGACAGAGCGATTTTATACACACCGTCATCCAGCGTCCTATGAAACACAGAGGATGATCACATTTCTTCATATTAAGTCAAAGATACATAACTCCCACTCACATTCATGAGTGGATTGAAAAAAAAAATGCAGATCAAACAGAGCACACCTTTCCACTGACATTACAAACCCACTGTGTGTATGATAATGACTGTTTCTACAATGCCAGTTTCTACATGCTCAGTACGTACTCTGTAAGGCCGAGGATGGTCTCCTTTTTGTAGTCTGAGTCAGAGCTGAAGCGCTGGACGTCCACTCCACGGCCCAGCCCTTGTAACACCTGAGCCTGGGTGAAGTCTGTCAGACGCTCGTTGTACACTTGCAGCTGGCTGATCAGCTTCTGCAGCTCCTCAGGCCAGTCTGAATATGCAGTCACGTGCTGTGTGACCGATCGAATCAGCTCTTTCGGGTCAGCCTAAGACAAAGAGAATGATACAAATGATTAGGAGTTGCTTTGATGTCACTTTCATTAGAATGGGACAGATGTCAGGATGCAGTGATCCTGACCCTTGACCTTCACAATGTTATGCTTTAGTTTAATTGATTTTTCTGATTATAGCATATTCCTTTAAGGCATTCCTGAGTTATTATGGTCAGATGGATGGATCATAAAACAGTTGTGATGATAGATGGATAGATAGATAGATAGATAGATAGATAGATAGATAGATGGATGGATGGATGGATGGATGGATGGATGGATGGATGGATGGATGGATGGATGGATGGATAGATGGATGGATAGATGGATAGATGGATAGATGGATAGATAGATAGATAGATAGATAGATAGATAGATAGATAGATAGATAGATAGATAGATAGATAGATAGATAGATAGATAGATAGATAGATAGACAGATAGACAGACTGTTCTTCTGGCATCAGTGCCTTTATAAATCTATTCTCACTCCTAACAACTTGTGTGAAATTTAAAATTGGATTAGTTCGCTACTATTAACTTTTACACCTCCACCAAATTAAAAAGATACAAATTAAGTGTTTTTTGTTGTTTTTGCTTCTGTTACATCCACTCAGGATTTTTCCGTTTAAAATCAAAATGTGCATTATAAAGGCATAAAAAGGGATGTGAAAGCACTCAGTGTTTTCAAGAATGTGCAAATTTAACATACCTTTAAAAGAAACTGTTTTTATGTGAGTCTCAAAATTGCTACTTCTACTTGTTGTGCTTCCTTTTGTTTTATTAAGAACAACTGGATAGAGAAAAAACAGATCTTAATTATCATTTCACTTCTGTTTAACCTGTAGTTGATTAAAATTGCTGCAGTCAGAATGATACAGGAGGTGCACTGAACAGTTGAATCCAGGTTTGACCAAATGTGCACTGCCCTAAAGGCTTATCATTAAACTAAGTGACACACTGAGCTTCGACCAGCCTGCTCCGCGTGGTGTCTGAAACTTCACAGCTCTTTTGCTGCTCTGCCGTGAAGATCTAATGAGACTATTTTCAAAAATTGCTATAATTTCCCACAAAAATCTGTGGTTAAAAGTAGTGGGCACATAAACTACCACTGACACTTCTACTATTTTGCTTCCAGGAGGAAACTTACTACTGCACCTTAGTTAAACCAGGCAACTCAATGGGCACATTTTTTTCCTACATGGTGAGAAAATATGTGTAAGTATACCAAGAAACATAACTGCTACAGTTATTCAGGCGTTTGGGGAATCCAACTGCGGACAGATTTATGATTGAGAATGTGAAGCGCAGGGAGCAGTAGGTGGATGTTGTATCACACTCATCACTTTTGTTCTAATTAAATGAGCTCCTGAACTTGGTTTTCAGCATCTTATTTTCGGTCGCCCAGCAGGGTGGGATGGTTTATTTGTTGATCCTATTTGCATATGGTAATTATGACTGCTGGAAATGTGTTAGCTTGAAGAAAGAGGTGTGTCGTGCGTGCGTTTGTGCGTGCGTTTGTGCGTGCGTTTGTGCGTGCGTTTGTGCGTGCGTTTGTGCGTGCGTTTGTGCGTGCGTTTGTGCGTGCGTTTGTGCGTGCGTTTGTGCGTGCGCTTGTGCGTGCGTTTGTGCGTGCGTGTGTCTCTCTCTCTCTATCTCTCTCTCTCTCTCGCTGGCCTTAGATGTGGCCTTAGTGGCCGTCGTTGGGGCAGATTCACAGTTCAAAAGCAGGGCAGCAGGAGAGAGGAGAGGAGGGAGAAAGAAGGAGATTATTGAAAGTGCAAAGAGTAAAGTCAGGAATTCAAAGGGAGGGAGGAAATAAGTCAGAGAAAGAGAGGAAATTAGAGGTAGAATGGTATTTGCTAATGCTGGCATCACTTTTGGACTCATTTCCCGGACATCGAAGAATGAAACGTAGAGAAAACCACACAGAGAGAGAGAGAGAGAGAGAGAGAGAGAGAGAGAGAGAGAGAGAGAGAGAGAAGAAAGTCGGCTGGCTCTGTGATGGACAGGCCTGTGTTTGAAGACATTTATTGAAATAAGGCTTTCATGATGAAATACTGTTTGCTTTCTCTCACTCTTGCTCACTCTCTCTGTCATTCATCTACATTACTTTGTCCTTTTGGCTATGTGGATAATATCCTCCCTCTCGCCTCCCAAAACTTGAATCCCTCATATTCTTTATCCCTTCCCTCTCACTTCTTAAGAATCTCTGCAATCCCTCCTCTTTTTAATAAGTAGTCTTCACAATCCTACTTTAAATCAAGCAAAGACTGCGCTAATTCTTCTTTTTTTGATCTAATTACTTGCCTTTTAACAGTGTTTTAAAAAGCCTTTTTAAGTCTTTCTTTACAGGAAAGGATGTATAAACTGTATGTTAAGTATAATTACATAAGGTAGTGTGTGATGTTGCACAGCTGGGAGGAAGCCAAGACTCTCAAACTCCCCCTTTTGAGATATTTCCACGGCTGCCACAGGCTCTTTCCTCTCTGCTTCCCTCCTCACTGTGATGCTGCTTAAGAGGGAACAGTGTAAAATTAAAAAAACTCTACGCCTCTGTCTCAAATCTCTTCAACCACGCTTTGCTCTCTTATTTTCAGTCTTAATTTCCCATGTCATTATATTTCAGACACAGACCCAAACCTATCCAAAAAATCCCTTTTCCCTTTCCTTCAGCTGTCGGGTTAAATATGGGAGATAAAATTTTATTGAAGTGGCTCAGAGTTACTTGACTGTTATCATTACCTCAGCATTATATCATGAAGTTCTGTCTATAACAGGTGACTTAACTATGAATATGCCACATATACCTTTAGAGGAGTCATATTATTAGATTTAATGAGGTTGTGTCTTTAAACTGACTCTGTTCTCTGCAAAATTAATGGCAGAGAGTAAACAAGCAATACCATTAGCATACTCAAAATGTCAAAGCTATCATTATGATAGCATTGTTAAGCATTTAAGCTTGCTAAATTGAGAAAATCAGGAAAATATGTGGGTGGTGAGTATGAGGAAACAATATTGCAGACATTTCCTCAAAATCCCAAGAATTTAGAAATATATTTTATTTTATATTTATTTGTATTTTTTTTCATTTTTATGTATCATATCTTCTTTCTAATTCATGAGTCCTTCCTGTTTTCCTATTTTTTAAGATAACATTTCGAAACACAATCGATTGGACTCCAGTGGTTGTCATTATACGATGTGTTCTTGTTTGTCAGTAAAAATATAAAACTGGTAACATGCACTTTTTGATTGATGTATAAAAATATTTTATAATATTTCTTTTCCACAGCACCTTTCTGCATTTCCACAGACATAGACAAACACAAGAACATACACTGAAACATTGGAAAATAAACTTTCTACTAGCTGTAGAAAAAAATTATCTGCAATTGTTGACCTGCTGGTGATGCAAGAGGAACAATCCACGAGTCATAAAAGTCCTCAAAATTCATGTTCTTTGGGAAATTAATTTTTATGTCAATTTGTACTAGTCAAACCAGTGGTTGAGTCATTGGATAAAGAAATACAGGTACTTGATGGATTAGCTACAGACCCTGTTCGGGGTCATGAAAGTTTTAAAGTCTATCCTCTGGGGGCCAGAGATGAATGACCCTGTCAAAGTGTTCTACTAGTCTAAGGTGTAGGTAGGTGTTGTACTTAACAGGAGAAACACTGAGGTTGATAAAAGTTGGATGATTATTTGAACTTAGGTTCTTAGGGTTCATCCTCTGGGGAGGTCAAATATCTTTATAAAATTGTATTTAAATCTTTTGGAAATATTCTGATATATTTCACAAAAACCTAAAGTTGTTCACCTGCTGGTGGTGCTTGTGGAGTAGTCAGAGAATCATAAAAGTCTCATAGTTTATCCTCCGGGAGTCATGAATATTTCCACAAACATTTTCTACCAACTCATCAGTCAGGTGTTCTATTTTACAAGACAAACACCAACTTGCAGGTTAAGCTATGTTGATAAAAGTCAGATGACTATATAAATTGCTAGGGTTCATCATGTGAGGAGGTCAAATATCTTTGTCAAATTTGATTTTGACATGTTTCCTTTAAAACAAAAGCAACCTACATTTTTTCTTATCTGCAGAAGGTACTAGAGGAACAGTCAGAGACTCATGAAAGTCCACAATATTTATCTTTTTGGGGCCAAAATGTCTCTGCAAAAGTATTCTACCAGTCCACTAGGTAGGTGTTCTATTTGACAGGAGAAACACTGACCCACAGGTGGAGCTATGTTGATAAAAGTCAGATAATCATTTACATTTCTAGGGTCATCCTCTGTGGAGCTTGAATTGCTGGTTTGAATGCTATGGAAATCTTTTGGTTAGCTTTTGATATGTTAATCAGAAAAAAAGTCAACTTCATGGCAGAAAAGTCAGGGGAAGCTGTTCAGGATGATCTTCTGGAGACCATGAATATACAAAATTGGATCTCAACCAAGTGGCAACCCCCGGTCTAAAAACATGAGTCCAATGCGGAAGTGCTAAAAACTGCAGTTCATCAAGGATCCACTTGAGGCTGGCTCCGGAAGTACTGGAAACCACATACAAACCAATTAAAAAAAGCCGATCTTTACAGCAGAAATAAACACGTTTACAGCCTGGTACAAAAGACGAGTGTAGTCTGGATAGCTCATTTCTTGATCGGCACACACTGTACGGGGGGTGATTTTTTTTCTAACGCTGCAATTTCAAAGATATTGAGATTACGAGTCTTCCAATGAGAGGCACAGCTGACTTGGTTGACAGGCGGGAACACTGTAGCTGTTGGCCAGGAGGCTCAAAGCCCGCCTCTTTACGTCACAATCACTCGACAGCAACAATATGGCTGCCACCGCCGATTTGCCTCAAAACAGTGCTTCAGAAACAGTTGGGTGACGTCACGGATACTACGTCCATATTTTATACAGTCCATGATCTTAACAACCAAAATGGACTGACAGAAAAATCAAAGTGGCTAAACTACATTACTAATCCTTGAGCCATGCTGTTAGTCAAGCAAAGACTTTTCCAATCAGTCAAGCAACCTTATGATGTAACGAGTCCTTGTCTTGACCTGTATTGATCATGGCATTGTCATTAAGTTCCCCAAAATGGGTATTGGTTGTTTAAGGTTTAAAGTGTGTTGCATTGTTTATGTAATATCTATTCTGTTTGCAGTTTTTCAGATAACCAATGCCACCCACTAATAATGAATTGCTTAAGCTAACCTAGTTTTTTTAAACATCATCTCTCTTTGGGTCTCTGTGTTGTAACAATCTTATAGAGGTTATAGAGAAACAGACACCCCTTCCCTCTCTGGAGACTAAGCTAGTAATAACCCTAATGAGCAGTGTTTATGTCATGTCTAACACTTAGCTATACAGTCAGTTGCCTCATTAGTACTAATTCTGCAAATGGTGTAAACAGTATGTGCATATGATTAGGAAGATACCAAGGGGGAGAGGAACCCACTTTGAAAGGAATAATCGCTTCATAAAGAGGCTCAGCAGCCCTGTGGGTCATAATCCACCATGAAGGGGACTGATCACAGGGAGGATACAAGCCTGGTTACTCAACACAGACGACACAGTGCAACTAATCAAAGATTTAGAGATAACTTATTCTCAAATATTCATAGTAAACTGCAACAGTGCGTCTAGAGTGCATATTTGTCTAATAGGGCCCTTTCTGCAGCTCCTCCACTCTGCACAGCTCCCATGGGTAAAATATAGACTGTTAATGATTGTGGTACAAGGGTGCAATTTGTACAAGTGCACAATTTGTAAAAAGAGAGGGAAGTCATTGGGTCTGTGGTGTTCTCTGTGATGGGGAAGTCATTCAGTCTGACTCATTATTCCGGTCAATTCAGCAACAGGGAGTGGGCTCAGCAGTCCGGCACTTCCAAGGTCAACTAACCCGGCAGGCAGTCTGAACCCAGTTGAGGCCATGAATTGAAAAATCATCTGCAAAGGGTACAGGCAATGGAGACTGTTGATGGGTGCAAGCAGAGTTCTGTTCTAGATGCCACTGGGGGAGCACGTTCATCCCCTCTGATAGAATTTTCTCGCAAGCAAATTCTTCAGTATAGTTCATTTCAGACAGAAAACTTTCACAATTAAAATCTTCTTAAAAAAAATAGAATTATAAACCCAATAAATGTGAAAATAGTCTTTCTACTCCACGGACTCCATGAGAGTGTATGACCTGAAAGTAGAGGATCTAACAATGATTAGTGGGCTTTCATTGTAAATCTTCACTTCCTAATGAGATGTTCAAAAAGCTAAGCGTTTTCTTATGCATGATTTCCTCTAAATTCGTGCTCTGTCTCCCCAAACAGAACATTGCGTATGCTTTAAATGTACGTTCGTGTGAGTGTACGACGAGTGTGAGTGATCAATAGTCAGAGCGAGAATGCAGACTGCAGGCAAAGATAAATGTTCAGGAGAAAAATCTCAGTCTCTTCACTCAGCACATTGACGTCCACTGACCATTATTCTCCTTAGCATAAGCATGCTCACACACACACTCAGGAGAAGCTCACACATTAAAGCACGGACAAGCACGGGTAAACACACCTAAACACTTACACAAACAGGACTATTGTGGGGTGTCCTGTAAACACCACAAGCAGAACAATTATGGTAAAGAGCGGTTCTATTTTGCAAATGAGCACTTTAGTCAGTATAATGAAAACTTCCAGTGCAAGCAAGTGGAAATCAGCTCATTATGCCTCGGGGAATAATGGAAACTCAGCCGTGTCATTGAGCCTGGTGCTGCTCCGTCATGCCTGGGAGCCGTAATCGGATGGGAAAGTAACAGCTAAAGACTTTGAAAGTCAATGGTGGAAAACGGGATCTTCAGGAGGCAGAAAGCTCTGGTTTTCTTTAACCAGAAAAACAAACTAATTCAAAATGTGATTAACAAGAGCGCTTGATTAGGCAGCAAAACCAAAATGTAAATGAAAGAAACCATCAGAAAATTGCAAAACTGCAGGATGTTGGAAAACCGGAGGGCAAGAATCTGTGTATTGGGTTTTACTAATTTTGGATCACCTTACTGCTCAATTTCTTGACGTATAACTTTCTTTAAGTATTTTGTCGTTGTTTCTCATCAAACAAAACCTGGTGCAGGGTCAGGACACAAGCAGATAGCAAGTAGGTAACATTACTGCAAACTCCTCACATCCTCAGGTGTTGAAACTCCTCCCCTCTGGCTCTCAAAAGCTTAACACTACAACTGTAGAAATGCTGAAATATACACTTGTAAATGTTGTATTTTTTTCAGAATATGCTTGATATATTGTTTTTTTTAACCATCTCGTAAAACTGCCGAAAAAGTTTGAAAGAAACGGTGCAAATAAGACAACCCTGATTATTACAAAACATGTTCTTTTCAAGATTAATTTGAACACTTCTAAAGACTAAATCTTGTTTATCAAAACCAAAAATACTTACTCTAAAATAATTATTCTAATAGGTACATTAAATAAAAACAGGGTGTCACTTTTAACACCTTTTAAATACAACTGTATTTAAACTATTTTAAGATTAAAGTATTTTATCTAAATTCAATTACAATGTAATTACTTGTGTAAATGAAGTAGTTGTGGTACCTTTTTTTAACATTAAAATCATACAAATTAAAATTAGTTATTCTATGAAACGGTCTCAGTCACAAATAAAACATACGTAGCTTCTGTGGTAATCTCCAAGGCTTTTATCTGGATTACAGCTCAGGTAAAGAGTATACTTTCATTCTGATTTTCCGATTTCAATACTATTTACACACTGTCCTTTCTATCTCTTGAAAGCACCCATTTCGAGGACCACAGTAAGACTTTCTTTGACTGTTAGTATTTTTAAGATGCTCCTTTGGGTCCGCTATCCTCGGACATTTCACTTCAGTGACAGTTGCTAAATATCTCAGCTGCATTGATATCCATTATCTAAAATCAGCATCATATCTCTGCTTCATATATCTTCATTTGTTGAATAACTTGGCCGACTTTTTCACCACTTTATCGCGGGCGATCACTGTATCCCTCCATCTGTCATCCCGCTGGCAGGGGAATACAACAATTTACTAACATAGTTGAAAATATAACAACAATAATAATAGCAATGATAAAGGAAAACTGGAATAGAATAGAATACAATAAAATAAAATAGAATAAAATAAAATATGGCAACTATTACACTCTGTACACTTCTATCTGATAAATAGATAAGGTAGTTATTGCATGGATAACATTGCACCAGGTTAAAGCTTACTCTGAGGGAAAAGAAGAAAAAAAATGTGGGTCAATATATTTTGCTTTTTTTGTTTTGTTATTTATTTATTTTTTGTCAATTTTTGCCGTTAGGAGACAGAAGAGCTGAAGAGAGACAAGGAAACATGGGGGCTAGAGAGTGGGGGAAGAATTGCAGCAAAAAGTTGTGGCTGTGAGTCAAACCAGCGACCGCTACAAGGACTATATCTCTGTACATGGGGCACGCTTAAACCACTCAGCCAATGCCATCCCAATAGGTGCATTTTCAAGGGTGCATCAGGTTCCTTACCGCAAAAAGTTTGTATGTTCTGCTTGTGTAGGTTAACCCCCTCATTCATGTACTGAATGTCTAGTGCCATGTTTCATATCTTCTCTTAACTGTCAATGACCACACTACTGGCTTTAAAACTCCCTCCCTCTGTAGGCACTGTGGTTGCCCACAATGGGAGGGTCAAACAAAGACACATCACCCCAGAGGGATCAATAAAGTTTAACTTCATTTTTATACTACTTGGTGAATTTTAAACATATTGTGGTCAATTGATTGTAACTTCTGTAGCCAATGACACATGTATGGGTATAGATTTCCTCGAAATGGATAGATTTGTGTTAGGTCCCCAGAGGCACCCTCCACAGTCATATTTTTTTTTTTACTCCTTGGAGCTTCCTATATATTTCCTGCACATGACCCAGTCACACACAGAGAGGAGTTTTATTTTAAGTCTTAGAGTTGTTTCTTCATAATCACTTTACAGATGTAATGAGGATATAAGAGATTCTAGTGAGGTGACATATAATCCATCATACCTACACTTTAATAATAATTACGTTGGCTACGTTGACAATAACTACATTACTGTGTGCGCCATGTATCCTGCTCAGCTGTGATGTAACTATGATGCTATACAGATTTTATTTCATGGGGTAAGGTTTTAGAGTTCTAGTTGTACAAATGTCAAGAAGTGACAAGGAATGTGTGGAAAAATGTATGTGCTGATTTGATAAGGCAGAACAGCATGCAATAAAATCCTCCCATGATGTAAATTTATTACTGTAGGATTCTCTGAGGTGACATTTTTACAATGGGAGATGATGCTCAGTTTTATTATTTGTGACAGTTATGAATATGTACTCACTGCATGTGTGTTTAATGTTATTTTTGTTGTATATGATGTAATATTTTACGATAGCTGCTTTGTTTTTATGTGTAAAATCTGCTCTACACCACAGTCTGATTAATCTATTTTAATTCAGCGTTTCCTTCAATTTAAGTTTTGATGCTCTCTTTGCAGGCAGCGCCAAATCCAAAACCTTTGTATCTGCTGAATACTGAGGAGGCAGGCTGTTGATTGAAGCTTTAAAAACACATCAAACACCTCCAGTAAACCCTCGGAGAGTTGTGTTCCTATTTGCAACTGAATGACTTCTGTGGCTGGAGTGTTTGGTGTCTCATTGCCTGAGTATGAAATTATGTGATAGCGTCAAGAGAACTGAAAGAGCGTGAGAGTTATTGAGACACAGTGTTACTGCTCTTCAAGTGGAGAGTGGGAAACACTTGGAGACAGGTTGACACACCGGCACAATAACAAATGCTTGCTGTGGATGACATGTACATGCCACATGCAAATAAAATCATGCATATAATAAGATGGCACATGTGGCAAGTTAAAAAAGAATGCGCTGGTTGACAATAGAACAGTAAGTTAATTGTATATTATAACTTTTAAAACATGAGTGAGGGTAAAACATTGTGAATTTATTTGAAATTGAAGAGTGGTTAAAATGAAAAAATCATTTAATACGCTTACAAACAGTTGCACATTCAAAACAGGAGGAAGAAGATGCAATGTTTCTCTGTGATCTACTAAGTGGTCTGAAACAGATTTATCTGTGATCGATAGCTTTTGGGGTCAGCACAGTGGAATGTACATTAAAATGGACGCTATAGGTGTTCACTGACTGTGAAGCCAAAAGATTTAGCTGCTGACTGGCTGCAGTATAGATCATAAACCTTGCCTCCTTCATGTAAACAAATGTAATGTAGGTGAAAATATAAAATAAAATACAGGTAAAAGACATTATTCTCAAACATGGTTTCTATCATTATTAGTACTTATTACGCTGATGTATGTCTAAATGTTCATTTTTCTGAGAATTCTAGTTTGAATTAGGAAATTGAATTTTAAAAGATGATTGATTGACAGCTCTGTTGACAAATGTAGCTCTAGCGAAAGTTCAGACAGGAGGACTATAAAGCATCACAGCAGTTGTTTAACTCTCCTCTCCCTCGTTCAATAGCTCACCCGCTTCCAGCTATACGCTCCGGAGCTGTCATTGGTTAATCAGCGGCGGATGTCATACAATAGCTCAGTGGCACGCCCTTATCGTCAGGCTATCAACTTTCTGCTGTCTTTTAAATGTGTCTCTTTCTCCAGCTAGTTCCTTCTTGCATTGATGGTGTGCACCCCTCCACCTCCAAATCTCCACCTGGTCTCTACAAGTCTTCAATTCCTAGGATTCATCAACCACCACCACCAGTGTCTGGACTCTAGGGGGATTTCTTCAGCTGCCAAATTCACACATCCTACGCTCACAAAATTATCCCCATAGAGTCCTTACGCTAAAGATTTCTGTCAAGTTTCATTATTCATTCAGTTGTAATAAATAACCTTTAATATTCCAATTGTGTCTCTCCTGATTTAAATGCAGGCTCCTGGAGCATTCTTTAGTGGATTTAGAGGAGGAACAGCGTGAGAAAACGTAACAAACACCAACACAAGAGTCGTGGAACGTTCCATAGCCATGATTGTCTGCTGAATCTGGTCTGTTGCGGACTGCACTTACCTGAGGGATCATTAACATTTAGCTGGTGCACACGTGTTCTTTTCCTCATTCTAGTGAACGCTCTTGATCTCATGATTATTTTGCTCCTTTAAGGGGTACGTTTATGTTAAAAAAAACTGTGCTTATATTTCAAAAACGCCTTGCTATCATGTCAGTGTTATTATGACGTTTGAATGAGTTAGAAATCAGTTTTGTGCACAGTAAAGGTTTAGCCCCTGCTCATTGCTGTAGTAGCCCCTGTAGATGTGCCACATGTAACCAATTTCCTGTTTCACAAGTGAAACAAGTAAACTGGCATAGATTCATGATACTAATATGTTGTTATCTGTGTATCTGTGTATCTGTGTATTATTGTCTCATGTACCTCCATGCATTTTGAGGAATTCAAGCTTCAGCTTATATATGCTTAACCGTTAAAGGAAGAAATTGATTCCAGTTACTGTATAATATAATGCTTAACAGAAGTGTGAACTCTATACCTATACCTCTCTAACCTTATAAAAATGTTATAAAGTTGTATATTTGTCAAATATTATATTTTATATGTCTATAAATTCTACTAAATGTTCTCAAACAGCAAGCACGGAATCCCTTTTGTGATCATTCCTCCCCCTTTTCCGGGATATAACACCTTTACATATATAAAAATGATTAAAAAAAAAAACATGTCACTTAATCCGACATGTTATTCTCTCCTCAACCTCATTTACAATGCAAATCAATCTCACACAAGAAATCCTGATATCCGCACCCTGTCGTAGATATCTGAAATTAAATATCACGAGCTGTAAAGTGCTTGCCCTTAAGAGATAAGAGAAAGCAAGAGATCTAAAGAACGCATGAGAGAAATGTATAAAGTATGCAGCGTCAAGATAGCATCGTGGACAGAGAGTCCTGAGATTTGACGAGAGTGAAACAGAACAATGGGAGAAAAGACTCTTGTAGGGAGAAAGGAGAGAAGGAAGAGCAATATAATGTTGACAGAAAAAGACACAAAAACAGAACTGTCATGCCATCAAAGCAATTCATTAAAGTTAACTGACAGAGAAAAAATAAGAGAAGTAAAGGGGCCAGAGAGCATACACTGGAAGAGAAATCCAGTGGTGAATGCAGTGAAGGAAACTGAGAAAGAAGGGTTTAATGGTTTTCTCTCTTCCTACTTCTATCAGTGTTAGAGCAAAAGTTGCGACCACCTCATCAATAAGAGCTGAGTGAAGGCGAGACCTGGAACACAACGATAACAAGCACACACTCTGGTAGAACACATTAAAGAGAAAAAAACTCAAAGGCAAAGAGATAAAAAAGAGAAGAAATGAGCAAAAAATGAAGGTACAACCACCAAAGTATAGCACCGAGGAGGAAGAAGCTGTATATATTTTAAGTTAATGGACTTGAACTTCACTCGAGGCATGAGGTTGGGGAGTGATTACTGCCATTAGGATGCAGGGAGGACAAGTGTGTCAGTGTGTGTGTGGAAGAGCATGTAGTGTTGAGCGGAACTCTTTATGTGGTTGAACGTGTGGGTTTTCTGCGTGCAGCCTTGACCTTGAATGTCAACCGGGACACACTTATCCACTTCTTCAGCTGGCCTCTTTTCTTTTACCGTTCTTTTATTTCAACATTTTACCTCCCCTCCTTCCACCTAGGCTGAAAGCCACCAGAGCCACAGTCCACTCAAGGAAAAGGTCAGAGCCATTTATTCTCTTATTCAATGCCTAGCAACCCCCGACACCCCTGATGCCACTTTTTTCAACTGTTGTCCTCTTCTTTCCTTTCTAAACATATATTCTGATCTATTCTTTTTATCTTTTGCCTGTTTTTCCAATATGAGTGATAAGAAAATGAAAAACTGTCATGAAGCTACTTATGGCTTGCATTGTTTCAGAAAATCAGTGGGCTTCCATATTGGACAAGAACATTATAGTCAGATTTGGTGTAATCCAACCAGCAAGTCAATTATGCAAATTATCTTTATGCTATAATTAACACATCTTGGGAAAACAAAGAGATGCGTGCAAGAACACTGACAAACAGAGGCAAAGACACAACCCAGTGTTAGTTTGTATTCAAGGATAAGTAAATGGATTATTATTCTGATCTGTGAAAGTATAATTACAATTATTGTCAACTTTTCTGTTATTTTTCCAATTTTGTTACATCACCATGTCTGATTGCGTACATTTCTAAAATCTCCACACTGCTATAAAGCTGTTTGTGTTCCCACTGTGTTGTCCATTTAAGCCAAAGGAATAACTAAATCAAAGTTTTCAAAATATATTTTCAATACAATTTCAATTTTGGATTTCTGCTTGTTAGTGGCTTTTCATTTCCCTTTATGACAGCAAAGTAGAGGGCTGACAAACTTCTAAATATAGCACACAATTACCCCACCATTAATGTATAGGTCTGACATTTTCAAAAACTAGCTAGTTAGCTTCTGTTACAGTTTTCCACCCAGTTTCTCAAAAAGGGGCTAATCTGACCAGCGCTCCCTGTGGGTCATCGACTCATGGCCCATTTCCACCGGCCCCTCTTAGCCCTACTCCACTCGACTTGACTTGACTCTACCTGGTTTGTGTTGCGTTTCCACGGGCGCGGTATCTCGTGTCAGATACCAGTTTTTCGTACCTGCTCTGCTCTGGTTCCAAGGGAGCTGAGCCGATACTAAAAGGTGACGTCGACGGACTGCCAGCCACTGATTGGTCAGAGAATGCCATCACCGAAGAGTCATGAGCGCGACGCCCAACACAGACTCAAACACGCCATTTTTTTAAAAATGACACCAGTACTGTACAATGTCTGCACGCAAAGTTTCTCTGTGGTCCGTTGACGAGATTAGGGTTGGCAAGTACACCATTGCCTCCATGTCCTCCATTGCTTGTGATTGTTGTCGCGTTCAAAATGACATGAACACAGTTTCAGCAGTGTTATGACGACCCCGCCCACCGTGAGTCGGTACTCGGGCTGGTGGAAAAGGTACCCAAACTAAGTAGAGTCAAGTCGTGTAGAGCCGAGTCAAGTCGAGTAGGGCTGGAAATGTGTAATGGAAAAGGGCCATTACTATTCACAAGTACCTCACACAACCACACTTAAAAAAAACCCATCACTATCCCTTTATGTGATAGGTGACTGTACATTAATATGTTCTTTCCCGACAACATTTTTCAGAATTTTTGCTGTGTAATAGTATGGGCTTGGTTTCCGCATAATGCGGATGAAACACTCATTTCTATTTCCAACAAAGCCAAACATTACTGTACTTTCTTGCCTTTTCCCTCATGCTCTGAATGAAATAAAAATGCATGATTCCTGTTCACTTTCCTGTTCCCTGATTGTTCAGTTTTACAACTACAATAATCCATGGTTCAGCCTAGTGTTACATCTCTTGTCTCGTCAAAAGCCATACAGGCTCAAGTGTCCAATTCCACTTCAGCTAGTTCCTCAAGCAGCCCTGTAACAGACTTTAACCAACGGTGGATACTTGCTTTGGGGCTGTGGCTGCTCTCTGACTTAAATTTTTTCTGAGTGAAGAGCCCAAACATGCACTTAGTCTCCCAGGTATCAAGAAACTTCTTCAAAACCAATTTGTTCAAGACAGATCAATCACTGGGGCACTGTTGAAGCCACAGCTTCAAGCGTTTAAATGGCTTCATCAGTTTGACAAATGCCTGCTGTTTGTTGTTGGTACCTTATTTTACGACTTCCTTTTGCTATAATGGTCATGTTAAATTAACCTTTACTTTTGTGTTGTAGATATGTAGCATTTTCATTTGTGGAAAGCATTTTCTATAAAGAATTGATCTTTTTTCAAGACTACTGTTTGGACTTTGCCCCTTAAGGATAGGACAAATAATCAAGATTGAAAATGTGGGTAAGAATGAATGGGGGTGATATGCATTAAGTGGTCACCAGTAGGGATGGGAATCGAGGACCAGTTCCAGCTATGACGTCACGCAAATGACAATCAAAGAGTCGGGGAAGTGATCATGGCAGACAGGTGACAGAAGTGGTGCAAAGTGTGGCTTCATTTTATGCTTAAAGCTCAACATGCTATATCAGTGGCTATGTCATTTCAAGCAATAGTGAAAACACCAGAAACATGCTGAAACATTTGTCTACACTACACTGCATTAAATATCAGGGGTGCCATGTGTTTGACACTCTATGCTGTTGGTGATTATGGTTTAAATGGTGACCCTGTTATCTAGTGATCACCAACAGCTGTTGGTTTCAACATGAAAAGTCCTCATGAGTGAATCCTAGTTGATTATTTTAATATGTTGACAAAATGTGCTCAACAAATTCCTCTTTAATAAAACCTTAAGACATTCATAGGAGAGTTTTTTAAAATACGTCGCCACTACGACCACAAAATATGCATCCAGCTGAAAGTTGCCAGGTAACAGGGTTGTTCTTTCAACCAAAACACCTGTCGACGAGTGCTTCCCTGTCTCAGCAGAGCCGTGAAGATACATATGTCTTGTCTTCTGTTAACATTAACACAAAGTGTGCAGGTTGGAGAAAATCCACAGGAATTAATTAGGTAAACGATAAAGAATTGGATCGATAAGCAGAATGGATTGGTATCAATAAAATAAAATCGTATCAATTCCCATCCTTAGTCTCATGCAAGTGGCAACCTCCGGTCTCAAACTATGAAGCCCATGCAGGAGTGTTATAAACTGCAATTCATTGAGAATCCTCTTGAGGCTAGCTGCAGAAACACCAGAAGCCACAAAGAGACCAATTCAGATAAGACGATCTTTGCAGCATTAATAAACATGTTTACAGCCTGGTTCAAAAAACGGCTTGGCCCTACGTAGCTAATCTCTCTATCGGCTTACACTGTACGAGGGATGAATTTTTTTCTAACGTGACAGTTCAGAAGATATTAATATTATAAGTTCTTTCCCAAATAAGGACATGACTGACTTGACTCCCGGACGGGAACACACAGCTGTTGGCTAGGAGGCTCAAACCCCACCTCTTTACGTCACACTCTGCCTGGTTGAGTTCCACATTTCCAATATGGCTGCCACCATCGATTGGCTTCAAAACAGCGCTCAGGAACAGATGGGTGACGTCACGGATATTACGTCCATTATTTATACAGTATGTGGTCTCATGTCCGGACTGAACAGCAAATCGGGGACTTCCTTGCTTTACTGTATATGAGGCACTTGCTCGTACTACGTGAGCTAAATCAGCATCCCAGAAACATCAAATTTGATGTAACATAGTTGTACTCACAAGAAGAAGTGGCCAAAAATTAAGTTCTGGACATTTCCAAGGTCGGCGCAGTCTTTTCACTCAACCACACATTAACATTTGCAATAAGAGGTATTCAGCACTGACCTGGTAAAGTGTGTGGTGCTTGTTCTTGAAGCATGGCAGGAGGCGAGAGTAGATCTGCACAGAGTAGTAGTACGCCGCCAGCTGGAGCGACAAGGCAGAGTGACACTGTTTCTCAAAACACCTGTTGGCATCCAGCACCTGGACAGATGGATTGAAAGACATGGGTAAGGAAAGAAGCTGGTGGTGGATTAAATTAAGCAAAAAAGCATCAACTATCCTTTTCTTGATTCCAAGATTTAATCATATGAAATCTCTCATGGGCATCAAATTCACAATGTTCAGAAATAAGCTGTTAAAATAAAGATACAAAGCTCAATCATGAATTGAATAAACTTTAACAAAGAAAACAGTGTTTAATTGAGCCATTATGGCACAGGTCTAGCACAAGTGGGGTTAGCAAGCTCTCCAGGAAATATCCATGTAACATCCACTCCAGCAGTTCAGTCCTCCAGAAGTCCTACATAAGTGTTGAGAATCACGAGGGACTTCATGACCTACACTTGAACACAACACCCTGCAGTCGTCAGTGGCTTTCTCTGTCATGAATTTGTTTTCTCTGCTGTCAAAGTAGTCAAAGTACCGGCTTGCTCCTTTGACAGCTGTGACAAGGTGACAGCACACACATATTGTGAAGTGGTTCATAGAAATGTACGAATGTTGATTGAACCGAAGGAGACATGAAACTCTTTTAGCAAGACATGTATTGCATCACTAACATCTAGGTCGTCACAGTGTCACGCTTTTGATGAACTGCTACTGTTGTATGTCATTCACCAGCAATATTCTGGTGCATTTTCAGCTCAGCTTTGATTTGACACACTGATGTAAAGTGTCAACACAACAGCTCTTCTGGAGAGGCAAGGGGTTCAATAGTGGATGTAGGTTCAACTCAGTTATCTCCCTAGAATACAATTACACTTGCATTATTGCACACATTCCCTGAGTCTGCTATAAATAAAGCTCAGTGTGTGTACTTGTGTGGGACAGTGTGTCCACCTACCTGAGGCAGGGCTAGTAAGTAGGACAGAGCCAGCATCATGTCCCTGGGAAACGCATCATTGGCCAGCTGAAGCAAAACTGCAAAAAACAAGGGAGACAGAAGGGAAGAAAAGACTTTAACTAAAGCACAGTGGATTAACAACCAACCCTCCCCTCTTGGATAAGTCTCATCCCACGTTTGCTGAATACAGACGACAGTGCCTGTCACAATGCACCTCTCGGCGGGCTAGACAAAAGAGAGGGAGGGTAAAAATAGAGGGAGATGAGAAGAAAAGGGGAAGACAAAGTCAAGAAGCATCATTAAAAATCCCCCCCCCCCCGAATTCTGGGATTCTGTCCATCTTCTTGCTGGGCTATTGTGTGCCTGTCTGTGTGCGTGTTTGCATATGTTGTGTACAAATGTTGGTTGTGTGTGCGTGTGCATGCATATGTGTGAGCATGTATTGTTTCTTGAACTGTGAGTATTCATTATTCAAAGAGGAAGCACAAGCCCACTTCTAATAAGTGCTCTCAAGATGAGCCCAAACTTCATCAAAGTGCACTTTGAATTTGAATCCCCTGAATAAGTCTTGCATATTGAGTAAGACAGACAGTGAGGTTTGATTACAAGAATCCCAAATGATCTGTTTTACATTTTTGATCTGTTTGATTCGCTTATCTGGCTGTGCAACTCATGTATACTGTCAATAAACTGTTTATATGGTTGTATCCAAATACCTTATGCATAAGCTGTATTCACACATGCACAAAATTCAAAAATTGTGGGGTTGGTCTGCATGTGTGAACTAAGCGGCAACCCCCAGCCTTAAAATATCAATAATAAAAAATATGAATCCAAAAAAGACAATCTTTACAGCAGAAATAAACATGTTTACAGCCAGGTACAAAAGACGAGTGTAGTCTGGATAGCTTATTTCTCGATCGGCACACACTGTACGGGGGTGAATATTTTTCTAAAGCATCAATTTTGAGGATATTAAGATTATGAGTCTTCCAATGAGAGGCACAGCTGACTCGATTGACAGGTAGGAACACTGTAGCTGTTGGCTAGGAGGCTCAAAGCCCGCCTCTTTAGCTCGACAGCAACAATATGGCTGTCGCCGCTGATTGGCCTCAAAACAGCGCTTCAGAAACAGATGGGCGATGTCACGGATACTACGTCTATATTTTATACAGTCTATGGTGTGAAAGCAAATAAACCAAAATTTCACCCCAACCTCGCCCAGATTTTCCCTTGCCATCCCCTTAGTGAAATTTCTGCAAGACTTGAATGTGAGATCTCAGCAGGGAATGTCCAGGCAAATGTACTGAGCGCAGGTGAGCATTCACATGGTAAATGGTAAATGGACTTGTACTTATATAGCACTTTTCTAGTCTTTCTGACCACTCAAAGCACTTTTACACTACTCGTCACATTCACCCATTCATACCCATTCACTGACTGATGGTAGCTACTATGAAGTGAGGCACCATCAGTGTTAGCTAATCTCATTCGTTCACATTCACACACTTCTGAACAACAAAGGGAGCAATTCGTGGTTCAGTGTCTTGCTCAAGGGAACTTCGGCATGTGACTGCTGGTGCTGGTATCGAACCGCCAACCTTGCGATTGATAGACGACCGACTCTACCCACTGTGCCACAGCCGCCCCCATGCACATCATGCAACTAGTGCAAAACAGGAAAAGCAACACTTGACAGAATGGATAGAATCTGTCTGCACATCTGTTTGTTTGCCCGTAGCATTGATCTAAATGCAGAAACTGTCAACAAAGCATAGGTGTCTGTTACTTTGTCCACTATCATGTTGAAAACATGACACTCTTTTGTAGCTTGAAACATTTTGAGAAATTGTCAGGTGTGCATTTGTGAAGATAATATTGTCATTATCCAACACTAATTTAGAATCATAGTTCTTTCCTGATCATGAAAATCGTTTTTTGACCAACATATCTGACTTAAGCTCTACTGAAATGCTTTGAACAGACTGGCACCAGGCTTATATTTCAACAGTAGTGAATAACCGGAAATTGTGTGAAAATGTAATAGCTGATCAATCATATTAGTTTTTGTTTTTTTTAAGAAAGGGCCATTATGTATTGGTTTCTACCCTTTACAATTTGTTTTGTTTGCTTGTCAGACAAAGACTAATATAAGGACATTGCATTTTGTTCTGGGAAAGTATTCTTATAGCAGTTGCTGACATGTTTGCTCAACCTTAAAGCTACTGTGGGTTCAAGAATTTATGAAATTTGTGGTTGAAATAACAACAGTTGTTCATTGCATGTTCCTGACAATAATACATTAAATATGATATACTGTTTACGTCTGATCTGTGAGTTTTATTTAGTGTTAATCAAACAACTAATCATGGTTAGCTTGCACATAACTATCCAATAACAGAAACTCTATAAAAACTGTCATCATCCAGCTTCTTCATAGCTTGTGTCGTGTGTTTCTCTCTTTTCTCACTATAGCAATCTCTCCTCACCTCTGTGGAGCTTAGGGCACACCAGCTGTGCATCACACACCTGATGCTCCTTTTTAACTCTTTGGATGTATGTGTATCAACTATCAGTGTTTCTTTCTGTCCTTTAAGTCCACCATAACTGAGTGAAACAGAGAGTGCAAACTTTGACATGTTTGGTGCATCATTTAGTGGGAGGGGCTCAGTGGAGTGATATGTGGTTCCTCTACTGACCTTTTCATGAAGAACATCTGAAAAGGTGGGATCGTCATATATTAAGGGTCCTTATTTAAATATCAATATAAAACTTATTTTATTAATCCCCAGGGGGGGAATTCAATTTTTCCACTCGTGTTATATTTTTTGGTCATGCAACACGCACAGTTTGGTGTATATACATACAATTTTATGCACAAACATGCAGTGGACATGCACTTGGGGAAAGAAGTCAGAGTGAGGATGCTGCCATCAACCAGTGCACCCCGAGCAGTTGGGGGTTCGGTGCCTTGCTCAAGGGCATCTCAGCAGTGCCCAGGCAAGTGAACCAGCACCTCTCCAGCCACCTGTCCATTTGCCAGACTTTGAACCGACGACCCTCCAGTTGCCAAGCCAAGCCCCTATGGACTGAGCTACTGCCGCTCCAAAACAACACAACACAACACAACAGTGGACGGAGCCACTTAGTCTTATGGCGATGAGAGATGGAGAGACACAGTGACCGTCCGGGACAAAGTAGCTCAAAAGTAGCCAGGTTAATTGACAGCTGAGTTGGAAATATGTTGCAGGTTTAATAAATATATGTAAATGAAACTGTTTTCTATATCAACACAAGATTTGTTCTTCAAAAATATTTTTTCCAAAAATCAATCTTGAAAAGGAGGATTATCATATAATCAGGTATTTCTTGAGTAAGAAAAACACTTCCATGTCATGCCAGTGATAATCAGCACTCATAGATACATCCACCTTGGTGAACAGATTACCAGACTATCAACAAACTGGGAGCAAGACGGCTTAAAACACCAAAAAAACTAATAAATCCCAATTTGTATGTATCAATTCAATACTATTACAACTGATTTTTGACATTCAACGAGCTAAACCTGATCAGTGAACAACTGGGAGACATATCAGAGCACAAGTAGCTGATTTAAACTTTTTAACTGAGACTAGAAGGCTTGCACTCCCCAGTCGAAGTGATTGGAGGTTTTTCCACATTCTGCTGACATCGCATGAATGCAGCATTAAATCTCAGAAAAAGAACCAAAACTCTTTTATAATCATTCAAACATTTCCCCAAGCTGTATGAAACCCACGTGCAATAACCTCTAATGTTCTGCAGCTGTGCGATGCTCTCATTTGTTTTGAACAAAGCATTGTGGGATGCATCAATGGACCCAAATCACACTTGCAAAACAAGCATATTAAAGTTTGCATGATGACTGATTAAACTTTTCCTACATTATTCAGTTTATTAAATACTTAGATACAGCTTAGAGTCATTATATGGAATTACAATATAAGGAATTTGAAAAGTTCCTACTGTCCCTAAGCCTGATGGGATATTGAGTCTGGACCATAGACTGTATAAAATATGGACGTAGTATCCATGACGTCACCCATCTGTTTCTGAAGAGCTGTTTTGAGGCCAATCAGCGGCGACAGCCATATTGCTGCTGTCGAGCGATTGTGACGTAAAGAGGCAGAGTTTGAGCCTTCTAGCCAACAGCTACAGTGTTCCCGCCTGTCTATCAAGTCAGCTGTGGCTCTCATTGGAAGACTCGAAATCTCATTATCTTTGAAACTACCGTGTTATGAAAAAATTCACCCACCGTACAGTGAGTGCCGATTGAGAAATGAGCTATCCAGACTACACTCGTCTTTTGTACCAGGCTGTAAACATGTTTATTTCTGCTGTAAAGATCAGCTTTTTTGAATTGGTGTGTATGTGGTTTCCGGTACTTCTGGAGCCAGCCTCAAGCGGATCCTCGATGAACTGCAGTTTTTAGCAATTCCGCATTGGACTCATATTATTAGACCGGAGGTTGCCCCTTGGTCCGGACACAGATTTGAGTCCACAAGTGTACAAAAGAATGATCCGACACACAAACCGACCCACTAATTTTATTACATGTTTAGTACTTCTATTTGCCAGATAAATAGAAAACACACTGACTCCTTTAGTTAATCACTCTCTTACTCACTCAATCCCTCACTCACTGAGAGGAAACAGTGGGGGGAGAGCAGCGAGAAGCAGAGGCAGACAGAATCACTTTGTAGTCTCAGGCCCAAGGAGAACAAAAGCCTGTGTCGGTGATAAGAGCCTGAGACAAACTGGAACTGACAGAGAAAAGTAGAGCATGGACACTGGGAGAGCGGCAGAGGCGGGGGCAAAGTGAGAGACGGATACACTGTGGAACAAAATGGACACTAATATGTATATGTGCATACGCAGGCCAATACCTGACTTGTTAGTCTGAGGTTCGATGAGTGTGCAAACGCTTCAAGAGCCATAACAGCTTTCTTAAACGGAGTGCCCACCCTTCTCCTTCTCTCTTTTTTCCTCTCCTCCCCCCTGGGTTTCAATGAGCTACACCTCAGAATGAGCTGATTACACGCCTCTCTAAAGCTACCGATACCATCGGGACAGGAATTACCAGAGGGGTAAACACACACACGAGCGCACACGCTCACAGAAGAGATAACCCTGACTTTAAAGCATACAGTATTTCTGCTTGTGAGCGAGGAGAAACAGAGAGAGTGATAAAGGGACGTAGCGTGAAGGAGTCAGTGCGTGAGACCGGATGCGTTTTCTGGTGTGTGAGCATCCACACATGTACACACACACACATGCACACACACTTAGTGTCAGCTGAGTTGGGTAAATTATTTGTGGGATGGTGAGACAGTGGCTTATTACTGTTTCACCTGTGAAGGCAGAGCGAAAAAACATCTGATTACAGCCTGGTCAACAAGCAGCCAAAGGCAGCACACCATTAAGAATGCGTGTGTGTGTGTGTGTATATATGTTGGAGCGTGTCTCCCCTTTCATGCACCTTACTCAGCTCAATTCCAATGACTCACTTTCCACTCATGTCCTCATTAATAACCTGCTTCTTATCTGCACCAGGTGAGAAATCAATATATTTATTTTCTTAAAGGCCATCTCCCAGTCTGTGTCTGAGGACGGTCGGCGTGGCAGGCCGATGGAGGAGTCATTAATCGAAGGTTGTTATCGGAAGCGAATGGCTTTTCTCTTTCTTACCACGTTGCACGCTGCGGCACCTTTCCAAGGTGACTTTTGAGGAGAGATATTCATTTGAATGACGGCAGCAGAGAGAAAGAGAGCTTGTTTGTGTGTGAGCTTAGCACAATACGGCGACAGAGTGTGCCTTGCATTCTTCCGCTCCCACCTATTGGTATTCAAACACACATGCACAGACACACACACATGTGCGTCTGCTCTTTATTTTTGTAGTGCCATTGATTTTGGCGAGCCGCTGCGATCTATCAAGCAGAGCGGCCTTGATGTTTTGACTTGATGCTATCTCTCTGGCATCGCCACTGTGACGCATCGTTATTTACTGTTGCCGTGGGGTGCATGGGTCTACATTAATTAATCAATATGAGGCTATTGTTGCGTGTCCTCCCCCGGTCCGGCGCATGAGGAGAGGACAGGTGAGGGAGCGAACCCTGCTCTCTTTCTGCAAATATCACAGCTTCACCAAGACGGAGCACTGAGGCACAGCTCAGGTTTAACACGCACTCAATCAATCTTTGACACTCTGAAAACACTTTGAAAGATCTCTTCACCTTTTTCAAACTTTAGACTTTTGAAAAACAAGAAAAAAATGAGAAAAAGCTCACTCATGGGCTCACAGGGTAGAAGAATGCCAAATAAATGTAGTCGTGAGCCACAAAATGGTTTAAGTATTTTACAGAAGCTTGTGATATGAGGATGGATTTGGACTTAAATCCCTCTAAATAAACTAGCAATAAGCAACAGGCCTCTCTTAAAATCATGTTATACTCTCAGCTAGAGAAGGGTACACATGGTGTTTTAATGCTGGTTGTACATCCACATCTCAAGGATAAGGGACACTTCCTTTGAGGACAACAAGGTTCAGATTTTGTACAGAAGAGACTGATTTCAAAGAGGTGTCAAGGAAGATCTATGTTAAGCTTGTACAACACTAGACACCACTTGTCCACAAACATACAATGCAGTCTTGATTTTCTTTCATAACACTCACACCAGAGATCATGTAACCCCAATGACCCACAGACAACCGATGACCTGAACCACTGTCAGGAACTAGGCTAACGACCGTCAGGAAAGTCCTGAACAACTGGCGGGAACTCAGTCAACGACTCTACTAACACCCCATGTGACACCTTAGCACACAAACAACTGATGGAGGGTTATATTTTCCAGCTCCGTCCCTAGTCGGTTCAGAACTGAAGAAGCCTATCCGTCGAGGCAGATGGCTGTCTAACATGAGTCTGGTTCTTCTTGAGGTTTCTGCCTGTAAAAAGGAATTTTGTCCTTGCCAGTGTAACTTGCTAAATGCTGCAAAGTGCTCTACTCATGGTGGATTAAGATGAGATAAGACTGAGTCCTAACCTCTCTTGATTTCGGGTTTTTGTTAATAATATAACATAGAGCAGGGATTCCCAAAGTGTGGGTTGTCTTCTAGAATTATTTTTTTTTAGTTCTCTAAAAATATTCATTTTTTTATTTTTCTAATTTGTTTATTTTCCTTGTTTTCTCATGTTTATCTTCATTTTTGTTTGTACTGTTAATCATTATTATTTGTTTATTATTATTATTTTAGTATTTATTTATTTTTTCTTCTCTTTGTTGACTTTGTATTACTTATGTATAATTTGCTTATTTGTTTATTTATTTGAAAAAATAAATACTGAAAAAATGTCCTGAAAAAAAGTTGAATGACAAAAGTTATCTAGAAATTGTAAATTTTGTCCATTTATAGTAAAAAAAATATGGACAAAAATGGTAGCTAACCTTGAAATAAAACCTTGAAAATAGTAAATGTGTTTTTTTATTTTCATTTGTTATTCGATTTATTTGTAAAGGGACCATGTACAATATTTAACATAAATGTCACCATCTGATGCATTGTACCAGATTTAGCTTAAAGCTAATTTACATCTGCAGTCCCTTGGCAGGTCACAGTTAAAACATCACATTGTAAAAACGCTCGCTTGCACCCACATGCACGCACATGCACACGCACACGCACACACACACACACACACACACATACACACACACAAACACAAACACACACAAACAAACAAACAGTACTGTACATCAAGTTAAAAGTATCAAATCAGTGGTTGCAGTGTTGAGTGTCCTTTAGCAGGCTTTTCAGTTTGGTTTTGAAGCTGCTGAGAGATTCACTGTTCTTAATGTCCTCTGGTAAGGTGTTCCACTGAGTTGTGGCTTTCACAGAAAAAGCTGACTGCCCAAAGGCAGTACGGCGAAAGGGCACATTGCAATTTCTGAACGAATATATTCTTGTGGATTTAACAGAGTCCACTGAGCGAAAGTTGATAAACTGACGCAGCGGAGGCGGGGCCAAGCCATTTAAAATCTTATACACAAGACACAAATTTGAATACAATTTAAAATTCTCGAAGCTCAAAAGATGTTTCTCCAGTATCCTACAGTGGTGGTATTGCATTGTTTTTTTGTCGAGTATTTTTAAGGTTTGTTTATACAGAGAGTGAAGTGGTTTAATGACTGTCTCCCCAGCCTGACCCTAGCGTGTGATACAATACGACACATGGGAAAGGATCATAGCATGCATAAAAGTCTTGGCTGCATCCACTGAAAGACAGCTTCTTATGTGTCTAAAGTTTGTCAAATTATATTTGATGGTTTTTATCATTTTCCTAACATGTTTCTTCATATTAAGGTTTGAATCTAGGACTACACCAAGATATTTAAACTCACTAACTATTTCAATCCTCTCAGCTCCAATAACAATGTCAGCGTTGATGGGCTGCATACTGGTTTTAGAGAAAAACATGCCTTTAGTTTTACTTACATTAAGGCTGAGACAAGATTGGTCAAGCCATGCTGTGATCCTTCTATGACAGATGATAACTTTGCTGCTGCTAACTCAGCTGTTTTTGCATGAGTATACAGAACAGTATTATCGGCATACATTTGTATTTCAATCCCATGACACTGTTATGGGAGATCACTGATTTAAAGGCTAAATAATAAGGGACCCAACACAGAACCTTGGGGAACACCCATTGTACACTTCATATAGTCCGACAGAGTTGAGTTTTCTGCCTTTCTTTGTTGCCAGATGACTCCTAAGTTTAGGGTTAGTGAACAGTTAATTATCAAAAGCATCAATAGCAGTAAGTTAACTCATAACAGCACAGGAAACACAGCCACAGGCTCATATAGGTAGGCTAATTTTCTGAAGACCAGCTAAATGAAGCCACCTGGAATCACTTGGAGGGACAGTTGGGGTCGCGAGTCTTTGGCAGCTATATTTTGGGGATCGTGGGCTGAAAAGTTTGGGAACCCCTGACATAGAGTATGGTCTAGACCTGCGTCTTGAGATAACATTTGTTGTGATTTGGCCTAACATAAATGAAGACTGATTGATTGATTGATTTTAGATGTAAGGTGAAACGTCTTCAAGAATTTCTACCAAGTCCAGTTGCCTTTTCGGATCAAGCTTTGAATCCATCCTGTAGGTTTTTATTGTATTTCTGTCTTTTAAAGACTGAGCACTTACAGTAAGGATCATGAGATGTCCAAGATCCAGACCCCCACACCCCTGATTATTTATTTTTCAGATCACAATTCAAATAAAGTAATCTGAGCTTGCTGATTGAAGTTTTTCTTCATCTGTTTGTGCAATTCTACTACGAACAGAAAGCAGGCAGAAAAAAGAAAACAGAAAACATGAAAGCACAGATGGCTGGACTACGCAGACAATATGCTCTGCAGAGAAGTTCAGTTTTATTTCTATTGCAGCACAGTCTGTGTCGAGTCTTTAAGAGCAACAATGTGTAAAATGCTACTCCTACTGCAGTTTTCAAGACTTTTAAAAAAAAAAATTCCAGAGAAGACATGTGGAAAATTAAAGTGTGGAACAGCTCAAGCTGCGCGACAGCCAAAACAAAATAATCGTTAAATGACAACCAATCTGGCAGAGAAACAGCCCGGTTCTATAACTAGTCGGGGTCCACCAGTCCAGGTGTTGTCAAACTTAAAGTTAAAGCTTCTTCATACGAACCTTTTCCTTTCCCTTTTTCTTTCTCCTAAATTACTCATAATGATGTTCACAGGTATCTGCTTGAATGTCTGTGAACATAGATCTGGTGTTATTGTAGCCTGTATGAGTGTGTGTGTGTGTGTGTATGTGTGTGGCACAATGCCATTTCTTTTCTGGGATATGAATGCATGTTATATACTCACATACTGCAGACCTGTAAATGGACTGTATTTATATACAGCTTTCTCTAGTCTTCTGACCACTCAAAGCACTTGAACATTACATGTCACATTCACTCATTCACACCACATTCATACACTGATGGCAGAGGCTGCAACGTAAAGAGCCCATCAGTATTAACTTATCTCATTGACACACGGCTGGCACAGCCACAAAGGGCAGTGTGGGGTTAGGTATCTAGCCCTAAGTACACTTCGGCATTCCCTAAACATAAAAAATGAGGAATTGTTCCAGTAACTTTTAATTTCCTCCTTTGTAATTTTTTGTTTACGTAAGAAGGTTTTGAAGTTGTGATTCTGTATTTTTCACTATATTTCACATGGATGCAGGAGTTTGTTAGCAAAGGACATGTGTGATAGTATGGTTTCTCAGCGATGATAAGCTTTTTTCAGTTGTTTTCTTTAGATAGTGAAATATTCTTTCTGTTATCTTGCAGTAAGACAGCAGTTTTTTTTGTGATCTGGAAAACAAAACACTATGCTGGTCACTGACCACATTATGAGCTTAATTAAGCCTATCACCATGTTTGATTTAGCCTTTAGCAACTCTTGGCATACAGGTTCTGATCATCTGATGTTGAGTCGAGATCTTAAGAAAATAACTGTAATATAAAATTGTAACCATAGGAAACCATTTATATTGCTTTTTCAGTCTTTCAGGATAACTTCTGTACCAACAAGTGTCATGGTTTGAGGGCTAACTTTTTTTGTACTTTTATAATTTTGTGATTTGTAGTTTGCATCAAGTTCTAGCTAAGAGCCAGAGCCCACATCACACCCATCCTTCAGCACCTCCACTGGCTACCCATACAGCACTGAATCCACTTCAAGATCCTGCTCATCACCTACAAAGTCCTCAATAACCTCGCCCCCTCATACCTGACCGACCTCCTCAAATGTCACTCCCCATCTCGCCGCCTCAGATCATCATATGCCAATCTCCTGTCCCCTATCACCAAGTCCAAGCACCACACCTTGGGGTACAGAGCCTTTGCCATCGCTGCCCCGGCTCTCTGGAACCCTCTCCCTTCACACATCTGCAACTCTGACTCACTTCAATCATTCACAAACCACCTCAAGACCTTCCTGTTCAAAAAAATCATACAACACATGACCTCGAACCCCGCCCCACCTCTGTCCTTGTTCTCTTTTATTTACCTGTTTTATGTTTACTTTTATTTTATGTAAAGCGACTTTGAGTATTAAGAAAAGCACTATATCAATCCTATGAATTATTATTATTATTAAGAGATTCATTATCTGTTGAATAAATGTACTCCCTTTGAACTCCGTTGAATTAACTCTTGTTGAATGAAAGAATTCCTGTGTCTGTCTAAGTGTTTGCGTGTCACTAAATGCAGCTGGTGTTGCCCTTTTTCGTACCCTCTGTAGCAGGAAACAGAGTTTCTCCTTCGGTTTTTGCCTCAGCCAGTTTGCCCGTCCTCAACAAAACCTCTGCAAAGTTTTCCTGGGGTACGTCTTTGTAGGAGGAATACACATCTTGACTCTGAAAGATTAAAAAAAGAGATGAATAAAAACTATGCTCATCATTGTACTGAGGAAATCCCAACAGTGAGGAGAGCAGATCAGGAAACAATCACAGGGAGAGGGAGTCAGACGGCTGAGAGACAGAGTAAACAAATTAACTTCAGAGACAAATGAAGCCTTTTAACACTTTGTCTTTTGATAATTCTTTTATAGGATTCTTGAATGCCAACTTATTTCTCAAGTGTCTGAGAGGTGAACAATGAAGTTTCTAAGAGCTATATCGCTTTAGCCCCAAATGTTTTCTGTCCGTCTCCCACACTCTCGCTCCATCTATCTTTCTGTCTTGTTGCATTTGTCCCTCTTTCTCTCTCAATCAGCCTCGCCCTCCCTCCCTACTTCCCTCATTGAAACTGTTAAGGTAAAAAACCAATCCCATTGATCAGACGGCTCATAGCTGGATGGACGTGGGGAGCCATTATTGGTGGACGGATGATTGAAGATGGATGAGCGCTGGAGACGGAGCGCAGGAAGGGATTTGGAGAGGCCTATTAAAGTGTCATGAGAGGAGATGTATCGGCCTTCTGTTTCCCCCCCACGTCCACTCTTTTAGCTATCCACATGATTTGTGTCTCGGAGTAAAAAGCCCAGTCATAGCCCTGGGCGACCATTTTCTAGGTATAAAAGGTCAAACTACTCTTTTTTTACTTTTGCTTTTTTCCACTTCCACACCTCGGTCTGTCGATAATGCTGTCTTTTAAGTTTCCTTGACTTTCTCCTCCTCCTTCTACAGACGCATCTCACTTCTTTGAGTGTTAAATCATTTACTTCTTTTCTTTGCTGTTGTCAAACCATCATTCAGAAGTTTTCTTCTCCCGTAACGTACTGTTAGTTCCTCCAAATTGCTATTGGCATAAAAATTACTTAGGCTGAAATCAATATTCATTTTGTTTGAACACCATTTGTGAAGGTATTTATGAATCATAGGGGAGGAATCCAATTAAACGCCTTAAGACGTAAACCTACTCAGGCTTTTTCACTGTTTTAAGGAGGTGGCTTCAGGTCAAACCGGGAGAAATTAGAACAACAAGATTAAAAATGGGGAGAAAATAATAGGCCATGAGACACCAGCCACTCACCAGGTCTACGCAGGGATCATCAATGAGTTCCTGATAAAAGGGGCTGCAGCCTTGACGCTCCAGGTTGGAGTTCTCACACACCCCGTCCCAGCTACTGTCTCCCGCGTGGTGACCCTGAGGAGCCATCAAAACATCATTAAACTTTCACGCCCTGCCCGCAGCACTGTCATCCCTCTCTCTATCCCACTGCTCACATCCTTTTCGTTTTTCTCTTGTCTAAGAAACTCGTCACTGCGATCCAACCAACCCCTGATCGGCGGCTAGACCAGAGGAGCCATCAATCTCCACGCCCAGAGACCGCCGAGCCTGGTCCAGCCGCCGGCGACCGCCAGATATTGAAATATTCAACAGGCGGGTCAATTAATTATGCAAGAGATGAGCTTAATTGGTTGTTTTTGGATGGGGAGTGAGGATTCTGCGAGCAGGAGAGTGAACTGGAGATGGCAGCTGGGGGAGACATGTAATTTGGTCTTTTAACATTTGCCTACACTGAAGCTAGCAAACACACACGCACACACACGCGCACACACACGCACGCGCACGCACACGCACACACACATGGAAGAGGAAACAGTAAAAAGAAGAATAAAGGCATATCTGGAGGAAATGCCTCTTTACAGATCACTACTGTTAAGGCATCCAAACACATACTTTAGTAAATACAACTTCCACAATCACATACCCCTGACCCACAGGTTGGTATTAGATCGGTGATTCTAAAAGTGTGGGAGGCCAGGTGTATCTTTTTGCACTGCCTTGCTATTGAGTCACCTCTACTTTATTTGTCAGTGAAATAAAAGATGTATTATGAAATACTTTGGGTTTGTTTCAAATGTTATCAGGAAAAAGTTTTTGGTGGGCCCCAGAATATTTTTACATTTTAAGTGGGCTGCAATATTCTCAAGTTTGACTATGACTCATCTGTATTTACAGATTCGGCATAAAGAAATAAGACTCTGTAGGTGCAGCACCAGATTTTGGTATCTAAGTGTTCTGGTTTCTATGTAGTGTAGTGCAAGTGGTATTGATTGAGGCTGTATGTAGTAAAACAGTCCTCATGGAAGGCAAGTGAGGCAGAACTCAGTCACCATAATGAAACCCTGTTAGTGGTCACCTAACATCCATTTAACTTTGATTGATCTCTATGAACTAAAGCAGGGCTATTCAATTAAACATTTGGTCGGGCTGGATTTTCAGACTAAGGACATGAGCTGGGCCGGACATTTTTAGCAGACAGTGAGCAAAGTTAACCATTTAAAAGAAAAACAAATAGATAAGATAACAAACACACTGGATGTTTAATAACGTATTGTAACATCCAAAAGGGCATAAACACAATAAAAGAGCAGTACTTAAACTAAACCTATGCTGAAATACTGCTTCTTTAAATTTTACATTTCAAACATATAACTTCAACACATTTTGACAGGTAAACACAAGCACATGTTAAGGTGCATGTGAACAAAAAAAAAAGTGCAAACTAGGAACACCATCTTTTGTTTTGGTCACATCTGAAAGTGCTTAAAAAAGTAACTTGCTTAACAACAACTTTTCAGAACATGAGGTATTTTTCTTCTTTTGAAATAACAAAAACACAGTTTGTCCCTGTCCATATTTTCCACCCCGATTTTTCGTTTTAGGGTAGATAAAGACATGCTGTTTTCACCTGTACAGAACTGCTAATGTTCACTTTTCAAACGCGCCTCCTCAAGAACTCAATGCATTATGGGTTAGTTGCTAGGTTACGATAAGTGTTGCATTCAATGTTTGTAATAATGTTGAAAATTTTGTAAGAACTTGTCAGTGTTAGTAAAAGATGTTTTTCTCGCCAGACCCAGGTCACAATCACTCGGCAGTTGCTTTCAGACCGCATGTGGTCTGCGGCCTAATTGAATAGGGCTGAACTAAAGTGTTCATACATGCAAATTTGAGTGTTTTATAAGCCATGTGGATAGGACAACTATGGGGCTCATGACACAGCTAAAGAAAAACATTTAAAACAATTTAAAAAATCAAATGACAGTCAAGGTAATTCTCAAGTTGCTTGTTGGTCTGTAAACAAGGGCTACATAGAAGTCCCAAAGAGCTGGCACTCCTAGAATATATTGCGTTCAGATGATAGGGTTTCAGAGATTCGATGTAATGCCAAGTGATGTATCAGTACTCCTGGAAACAGTGGAAAATCTTCACACATGAGAGCGATTCAAATATACGAGATAAAAAATTAATCTGAATACACTTTCTTTTTTTTTTTCGTACATGGGGCGCACTTAGACCACTAGGCCAGGGGTTTTCAAACTTTTTTGGCTTGAGTACCCCCTTTTCAAAAACAATTTCAGCCAAGTACCCCCTTGTATGACTGGGAATAAATTTCAGGATATGGGAAAAAAACATGAATAAATGTATGCATGTGGTTTTACAGTGTAATGATAACATTGAAATGAAAGATGTTGTGCAATATTTTTCAGAATAATTAAAGATTTAGGCAGCTAGTACCTTTGATGGTCCAAGGAGCACACCAATTTATTTCTATCAAACAAGAAGCATTTCAACCACCTGTCCATTGTTATCCTCCTGGCCACACTTTTATTAGCATGCAAATGTATGTGATCGCTCGTTGAACAATTAACGTCAACAGACGGAGGCCGTCTGGTCCAAGCAGTTTAGCAAATGATATATTTTATGACCGAATATGCTCAATTTGAAAATAGTGCCCTATTTGATGTTGCATTGAAATACAAATTAGATGCTGTTGATAAAGTTGTTTTTAATCAGATTTTTTTTTAATTTGTTGTGATGGATCTTTTTTTTTTTTTTTTTAACATTTGTCACATACCCCTTGCAGTACTCCCACGTACCCCTAGGGGTACAAACCCCCATTTGAGAATCAGTGCACTAGGCCACTGGCGCCTCTGAATACTCTTTCTTAAACAGTCTCTTAGTTCTGTAGCTGAGTAGTCATAGAGTTACTGTCTGTAACACATAGATAATGGCCTGTCAAAGTTAATTTGCAAACTATTTCAGTATATTCATTTTTGGTAACAGAAAAAGAAAGAGAGGCAAAAAGGAAAATGTAATGGACATTGTGACAGACAACAGGACTGAGAGCTCAAGCCGCTTCTGGGGGATGCTAACAGAGTGAACTTTTTTTTTTTTACTAATGATCGTTCTTTTAACTGTTCCCTTACTCCTGTAACTTCTTGATCTAGTGGAAGGACATTTAGCACCCTTTAAAATAAAAGCATGTTTAAAAGCATGGAAATAAATTGACAAAAAGGCTTAATAAATTGTTAATTGTTTCAAGAGGCAATCTCTTATCTAAAGTTTAAACAGCTATGGGGATGCTTGGTTGTAAAAAGGTTTAAAAGGTTATGGAAAAATCACATCCTGAACCCAGCAACCCCAAATTCTATAACATCATAAGTTGAATATGTTACATTCTTAGGAAAGACTGAATGAGTATTTTATAGAAAGCTGTGTTTAATGTCACCACAGATCACACTGGTTATCAAGAAAACAAAGTGTTCATACCTGCAGCGGCCGGAGGTAATTCAGCGATTCCTTCCACCAGCGATGATCACTGACTGCGGTCAGCACAGCCTTTGTGGTAAGTCCTGTTGTGGTCAATACTTTCATGGTCTTAGCTGTAGTCCTATGAAGGAGGTCGCTCGCTGTCCCTGCAGAGGAGCCTGCAGGGGAAGCGTGAGCCTGGAGACAAGCAGGGGACAGGTTTGATATAAAACATGAGAGCAATATTACTTGAATGCAACAGTTTGGTGTCTTTGCCGTTTTTATAACTTAAAAGCAGCCTGCAATGCTATTCCTCTGAGCACTATTTGTGTTTTGCAAATGAAAAAGCAGCATTCGAGGAGTTTTCTGATCGCTACATCTCTATATAAGACCTAGGGAAAAATCCTGCGCAGAGGACTCTCAAGTATCTCTGCTGTATTAGATAGGGCTGTGTTCTGTTTTTTTTATTAGGCACTAGAGAGAAGCACTTCAATAAGCACTGCGTTCTTTGTGTTTGTCAGTTTGTTTTGAGTGTTGCGTAAGGGAAATTACAATATGCACTCCCAGCCCTGCATGAGAAACAGACAGCAAGTACTTGAAGAGAACTTTGTGCCATAAGTCACACAGGAAGTACTTGTTTGTGCAGGTTAGTGTAGGGTACATTCATTACATCAGGAAGCAGTCAGTTAGGAAGCAGACTTTATGTACTGAGCTCAGGTCAGAAATTCATCAACACCCTGAAAAACAAAACTGACTTTTTCTTGAATTCATTCTGAAATGATAGGAAATAGCAGCAGTAGCTTCTTCTCTTGCAAGAACACAGCTGTGAATTAATGAGATTAAGTTTTGAATTTAAAAGAATAAAGTCACACATTTGAGAGAATAAGGTTGTAAATCTTAGTACAGGTATAAAACATAACTGAATACCAGCTCTGTTAGCACATCAGCAACACACTGGCATAAGAATCAAAACTAATCTAAAAGGCAGTCTAGTAGGCAGCATGTGCACGCTTCTACATTCACTGTTTGTCCTCAGCTCGAGTACAGCTTCACAAGATCATCCACATGCTTTGTTGTAGCGCAAGCGGCTAGCTGCTCTACTGGTATCCAGTGTGTTATCTTACATATAGAATAGGGGTGTAACGATTTGTCTACTACTATTACATCGGTCTGTGCTCAGCAAGTTGGCCTTCCTGACGACACATATCGATCTAACATCGTTTTAAAAAGGTAATCAATTTTTTTCCACTTTTAATGATAAAGACGTCAAACGTTACTCAATTCAGGCTGTCTGTCTGTGACGTCATCGCCACGCGCCAGCAGACAACAAAACATAGCATGGCGGATGGCAGAGGAGAAGCCGGTGAGTGAGAAATTATCAAGCCACCATTGCGGTCCAATGTGTGGAAACACTTTGGCTTTTGCAAAGACGGAGACATTCTAAATAAGTTGCTCGCTGTTTGTAGGATATGTAATGGTCAAGTAAAGGACCACAGCATCACAACAAATCTATCCAACCACCTACTAAGGCACCATGGGATTGTTTGTTTATATCCATAATCAATTGATTCCTGATTCCCTTACAAGAAACAACAGGAATCTAGGACTGTCCAGTATCAAGGTATTTATGTCACAGTCACACTGGTTGAATTTTTGGCTAAAAAGTTACTGAATCCATTTCAAGTCACTGAATCTTTTCAGATCGGATCGTTCTAAATGAAGCAAATTCATTCTTTAATCATATCCACAACCACAAATCATGATACGAATCGAATCGTTGTTAAAAAGAATTGTTACACACCTAACCAGTGCCTGTAGTTACAACTTCTTAAAAGTCATAAAATGACAACTTTTCTGTCAAAATTTTAAGAGTTCATTCTTGTAAATTTGCCATTTTAATTTAAGTAATATTTGACTTTATTCTCATGAATTTGCGTTTTTTTTTTCTTACAACTTTTTTATCATAAAATTACAACTTTATTCAAATCCTTATCCTGATCCCTAATCCTCCTTTGTACTGATGCAGTAAAATACGGGGAAATTGTACTGTCTCACAGGCAGGATTGTGATGGTTTTTTCAGAGTATCTGCTGGTAAACTATCATGAGGTCCGAGCCAATTGATATTAAGGGGAATGATCCCTGCAATTTGCTATTTCTTAACATTATGGTTTCATGCCAACAAAATAATATTTTAATTTGACAACTTTACCGATGCATGTCAGCTGATTTTGTTACCTACTGGCTTTGACTTACAATCTGAAGGCAAAAGAGTGGTATGAATTCCTGATAAATATCTCATCTTACCCTCAATCTTCCCTTTTGAGTAAAAGCAGGGACCCCAATTGAGAAACTCAAACATGTCTTTGGTTAAGATATTCCAAAATTTACTGAAAGCTAAAAAGCCAACCAAGATATTTCCAGAAACCACAACTTCAAAAAATAATCTGCAAAATGAGCGGCAATAAAATTCTGGTCATCATATTGTGAATGGCGTACTTCTGTTATTTTAAAAAATATACCAGCAGTTTCTATGGTGTATTTGTTTCTCTGCAATTGAGAAGGAATTCAAAACCAATTTTAGAGTGCCAGTGGGCCTAGGCCAAATCGTTTAGTGCCTTTCATCAATACTTTATTTGGCCAGGGATTGAGGGTCAGAGAGTGAAAGGAAGTCAAACACACACCGTAGGAACAAAGAAAAATACAAACACACATAAATAACAGATCTCCAGAGTGCCAGTTCACACTCATCTAAAGCTTAAATATACACGGTTGAGGAGTCAGGACATCAATACAGCAATAAAATGACAACAGACAGCTTCAAATGAGCACCCATCCTCACACAAAGGGGACGCAGTGCTAGTCATGAAACATTAACACCCACTCAAGGCATCATAAAGCTGGCGGTGCTGAAGGAGAGGAGGAGGGGGGGAGGCATAAATAAACCAGAGGAGCTGAGCAACCTTAACACTAGATTTATACCTCATCAAATATGGAACAACAGGATAACACACAAATTGAACCAAAGGAAGGAGACACGCCCATGAAAGAATAATAGAAGCTGACAGTTTCATTTCAGACAATGATTAGAGAAACACTAAGCTCATTAACATAAAACAAAAAAAGTTCTCATTTACATACTGAGACACACACACACACCTTCACAGAGTCCGTCTCGTCCGCCTCTCGCCCACTCTCTGTAATAACAGGCTCCATTTGATAGTTAACTGCCTGGTACAACACCTGCAGGACATACAGAGGCAGAATAAAGAGAAGAAAGGAAGATATATATAACTTTTTATACAATCTGGATGGAAACAGGAATAATGAGTTTAATGTCAGAATCCTGAGCTTACTTTTTGAGAGGAACGGTGAAGAAAAGGGGGAAAACAACCTAAGAACTCTATTATTAAGAGCACAATTTTTATTAAAGGTTGCAAATGACCACCACATATGGTTGCATTTTTTAAGGCATGGAATTACGACAAACAAAGGAAAAGATGAATCAAGAAACTCTAGAAACTCAGTCTGGTGGAGTCAGTATCTCCAAAACCAAATTGTCCTCTGATGTGTTACTTTCTTGATTAGTTAGACTGTGTCCTTTACTAGCTAACTGCAACATGACTGCTAGCCATTGGTGTAGTAACTTTGTCACAACACACCATCAGAATTGGAATAATTAGGAAATTAATTAAGGTCTTGTCTCTTTTTTTGTATTGGTGAGTACCATTGTGGAGGCAGCTACATTTATGAACCAAGTGAGTGCAAAATGACTTTCCCTAAGGCAACAATTAGTGTCGTGCCATGTCGAGTCGGGTTGGGTCGTGTCATGTCGTGTCTAGTTGTGTCGGTCATGTTGTTTTGTCATGTCTTATTGTATCTTGTCCTGTCATGGTATGATGGTTGTGTCGTGTCCAGTCGTGTCATGTCCTGTTGTGTTTTGTTGTTTCTAGGGGTGGGAATTGAAAACCGGTTCCGATTGATCAGTTCCATCCGAATTGTACACCTTAAATGTTATCGATTCTTCTTAACGATTAATTTCCCAGCATGACGTCACGTCACGCCGCGGTACGTTGTATAACGTCACACACTCTGCGACGCAGAACTCCTAGGTACAAATACCTCAAATATACTGAAGCATTTGTTGAATCTGCCTTGAAGCTTGTGGTTCGCGTCGGGCCGAAGTGGAGAAGGGTTCCATGTGAACATGTTCGCGTAGGGGAGGTGAACCCCTGCCTACTTCTCCCCTTTCGGAGTCGGGATGCTTTCCTCCAGGCTCGAGGGCCACATCCGGACTCACAAGGCCGAAAATGAGGCACCGAGAGCGAGTAAAATACATCCGCGATGACCCCAAGAGGAAAAGTGTTTCTCCTCTCCAAATTCAAAGTCTTTTCATCCAGGCTCGAGGGGCCACGTCCGGACTCATGCGGCCAAGAATGAGGTCAACTCTTTTGTTCAGTATTTTCAAGTTGAATATGTTCATGTTTAGTCTGTGCAGACAAATGGATCCTTTTGGTGCGGAAGACTGTGTAGAACTACTTTTTTTCCCCCTCAAAAAAATACTCAGAAGAATCGACAATGGCATTGACATAGATAAATCTTATCAATTCCCACCCCTAGTTGTTTCATGTCCTGTCATATTGTATCTTGTCGTGTCGTATTGTATCTTATTGTGTTTTGTCGTATTGCATCATGGCTCAAACACTGAAATGAGATGCACACACAATAAGATTCTTCACTCATTTGTAAAAGGACAAATCGGTCAAATGATGTCAAACTATGAAGAGTGACCTGAGTCTGCAGGTCACTGGAGGCAGCCAGAAGGCCATGGATATTGTCAGGAGGACAGTGGGTGAGAGAGTAGGCTAAAAGCTCCTGCCGGGCCTCAAGTCCTGTGTAGCCTTCACACTGACCGAGCAGACTGCACACCTCCCACGCCGGACTGTAACCTGGAGGAAGAACAGACAGAGGGGAACACAGAGGGTTGGTAAAGTTAAGGGTAAGAGAGGAGGAATGAAGAAAAAAGAATGATGGTATTCTAAATTGAAGATTAAAGATTAATCATGTCTTTAAAGCTTCAATGCTGTTAAAAAAATCTACCTTTATGCTACTTAGATGAAGGAGAAAACCATACTCTTATGAATATAGTGCAAGTTTAAGGTACACCAAACATAATGTGTCCATGTGACTGCAAAAAGCAGCCACTGAGGGTTTTGGGAGTCAACCTACAAATGAAGGCAGTTCATGCATGCATGCACTGGGGCCTTATGAAGAAATATGTAACAGCCTTCTATTCTAAGGTAGCATAACAAAGACAAATCAGTAGGCTTAAACAAGACACAATGAAGTGTGCAAAGACCTAAACCAGAGACCAATCTGCATGACAGTCAAGTGGTTGATTGGATGAGTATTCACATAAAGAAAAACAGCAGGAAAACCAAAGTTCACCCTCAGTGTTTTGTTAGCAGTCCATATGATGGGTAAAGACAGATTTCCTTCTTGAAAAAAAGCTCAGAATTTTTTTTAGACTCAATCCACAGCAGGTGGAGATGATATGGAACATGAGGTTGTAAACACCTTTTTTTTTCTCTGTACAATCTGATATATCAAGCAATATAGCTAGATCTATTTCTATCAGTGTCTATCATCTCTGCTAATCTAACCTGAATCCTATTACATAGAAGATTAAGGGCTCTAAATAAATAAAGCATTCTGGACAAGCACACACATTCTGTATGATACCTAAGAATGTGCAGAGCAAAAAAGCAGAGGACATAATGCAGAGAACTGATAATACAGTAAAGTGTAACCTTCCAAGCCCTTGAGATATTAATACATATTTAACTCTAAAACAAGTTTCCCCTTGAAGAAAATATCAAGCTGACGCATTGTAATAACTGTGCCACATTTGTTCCAGCTTTATCACAGTCACAAAGCAACACGCTGCCATCCTGACTTCATTCTTACAAATAGATTCAATTATTCCCTCTGCGTTCACAGACAGAGTACACCAGTGCTTATCTGATTACACCTTCTATTTCTCCCCCACACCTTTTCTCTCTTCCACACCATCTGCTCTTCCTAAGCAAGAAGGGAAGACTGTTAAATTCTAGTCACTATATTTTTCTTGTGGTGTAACAGGCAAAATACCATTATCACAGTGACCACTTTAAAGCCCCACAGGAAATGTCGAAGAGCAGACTGTTGCGATTAGTAATGATGGTGGTATCATTCTACTTTATATTGTTCTTAGACATGGAAGGCACTGGGTCATTCAAACTCAATTTCAGACATTGCAGGAAATATACAAGCAGCATCAGCTATCTGTCTTCTTTCTACCCAATACTCGTCCTAACTCCCAGGCATTAACATTTTTTAATGATGGTATCAAGTTAGGAATTCTTATGTTGGTCTCTATGAGGACCAACTTACTTTTGAGCCAACCTCAAATGGCTGTTTGGGGAACTGCAGTTTTGGCAATTCAACATTAGCACATGGATGCTGATCCATCATGAGCAGCTAAGTAGACTGTCTTATGAACTGGGAAAAATGGATGTTCCAGGGTGAGTTGAAACCATAGACTGTATAAAATATGGATGTAGTATCCGTGACGTCACCCATCTGTTTCTGAAGCGCTGTTTTGAAGCAAATCGTCAGCAGCAGCCATATTTGCTACTGTGGAGCGATTGTGACGTAAAGAGGCGGGCTTTGAGCCTCCTAGCCTACAGTGTTCCTGCCTGTCAATCAAGTCAGCTGTGCCTCTCATTGGAAGACTCGTAATATCAATATCTTCAAAATTGCAACGTTAGAAAAAAATTCACCCCATACAGCGTGTGCCGATCGAGAAATGAGCTATCCAGACTACACTCGTCTTTTGTACCAGGCTGTAAACATGTTTATTTCTGCTGTAAAGATCGGCTTTTTTGAATTGGTGTGTATGTGGTTTCCGGTAGTTCCGGAGCCAGCCTCAAGCGGATCCTCGATGAACTGCAGTTTTTAGCACTTCCGCATTGGACTCATATTTTTAGACTGAGGGTTGCCGCGTGGTTGAAACATAGCTATGGGTGATAAGGATGTCATGTACAGTGTGTGTGATTGAAGGTCCATAAATTGTTGGTCAAGAACACCAACAGGGCACTGCAGCATTTCAGGTACAAAAACAGTCTGGTAACCCTTTGTGGATCTACATAGTACCTCTATGAGCTATGGTCAATGTACTGGTATGCTGTTTTTTGATCCCAATAGGAACCAAGCAACAGAAACACATGAGGAAATCTGATTCAGTCATAAACATCCACACACATTAACAGCAGCTTTCAAGTTGCTTTTTATCCATTTAAGCTAAAATGATTGTATTACAGCTCTTCTACAGTTCAGTTCCATGGTTGCAAATGCAAATTTTAAGCAGGAAGCAGGACTTGATTGAGACTGCATGAATGAAAATCACCATTGATAACCAACCTCCTACTCATTCAATCTCTTGCCAGGTATCACTCAAGTGGCAGCCCCAAGAGGTATTTCTACCTTTGCCGTCTTTCTTCTTTCTTCCTCCTCTGATGGGTATGCTTTGTTCACAATATCTCTAAACCCTCTTGGTAACTTCACACATCCTTTAAAGAGTTGTATATAGGATTTTGTATGAAAAATTAAAATGTGTTGAAATAGTCTTTGTGTGGATTTAACTACCCCAGGCAAATTACTTCGAACAAATAGTGTTAAAATAATAATTTCTGTTGATCCTCACAAGACACTTGACATTGGAAGTCTTACCATACTGCTGGTCATGTTATTTACTAAGGATGTTCGCTTTTACTCAACTAAATGCCTTCCGCCTTGCTTGTGGGCACCTGAATCACTCCTTTTCAAAACTAAATTAATATCTTTATAATATTCCTGTGTTCCTAAAATGTGCTCAACTTTGACTTTGTTGTTTGGGTTTTCTTATCCTTAATGTAGTCTAAAAGCCATGAATCAAATTTCCATTTACACAACCAGGAGGTTAGTCACTTTGGAACATCCCTGCATTTTACACAGACTGAACATTAATCCACTATTTGCAAAGCACTTGGTAAAATTTAGTAAGTAACTGTGGCAAGGAAAAACGTCCTTTAAACAGGCGGGTACCTTGAGCAGAACCAGACACATTTTAAACAGCCATCTGCTGAGACTGTGTTGGGCTTAGAAAGTGAGATAATGGTAGATGCAAAAAAGAGACTGACAAAGGCAAACAACAACACCTCATACAGGCTTATGGTTCCTGTGCCAATATCAAAAATAATAATGATGGTAAAACAATGTGTTTTTAAGCAAAGTAATGGTGAAAATAATCAGTCCAAGAATAGAGCCTTGTGGGACTCTGTGACAAACCTTGGTGTGCACATACAAAGTGATGTTGCAACTGTATTTCTGCCAGTTGTAATCCTGATTACTGCTAACTAGGATTGGATGTCAAGAGTAGAGCAGGAAGCACAATATCTTAGATAATCAGCAATTTTTTTCATCACACATTAACTCAAATGGAACTTTGTTATCATAATTTGCCTCTGTTGAGTCTCAGGTGAGTTTGGCAAATAAGGTGAGTTGTTTTGGAACCATTACCTTCATGCCCCTCTATAACTGTGCCAAACGAGGGAAAGGCAAGCAGCCAGTGGGGAGTTTGCTATCAGCTTTTGAACAGGTTTTAAGTGCAATCTGTCATCAACATACCTGCAGCCATGAGGTCCTGACAGTGGATGTAGGAGGCCTTGAAGTCCAGACACTGGAGAGCTTGCTCGGCCAGCAGGGTCAGCACTTGGCCTTTCCGTGTGGCCTTGTCATCTCCTAGGAACACAATCACACACAATTATAAACACACATTGTAGAAGGGAAAAGTGAAGGGAATGCACAAATAAAGATTTATGAAGACCGACTACACAATCTCAGACTGGCTGAGAGTTGGAGTGCACGGATTTCTAAATGCATTAGCTGCGGCACAGACAGAGCTCAGGAATACTTATTAATTTTGTCTACAACAAATTAAGTTATTGCTGTGTTTGTTCATCTCAAAGACGAGTATGAAATATCAATAAAAGCCCTCTCGCTACAGAGGAATATCTCTGAGTTTTGTAACTTAGTTTTGGCGTGACTGGTGCAGGTGAAACTCTGGACAAGCTTTGATCTCAGGCGGCGATCAATAAGCAAAATCGGGATGGACACATAGCTCAAAAGAATCAAAGGCAGTAACCGACCTTCTGAAAAAACAATCAGAAGTGAAGATCAAAGAATTTAAGAGGAGATGTGGTGGCACTGGTTAGGTGTGTGCGCACGTTTGTGTGTGTGTGTGTATTTGAGCAAAGTAAGTGGCTGATAGAAGTGCTGTGTTTACTACAAGGAGGTGTTGGTCAAATATTTTCTGGGTGGCTGGTCGAAGGGTGTCTTCAAAAGCTGTCAAGACCGTAATACAGAGGATGTGTGTGTGTGTGCTTGTGTGTGCTCACACTGAGCTTTTATGGGGACATTCTCTGGCATTTATTTCAAGACACGCCTCGGGAATTGGATCGAAGTCCTTTACCTGTTGTTGACAGACCAGTCAAAGGGTTTGGATTAAAGGTGACAAGTGTCAGAAAAACTACAATAAGAAAGGCTAATAAGCCCGGACTTATACTTGAATTCCTAATTTCTTTTAACTGAATTTTCCTGTCCTTTTCAGCTTTCACATTTTGAATTTAATAATTATTGATTCTCTTTGACAAAGCACCTTTTTTCTAACCTCTATCCCATCAGACTGAATGACTAACGCATTTCAGCATACAGAGGCAGGCAACAAACCCTTAGGGTTTTGCACTGGTGTGCTGGTGATACCTGCATTAAATATTCACCAAGGAGCCCCAGAGCTACGTGACCTTCAAAAGCCTCCCCCCCTGCATTTATTTATTTAAAAATTTGTTTATTCCTCTTCTCATCTCCCTCTGCCTTCTTTTTTTCCCCCAAAGCCACACAGGGAGAGCCGCCCGCTGACTGAATTTGAGCAGCCAAGACACAGAAATGCCACCAGGCCTGTTAGCAGCTTTCCTTCAGCCGGCGACAGGACTCAGAGAGAGGACAGAACAAGGGACAAGTGAGGAGATGAGGAGGGACAGAAGACAGACAGAAAGAGGAGTGTGGCACATATTGGTTTGAGGAAAGAGTGAGATAAAAAAAAGGATCAATAGCAATGTAATCTTAAAGGACAAGAAGTAATAGGATGACATCTTGAACTTTCACACACATTGTCAGTTGTCTGAAGAGATGTCAGGAGGTCCACGCCGGTGAGTTTAAGAAGTCCCAATACACATACTATGAAGATATATAGTTTAGCTACATCAACTAAAGATAAGGGTTCAAAGTTCACCGAAAACAGCCAGTATCAGTCACTTTTTAAAGCAGCATGAGGACATGGGAACTCATCCATGAACATCATTTTCAAAAATATAATCAAAAATGACAGAAACCAATTTGATATGAGATTTTTTTGGTTATATGAACGTGACAAGATGGCAAGATGTTAATTAAACTAAACATGGCTCGTTAGCAGAGGCAGAGCCACACTCTTGCAAGGGTGGCGGTATGTGTGTACATATAATGAAAATCATTTATATCCCCCTTCTATCACCACTCTTCATACTCTATCTTTAATCATGAAAGTATAATTAAATTCAATGTACTAACAAAATAACAATCATGTTATATTCTAGTGACAACATTTTTTACATTGAAATGTAATAAAAAGCTGTCTGCATCCTGTCACAACCATAGACTGTATAATTAATGGATGTAGTATCCGTGACGTCACCCATCTGTTTCTGAAGCGCTGTTTTGAAGCCAATAGTCGGCGGGAGCCATATTGGAAATGCTGAACCCAACCTAACTTCTGTCAAGCTCCTAGGGGTGAAGATGTTGGCTTTGAGCCTCTGAGCCAACAGCTACAGTGTTCTCGCCTGTCAATCATGTCAGCTGTGCCTCTCATTGGATGACTAGTAATCTTAATATCTTCAAAACTGTCATGTTATGAAAAAATTCACCCCCTGTAAAGTGTGTGTCGATTGAGAAATGAGCTGTTCGGACTAAACACATTTTTTGTACTACACTATAAATGTGTTTATTTCTGCTGTAAAGATCAGTTGTTTTGCATTTCTGTTTTTCAGGTTCACGGTACTTCTAGAGCCAGCTTCAACAAGAAACTCCAGAAACTGCAGTTTTTAACGCTTCCTCATTGGCTTCAATTTTTGCGGCCAGAGGTTGCCGCTTGGTCACAATACAGCCCAAGTAGATTTTTTTTTTTTTTGTACCCATGTATTGCCTCTGAGAAAGCAAACAGCCAGTAATAATATAATAATTTGGGGTGGCCACCCAGGTATCAAAGTGGTTCATACCCATCCACCCGGTCCACCCCTGCTTTTTAGCATTCCCCAGCAAAGTGTTGTGATTGTGAAGGGTACTTGTTTATGAGCTGAGAGCACTTTCCACTGCGCATTGAAAGTTAACTTAAAATGTCTTTCTACTGTCTTTATACCTCCAATTCTCACTATTCTGTATTTAAGCCTGCTTTTCTGGTCTAGTTCTGGTTCAGATTATTGTTAATATGGGAGGGAAGTATAAGCTAAAATATTCCTAATCATGAAAACTTCAACTGAACACTACACATCAACTGACCATGCCAGTATCTGACAGATTTCAAAGAGGTCAGAGGATCAATACTATCTGTATTTTTTAAAGTAAGATGAGTCATCAAACAGAGTTTCAAAGAGGCTGATCTCCAGGATTACAAGAACTACAACTCTTTTTTTAAGGGACGAGGTACACTTCAGATCAGAAACTTAGTTATGGATTACAATGAGGACAGAGTCCACATCTGTGTGTTTTGAATTGAGTTAAATAGTTGATAATTAGGCAGTCATAGAGAAACTATGTGAATTCATGATATTCCTCCATGACTAATTTTGGACATACACTGAGTTCAGCTTAAAACTCCAAAAACAATCACAAGAAACTTCTCAGTGAAATATGTCAGTCATACAGGTTTCTACACTGATCAGTTATAACATTATAGCTATCAGTGCAATCTAATGGAATCCAACACAACAGCTCGACCAAAATTTCTACTTTTACGAAGCTTCTAGATGTTCAGTTTTCGTCAGAACAGATACAAAGTTCTCGTTATTACAGTTGTATTGGGAGGTGATGGAAGGCTATCTTTAGAGTTTTCCTATTATTTTGCCCTCCCCATTACTGTACATAAGGGATGCTATAGTGCCGGCTGTCTATAAGGGGCCTGTTATTCTTTCACTCTGTGTTTTGGTCGGGTCACCACGTGTTTGCTGGGTCAGTTATAGTCCACTGCTAAGTGCAATTTTTAACTTTCACTTTCATTTATGGAGCAGTTCGCATATTGGCACTTTGCCAGCTGTAGGATCCTAGAATGAACGAAAACGGTATGTTCCAAGTTTGCTGCTCAAAGAAAAGTGGACAGTGAAAATCAGCGATTGAAAGAAGAATGGAGTGAAACTTTTGAATTCACTCACCCTCCAACCACCACAAGACCCATGTGCTTAATATGGGTCAGGAGACTATAGCTGCGATGAAAATTTCCAATTTGGAAAGGCATTATAAGACGAAGCATATGAATTTTGAACAGACATTTCCTCAAAATTCAGAGGTAAGAACTACAAAAATAAATGCACTGAAATCATCATATTAAGCTGACAGCAGGACTCTTGACACATCTATGACACAAAAACAAACAACAGCATTTACAGTTGTGCTCATAAGTTTACATACCCTGGCAGAATTTAGGATTTCTTGGGTAGTTTCTGTTGTCATTATGGTATAAAAAGGGTGAACATAGTTGTTTGATAATAATTTGCTTCACCCAACCGCTAAACATGAGTGAAAAAAAAGTGTTTCTCTTATCTTTCATATTCTCTGAAAAATGGCCAAAAAAATCACAAATTCTGCCAGGGTATGTAAACGTATGAGCACAACTGAAGTTCATATTTTTGTTGTTATTCTGAACGAAAAGGACTTTTTTTTTTAATATTAAGGTATTATTGCATATGGTCTGACCGACCTCATTTAATGGATTTTTGGCTCATTGAAAAAATTATTTGTGGCCCTTTAAGATTTGTATTTGAGTACACCTGCTATAGAGCTTTCACACAATGTTTGCCATTTCCTGCAGGAAAAGAAGCCCTGAAGTTTGGGGATCATAGCTCTGCTTTTACTTTTTGACATAACTCTGTTGGCTAATCAAAATTTCTGACATGCCAGAAATTCGCCCGACTGGTCATGAGCAGCTGATTGGGCCCGATCAGCCCTTGTGCCTGGTACACTGAACAGGCAAAGACACGCAATGAAGCTGGAATCTGTCCCAACTTCAAAATCAGTCATCTGGTCATAAAATCAAAGACAGAAACCACCCAATTACCACAGCCTTAATCACAGAGGCTGATGTACGGATGTGACTTAAAGGCCACACAATAAATGTGTCTCTGACTTTTGTAACTTGAGAAGGATAAAGGTTTCTAGAAGACACAAAGTCATGTGTCTAAGGAGTGAAATTTGTTCTCTTCTTCAGCATGTCTTGATTTTTGTTAGTGATCTAGATCATGGCTTGTGAAGATGATATACCCCCCCTGTGTGTGAAAAACGTCAGTGCATTTGATAGAAGTACCCACGCACCCTAGGGCACATCTCCATATCCCGTGTGGGCGTTGCTTTCTCGCTTCATCTCATGAGCTTTGTCATGAAATTGCCAACAAAGGAGCATCTTGTTCATTGAACGTTCAATGAATAATACACACGATAAAAATCAAAAGAAAAGAGAAGAAAGACATGATGCAATCATGGTCAGTGTGTTGGACAGAACGGTACCTGCCACTCTGAGGAGTGAGGCCAGATGCAGCAGAGTCGTGGACTGCTTGTAGGCCGTGGAGTTTTGGGCGATGCATTCCTCTATGAGCGACAGACGGTCTGATCGCAGACGCACTGGGAGGGAGGGAAATGAAAAAGAGTGTCAGACATGTTTTCTTATTCTTGTTTTATGCTTTAGGATTAGCAGGTAAAAAGGGAAAACCGGAGCCTGTATTTCACAGATTTCTGTCTGGCTTTGAAAAAAACACATTTGTTGAGTGTGTTTCTTGCATGATCACGTATTAAAATAGTGCAAAATTATTCCTAAAATGCAGATTGTCTAAACACAAAAAAATAAAAGTAACAAAAACTTCAAGCTAACCAAGTTCTGAATGAAACACAAGTTGAATATTGATTGAAATAAAGCAGAAAATAAAGCTAAATATATGTGGGCAGTGTGGTCTCTCTGATAGCCGGTCGCCTGCTTCCGGTCGCGCTACGATCTCTGTTTACTTTTCCACAGAGATTCAGAGCGTGTTATGTTAATCTACAGCTGATACATGTTGCTGTTTATCATACAGACATGATTACATGAAGAAAAGAGAGGAGGAGATGAAATACACGGCCGATGTGCGGCAGGTGTCTGGGATCCCGGAAGTGCTGTAAATGCGGGAAAGACAATGCTGCTGAGCGGACCAATCACAGGGCTTGCGGTCAGCGTCGGCTCTACGGGGAGTTACATTTTGGAGGAGGTGCACGTCAGCTACGTGCGTAGGCCTCTGCGTAGGTACGGGAGCTATGTGGACCCCCGGCGTAGGGTACGCCGTTGATTCAACGCAGAAGTATAAATCAGCCTTTAGCCCTACTCTACTCGACTTGACTTAACTCTCCTGGGTTTGTGTTGGGTTTCCATGGGCGCAGTACCTCGTGTCAGATACCAGTTTTAGTACCTGCTTTGCTCTGGTTCCAAGCGAGCTGAGCTTATACTAAAAGGTGACGTCGATTTTGTATACGTGGATGTATTTTTCCTTTATTCAAGGTACCTTTTAAATGTAATAGAGATTCTGTCTTGTGTGTTTAACACACTTTGAGAGAGAGATGAATGTGGGTGGGACGGGGTATTTTGTTTGTTTGTGTTTTTTGTTTAGGAGAAAATAAAAAAAAAGACTTTTGTATTGTACAAAATGTTAATGTAACCATCAGCCATCTGTGTAGGCAGATGGCTGTCTAACATGAGTCTGGTTCTGTTCAAGGTTTCTGCCTGTTAAAAGGAAGTTTTTCCTTGCTGCTGCAACTTGTTAAAAGATGCAAAGTTCAATGCTCATGGTGGATTAAGATGAGATCAGACTGAGTCCTGTCTGTAAGATGGGACTGGATCTTATCCTGTCTTGATGTTGGGTCTTTGTTAATAATATAACATAGAGCACGGTCGGGACCTGCTGATTTGGAAAGGGCCTAAAGATAAAGTTTGTTGTGATTTTGCGCTATATGAATAAAGATTGATTGATTGATGTGCTGGACAACCAAGTTAGATCCATGGAGGGTCCACTTCAGGTCTAGTGGAGTCCATGTCTCCTCGGGTCAGGACTGTTTTGGCCCTGAACTGATGAGACAGGGACTTACATAATACTGAGTAGGTGGTCATATTGTAATGGCCAATCAGCGTTTATCAATGTCAAACATTAGTCCCAGCGGTCATTGTTTGGCACCAACAATATACATGTTATTAGGCTACAACCTGTCGTTCAGATGAGAGTAATTACTTTTTTGAGAGGTTTAAAACTTTTCACAATTTCAGATCAAGACACAGAAACTCAGGAGAATCCATCTTTCATATTTTCTCAACTTTCAGTGGAGAAGCTGAGAAATAGCATGTTTAGTGCCTCCACATGCTTCTGTGCTTTCTATGCACCCTGCTGAGGATCTTTATGGCTCGGCATAACTTAGGGCGAGGCCTTGAGGGAATTCTGGGTTGGGTGATGTGTTGGAAGCTTCGCCTTAGGCTCTGTAGGAGGGCTGCAGGAGACAGCCTGAGATGGATTACATATGCTTGAATTCTTTCTTACTTGTGCATGTTTATCTCAAGAGTGTGCAAAGTTACAGGGGTACGGCTTTTATACTTGTACCAAAGGAGAAGTATTCTGTGTCTTTGTGTTTTGACTGTATCTCGGTCTTCTGTGAGTTCAAAAATTACAATGAAAGCACTGCAGGCAAGGCCAAGGAGAGAGTCTGTGCTAAGGCTGTGAAAAAAGGGTTTTTGACTACAATCACAGAAGCAAAACTAAAAGCACAAACACAAAAGAGTATTAATTGAAGAGCCTTCCTTTTTTCTTACATTCTCTCTTTCTCTTGTCCTTCAGTGTTTTTCCTCTGTTTGAATACTTTGTAAGTTTTCAAATGTCCTCGCTGTTCTTGCCGGTGAGAATGAGTTGGCAGAGGAAAGATGATGCGAGTAGACAGCGGGGAGTGAGGAGAAAGTCGAGTGAGAGTAAGGGGGCAAAGAAGGAGTGGAGAAAAAAAGATAAACTCTAGGATAAGTGATGCAAAGAGAGAAAAGGTTGGCTCCCTCTGTCACAGCGGTTTTATGCAGGCAGCTCAGTTTGATGAGGGCAAAAGGGGGAAGAAAGCACAGGCCTGTGAGGCAAACAACACCTCGGTTCAGAGGTGAGGCAATGTGGGGCCAAAGCTGGTTCATTCCGGCTCCACAGTCTCCTTTAAAGGAGAAAGCCATACCTTGGAAAACTGCTGCGTTGTGGTACCAATGTGGAGCCAGAGCAGAGAAGGAAAGAAAGAGTGTGGAGGTGAATACTGATGGGTCAGGTTTACAGATGGATCAGAGGTATAAAAAGAGACGTGTGTGTTTGTGTGTGTGTGTATTTTTGTGCGAGTATGTTTGAGGGAGCAAACAGGCAGAGACCAAACACTTCAATCCTAATTAGTGCCATCAGGCAGATGTTGTTTGCTCAACAGTTGAACCATAAATAACACTATATATAGATATAGTGGTATAAAGGAGGGACATATGGAAATATGAAAGAACCGACAGCAGGAAGGAGGACATGTAGGATGGTACATTGGTAAGAGAGGTGACAGACAGCGTCCTTGCATCTTCTGCATGTCTGACTTTAAATCATGCACACTTGAACAGAGACTCCTTCAACAGTGCAGACAACACATTCAGATTCAAAATCAAGAACCCTTTTGTTTATTTCAGCACATGTTTTTTTGCTGGATAAAGATATTTCCTGGTACCTTGCAGGGGCAGGATGTTGACGCTGAAGTCTGCCAGTTGGCCAAGGGCGCTAATAAGGTCCAGCTCGTCCTGGACAGCTGGAGGACAGTCTGTGATCAGTTGGAGACACGCCCTGATGAAGACAACAACCAGTTAAATCCATTGACTGTACAGAGTAAAATAAGAGGGTGAGTTATAATACAATGTATGCCCCTTACAGTTGGCATAAATAAAGAATTGAGGCATATAGATGACAGAGGTTTTCGTATCAGGATGTAAACATGTCCAATTTTGCTGTAAAAAAAAAAGGGCAGTTTAATATGGTTTATGGGTTTAAAGGAGTTCCTTAGCTTATCGAACGAACACTTGAGGATATGGAGTTTCTTGCACTTAATTGGCTATTCTTTTTAAAAAGTTAAATTAAATGTAAAAAGACAACCAATTCTATCACTGTGCTACAGTTAGAGGTTCTTTAAAACAGGGAAATGTTTCTTACAAAAAGCTGTATCAGTCTGCTCAAGGGGTGACCAAGTGGATAATCATTTTGGACACCAGAGAGGTGAACTACTGGAAATTGTAGCAACACACCAACACTCTTGTGATCCGAAATGGAACTTGTATTATGGAAAGTGACGTCAAATCAAAGTTGGACATTTTGGAATCTTTGAAATATGCAATATTTGTCGCAGAAAGAGCCGCTAACTAGGAGGAAGTTGTAACAAGATACACTAAAAACAACGACATTCTAAAGATTCAGCTTCAAGCTCTTTCATTTTAGATTTACAAACATTCAGTGACACCAGCTCCTTGAGTTTCAAGCCATTTTGCAATAAATTCCAGGTTGATGGTGCAGAATACCTAAAAGCCCTTTTCCCAGCTTCTGTACGAGCTTTTGGGACAGAAAGCATTAAAAAGTCCTGGGAACGCAGTGAGTACTGTCCAGCACTTTTCTGTGTGATGAAGGCACAGAAGTAGTTTGAAGTCTTCTTGAAGACAGAATGATAATTTATGCTCCAGTTTAAAGTAAATACTGCCATAAAGCTGGCTATGCTTTAGGACTTAATTGTGATGTTCATGTGCTTGAAAGAGTGATGGAAACTAATCAAGATTTTAACATCCATATCAAGACAGTTCACCAACCATGGTCACTTCTTGTGCAAAAAAACAAGCTTGCGACCAACTTTAGACTTCAAAAGTTCAGAACACAAATCAATTGTGGACATTAGTGTGGCCATGTCCACTTCTTTTCAACAGCCCATGCTTTTTAGAGTTGCCAGGCAACAATCAAGGACTCTAGAAAGGTGTCTTTTTTTTAAGGCTCAGTTTTTGTATGGTTTACAGAAAACAGGATAAACTGTGTTTATTTGCTAGATGTAGAACTGTTGAGTTCAAGGTTTGATCCCTTCAGAAAGAAATGTTTTTATGTTAAATGAACCTGATCAGATGATTGCTGTGGCTTCCTAGCAAATTATTGAACTATTCCTTTAAGAACATGGCAAGAGAAGTGAGAATTAAAAGCCTTTGCAGTCATTGACTGTTCTCTATGTGGGAATTTGTTTTAGATAGTGGAAAAAGCCCTGACTTACTTATTCTGACAGTACTAGGAATAAATGATTGTCCTGAAATTCTGAGTAGGGATGACTTTTTGAGTTTTACAACTTTGGTACATAGTTTGAAAGTTACAGGCAAAGTTATACAAATTAATCTGGAGCGATAAAGTTTCAACATCATGATGAGAAACATGAGACCACACAAACGGATTTATTTACAAAGTCTAGACTAATTTGACAGATCCACGACAGGGGAGTTTTCTCTTGCAACACAATCCACACTCATTAGCCTTAATAGGATTATGTATCACATCACTTAGCATATGTAACAGCACACTCAATGTGTGAGTGTGTGTGCCTGTTTCTGATGTGAGTGCACTCTGTAATTTCTCAGTTTTTTTGTAACATCATTATACAGAAAAGCTAAATACAGCATTAGAAAAAAATGGAATAGTTTCTTTCTGAATAAATAAATCCCACATAAAACAACAGCTGAGAGAAGGGAGAGGACACGAGTGTCTGTTCAGCTCAGATGAGGAAACTTGTCCTTGGGGTGTGTATTCAACGAGGAAACTCGCTCTGACCAAGAGTTTTCTTTAACCCTCACAGTTTGTGATCAAAGATAAGTAACCTCAGACACCCTGTGCAATAAAAGCAATTGAAAACATACAAGTTTACTTGATATTGTTAGCAGACAAGAGTGCACACACTCCCTCATCACACAGCCTCCCACTCTTTGAGCATGGCTGGTGTTCCTGCCAGGAACAAGAGGTTTGTCCTGGCAAATGAGAGCGGAGGAACGTAAAGGGCTGTGGATGGGCGAGAGAGACAGAAAGAGGGCATGTTGATTATGTACTTGTGCTGTGAAGAGTCTGCAGGCGTTTGGGTGTGTGTGTGTGTGAGTGTGAGTTTGTGTGAGTGTGTGAGAGTGGGTACTGCATTAAAGAAGATTTTGGCAGTTTTTTTAATTCTAGTCACCATGTGCGCTGGGAAGTGGTTTTCAATGCAACACCATCGTAATGACCTTGCACAACTTTTGACCAAACCATGCACAGTACCAAAAATATAATGACACAATCATCCTCTGATTTTTTCTTTCTCTTTCTGTGTTCTTATGTCACTCTGCTTCTACTCTCTCCTACTCTCACAAGGCCGCGCAAGATGAGCTTTCCGAAACATTAATCAGAGAGACTATCGGAGACAAAATTATTCTGGCTTATTTTCAAACTACACTTTTTTATGAACAATAGATTTTGAAATATGTGTCTTCTTCTTTTAGCTATTATTACTGTTTGGACTGTAGTGTTGTATTGCATAGTACTAAAAGGAAGTTATTGACTTGGACTGTGAGTTTAAACAACACTGATAAGAAGTTAAAAACTCCAGGAGAAAAGTAATGACACTTGACTCGAATGTGAGAAAATTGAACTTTACACTGGTTGCCTGTTAACTTTAGGGTCCAGTTCAAGGTTTAATTAATTGTTTTTAAGTGTTTAAATGGTCTGGCACCGTCTTATTTACCAGATCTTGTACAGCCTCACAGTACTTCCAGAGCACTAAGGTCATCAAACCAGCTGCTCCTGGCAGTACCTCGGTCCAGACTCTCTACTCGTGGGGACAGAGCCTTCTCAGTGGCGGCCCCAAAGCTGTGGAACAGCCTACCTTTTCAGGTTAGAGCTGCACAGTCTGTTGAGCACTTTAAAACACTACTGAAAACTCAGCTTTTCTCCTTGGCGTTCAGTCCCAGCTAAGAAAGAATCCTTGGCTAATTTACTTTTTACTCTTTTTATTTCCTAAATTGAGCTCTTGCTATTCTTTTATTGTTTTTATTTATTATTATATTTGTGTATGATTATATTGTTTCTTAATAACTGTACAGCACTTTGGTCAACTGAGGTTGTTTTTAAATGTGCTTTATAAATGAAGCTTGACTTGACTTTACCGCACTTTACATCAATGTGACATAAAATATGACATATTTAGGAGGCTACAATGACTTTGACCAATTCAACTAAAGATCTGCATAAGGATCAAATACCATTATAATTTATATTTGATCGGATAACAAATCACAGGCATTGTTTCTGTTGGGATTTCCATAAGATGGTCTAGATCTTAATCAATCACAATACACCCTTTTAATGAAATTGTTTCTACTAGCAAGAAGGTGTATTTTGTTTCAGTGGATCAAGGAAAAACCACCAACAGTGACACAGTGGTACAGATAGGTATACAAGGTTATACCAATGGAGAGCCTCTCCTCAAAGTTAAAAGGGAACAACAGATATTTTTTTGAAATTTGGCAACCAGTGTTAGTTTATCTACCCAATGAAATTACAGATTTGTTACAAAAAGGCGGAGTACCTCTCAATCTGAACCCTATTTTATAAATAAGAATTGCATTTTCCCATCCCCTTTTGCTGTTTTGGCGGGTTGCCGTTAGCCCTCTTTGGGAAGGGCTTGTGGCACGATGCCTCGTATATGTTTACCTCTTTGCCAGTGCGTGTTTTGCTACTTGAGCGGCATGTGCTATAGGGCGTTGCTGTCTGGTTGTGAGTCTTGATCTGGGGGCTGTCGGGTTATTGTCTTCTTGTCTTGTTTTGTTTGTATCTTGTGGATTGTTTTGGTGTTCTGTCCAATTCAACTAAAGATCTGCATAAGGATCAAATACCATTATAATTTATATTTGATCGGATAACGAATCAAAACTTGACAACTTATAAAAATTAACACTGGGGCATAAATCAGTATGATACTGCATGTTTAAAGAATATTATTAGTTTAGTATTTCAATATTAAAGTTTGACCCATGTCCCATCTGTTAACATGAAGGGGCGTGCCTTAAAGCTTATACTGTAGCCCAGGCATGTCCAAAGTACATCCCGGGGGCCAATCGCAGCCCAAGGTCCATTTATTTATGGCCCCAAGCTTCCATCTTAAATTGTACTATTTATAGCACAGAAGTTAATCACCTTCTGAATCATCTGTACATTTGCAGTTTCTTTCAAGCTTACAAACAAAACTAAAGTCAATCCAGAAACGTCTCAAAAAGCTTCATATGGACTACTTTTATATAGCCAAAGCTCTGGGAATTCTGCAAGACGGCAATAAAGAAACACAAGAACTCTTAAAGTTGACAGGTTTCCAAATTAATGTTTTTATCATGATGTGAAAATTTTCTTGATGAACACTAAAAGTTCAGAAGACACAAAAGAGGACACAAGACAAGATCAAAATTATGAAATTGTGCAGAAAAGGCCAAATTTGGTGCATAACATTTTTCGGAATTCAGGAAAATTATTATTTATATCATAAAATGTTGTCTGCTGGTCAGAAAAGTTTTAAAAACAACATGAAAAAGAAGTGTGATGAAATCCAGATCCTGATCCTGCCATAGAAAAATTAGACAATATTTTTTCCCACATTGCCCGACCCTAATGAAAAACATTTTCCTCCAGAAATAGATAAAGTCTGCTAATGTTTACGTGGCTTGTGGAGAACTGAGGACTTCCTAGTTACTGATTTAATGAGAAGATTTTTTTTTAATAATTGTTATTAAATAGATATTTCATATATAACTTTTATGATTCCTAAGTCTCTGTAGGAGCCACTGGCCCTGAGGTATTCTGACAACATCAAATGTGGCCCTCTTTGAAAAAAGTTTGGACACCCCTGCTGTAGCCATTTAGAGAGAGGAACTCTGTCTTGGCTTCACTTTTGAGGAACTGTTGTCCCATCCAATTTTTTTATGCAGTTAGTGGTTTAAAAAGTCCTGCTTTGTTTACTTCAACTTCTACTTATTATTGTTGACTTTTACTTTACATTTTTGATTTTTTTTCTGTTCATGAGGATTTCTACTTGTTTTAGAATGCAGTAGTGTATTGTGTCAAAAAAATGATGTTGCAAGTATTAAAAAGAAAAGTAATAATAAGAAAAAGTATTGTGGAACTTAAAGAAGTGTGTGCTTTTTACCTCAAACCACCAACCAACAACATGGGCACACTACTACTAAAAACTGAATACTACTGAATACTACATACTGAATTAAGTCATGAAACACACCTCTGTGTAAAAATATTGGTTAGTGAAGCATTAAAATGAGATATGTTGATGTAAACTGTTTGTGTGAAGTACCTGTTGACTGTGTTTGTACTCCTTTGTCTAGCTCCTCTGTGCAAGTGAGCACCTCTCAGTCGGACAATGAGTGTACCTCTCTTCTGTCTATCCTGATTGATCCTGTGGGATCACTCCAGCGGTGGGGGGGATTCCCTTGTTTGTTTTTTTTAAGAGGAGTACTTTCTGTCCTTGTGTAAACCCAGTGTCCCCGACCCCATCATTTTGAGGACACAGGCAGGAGCCGATGTGTGCTTGTTCCGGCATGTGTGTCATTGGTATTTAGTACAAGGGATGAAATGTGTGTCTGTGGAGCAGTTATTTTAATCCCAGGGACACAGGCAATTGATTAATTTCAGAACGACAGGCTCGTGTTTGGAGACTGCTTTCTGTCTCATATCTCAAATTCATATGCAGCAAACACACACAGCAGGAGTGTTACAATTGATGATGTTGTCCGAGTGTGTGGAGGGGGGCCTCTATATTAGTTACTATAAATGAATGACGACCCAATTACTGCCCCACTTCCCCACAAGGAACAGACGGTGAGGTTAGACACCCGGCGGCCTCCCTCTGAGATCTATAACCAGCAACAGACACTCATGCAATCACATGCAAATACTTAGCACAAAACTTAGCATTACAAACAGCATAGTCTTAGCATAGTCTTCATGTCGTATTGAAAATAAGTTAGAATAAAAGCAAACACTGCTGTGTTTTCTATGTCAATCTCAGAGATCAGATATCCACTCATTCAGAAATAGATCATGTTGTGAAGACATTAACAACAAGTCATGACAGACTTAAGCGGAATTTTTTTCTAACGCGACAGTTCAGAAGATATTAAGATTTTGCCCAAATAAGGACATGACTGACTTGACTCCCGGACGGGAACACATAGACTGTAAATAAAAATGGACAGCGTTGCTCTGCCTCTTCCCGTTGTACGGTTCTGAAGCCAAAAAATCCCACTCCTGGGCGCCGCCATTGTGCAGCCAGAGCCTGTGAAGCCACTGTAATAAGCTCTACCCTACAGGGTGACGTCACAAGACGCTGTGTGTCCTTTGAAGTTTCACTCCACGGCGGCTGTGAATCAAAGTAAACCCGGAAGTAAAACCCCGTTTTTTAAACTCTAATAACTAATGAAAAAGAAACTTTTCAGGAAAAAGAAGCCTTGAACACAAAACACTCAAATACTAACTACATATCACCACAGCATACAGATGTGAGAAACATTCGTACGACGTGTATTTATTTTTTAAAGTTTGACTGCTCCCCCATTCAAATGAATTGGGGAGACGGATTTTTTCACCTATACTGAAGCCAACCACCAGGGGGCAGTCACACTGCTGAAAGCCTCACCACCAGCCACCGGAACCTCTCCCTTGGCTTGGAGGCTCAAACTCTGCCTCTTTACGTCACACTCTGCCTGGTTGAGTTCCGCATTTCAATATGGCTGCCGCCATTGATTGCCTTCAAAACAGTGCTCAGGAACAGATTGGTGATGTCACGGATACTACGTCCATATTTTATACAGTCTATGGTAAGACTGCATACACTTTTACTTTCCAATATTTGTACATCCAACCTTTATTTTTAATTACTGCATGTCTTACATTAATCATTTCGCCAAAACTAATATATATCCACAGATTCCACATAGAAATTTAGAATCTATAGGAGAGGGACTGGGTTTTAGTATGGGAAGCAGCTTAGAATTGTTTGTAGTACATTTGTAGTCTAAGTAGTATTGACCAATCACGTGTCAGCAGGCATCAGTATGAAGAGCAAAAGCATGACGTCCCGGCTCCCGTCGATAGTAACATGAGGGCCATTTATTTATCTCTGCAAGCAGATAACACATGCAAGTGCAGCTAACACTCTCCAGATCATATTGAGGAAGACATCAGATTGACGCTGCACTACAAAAGCCAATCAGCATTCAGTTTTCCAGACTTACTTGGATCATTCAAAATGACCAATCTAACTTGAATTTAACAAATGAGAACTTTAAAAATTGTTTTCTTGTCCTCTTGAGGCTAGACCTGACAAAGCTTGTTTTTTTAAAATGTCCATCATGGCGTTATTATTATGGCAAACTTAAGACATGCTACATCCAAGTACATCACAAGATAACTGTTTTCTTTCTCAAATGCATACTGCCAAAATAAGTCAGAGTGAAGCCTCTGTAAGTTCTCACCAGAATCAGATGAATAGGCACTACTTCTACAAGGGTATGAAATGAATCAACAAATGACAGCGTTAAGTTTGCAGACATACTTCACTTTGCTTGATGTTACTACATGGGAACTTTTCAAGTTGTTGATATGACTGTAAAAAATGTGGAACACAAAGTAGAGGGCTATTGCCAACTACTACACTGAACACTGGAAAAGGTTGGCCATTATTCCTAGTAGTAAGTATCATTTGATGAAACCTGATGTGTTCTGAGAGTGCTCCGAGGTATACCAAACTAAATGTAAAGTAGGACTCTAAATAAAATGAGAGGGGGCGGCAGTTCAGCTCTTGTAGGGGAGCTGGCAGTCCCGGTCCTAACCAAACGGCAACCTCCGGTCTAAGAATATGAGTCCTATGCGGAAGTGCTAAAAACTGCAGTTCATCGAGGATCCTCTTGAGGCTGACTCCAGAAGTACCGGAAACCACATACACACCAATTCAAGAAAGACAATCTTTACAGCAGAGATAAACATGTTTACAGCCTGGTACAAAAGACAAGAGTAGTCTGGATAACTCATTTCTCAATCAGCTCACACTGTACGGGGGTGAATATTTTTCTAACGCAGCAATTTAAAAGATATTGAGATTACGAGTTTTCCAATGAGAGGCACAGCTGACTTGATTGACAGGCGGGAACACTGTAGCTGTTGGCTAGGAGGCTCAAAGCTCGCCTCTTTACATCACAATCACTCGACAGCAGCAATATGGCTGCCGCCAACGATTGGCCTCAAAACAGCGCTTCAGAAACAGATGGGTGATGTCACAGATACTAAGTCCATATTTTATACAGTCTATGGTCCCAACAGTGTCAGCATTTTATCCCCCCTCTCTCCCTACATTTCCTGTCTTTTTCCAATAAAGGCAAAAAACTCAACTTAATACTTAAAAAATATATTTCACATTATTGGCCTCCTCACCTGGCCAGACCCATGCAGGGGTCTGTGAGTGTTGTGGATGAGTTGAAGTACTCTCTGGCAGCAGCCAGCACTAACTCTGCGCTGCTGTTGTAGGCCACCTTCAGGGCGCAACCTTTTCCCCGGAAAGACAAGCTGACAGGAACATCCTGGTTTTCCTGGTAAACATAAACATGATATTTAGTGAGCGATAAGACCGGGACTTTCAAACTTTTTAAAAGTTTACAGACTTTTGGACAGAAAGGAACACTGTAAAGAATAGAGAGGAGTCAGATTTCACTCACCTTGGAGCAGTGCATGAGCTGCCCTGCCAGGCGTACGTTCTCCACACGGCTCGAGCACAGTAGGGACTCAACAAAGACCTGCAGCAGTCAGAGAGGAGAGGAGATATAATTCAAGTGATGATACAGTCGTCAAAGTTGTTACTTTGTTTGATAAGTTCCAGTGTGGAGCTCTGGATTGGTTCAGAAGGTGGTAACACATAGCTCTATGTGTGAACTATGGAGAGTAGTTAAACGTGTGAAATGTGACACTCTGCCACGTCTCATCACAGGTCTCATTTTTGAAAATGAACACTATTTAGTACAAATGGGATTGTTTCATATAATAGCCTTTATCTGTGTGGCTAGGGAGCAGTACCTGGTGACATGTCTCTGCTTTCAGACAGGTGTAGACGTTCTGCTGCATGTCGAGCAGATCCTGCAAGAGACCTCTCCACACCGTCTCACTCACTGGAGGATTTCTGCACACATGTACATGAAATTTAAGTACACTCATGGGATCTGAAAAGATACTTGTGCTTGATTTTCACAGCTTCCGTACTTGCGGCCTGTGTGGCGGCACAGTTTCACCATCAGTTGGTGGGCTTCCTCTTCACTGTTCTGGCTGTTCTTCACATAGGAGATGGGTTTCTGAAGGCCGTGCTTCTCCAAAATCTCCACCACACTGTTGTAGTATATGCACAGAGGATCCAATTCATGAAAGAAAAAGTGTCACACAATGGGCAATACAAATATAATCATAGAACCTCACACAAACCAAAGATAGAAACAGTTTCAAATCACAGAAATCAACAGACTTTCTCTGTAAAAGCAAAGAACAGGATGATTGGCAGCAGCAGGTATCACATTTGGAAATGCCAAAGAAAATGAAGAAACCGGAATAAAATAAACCTGAAAAATCCAAAAGAGAGGGCAGATGAGACGACAGAAGATGTGTACGGTCGGAGCTGTATTATTTTGGCAGCACAAAGTAATTTGCAAGCCACGGTGCAGATGGAGAAAGTGTCAAGCTAGACTGCAGAGCAACATGATAAACTGCATGCCAACCAGACAGCAACTCTTCGCTAGCGTGTGTTTGTGGGTGTCTGGGAGCATGAGGATGCTGGCAGTCTCATATGACCGAGGAAAAGAGTGTGTATGTGTTTGTGTGTGTGTGTGTGTGTGTGTTGGAGTGGGATTAGCGTGACAACCCCCCAGTCTCAACAGGGTCGTGCTGCTACAGATGTTTGCCCTCTGCTGCAACTCATTACCATAGTAAACAGGTGCCTCAGTGTGTGTGTGCGTGTGCGTGTGGGTGTGTGTGTGTGTGTGTGTGTGTGTGTGTTTGTAAGCAAAAGTGCAGACAACAAGTCTTGCTATTTACAACCGTGCTGTGCATGTGTGTGTGTGTGTGTGTGTGTGTGTGTGTGTGTGTGTGTGTGTGTGTGTGTGTGTGTGTGTGTGTGTGTGTGTGTGTGTGTTAACTGGAGTGTGAATGTGTGTATATGTGGGAGTGTCTGCATGTTCCCTGTGCACATATTAATGTGCCAGCAAGTGGTAGTGGCAGCAGCTGAAAACAGCTTTTATTCTGGAGGCGCTCTGAGAGTAGACACTTTGCATTTACTGCCTGATTCATCCGGGTAAGAGCGTCTGTGTGTGTGTCTGTGTGTCTGTGTGTGTGTGTGTGTGTGTGTGTGTGTGTGTGTGTGTGTGTGTGTGTCTTTGTGTGTGTGTGTGTGTCTGTGTGTGTGAGTCACAATGCTCCAGAACACTCATGAACACACTTCCAAGGCTCCCCAGGGTATGTTGTGTGGTGAATGTTTGTGTGTGGCTGCATGTAAATATGTGCGGATATTTCTTCTGTAAAGGGCAAAGCTAAACTCTGACACAGGCTTTCCTGGTACTGCTTCCTCCTCCTCATCATCATCATCATCTAAGTCCCCTTCAGGCAACCACCCCCTGTCCCACCCCTTGCCTTCATCCTTACGCTAACTTACTTCCTCCTCATCACTTCTCTGTGTTCAGAAGTTCACCCGTAGGAGAGAGAGAGAGACAGATAATAAGAGAGAGACAGGCAGGCAGGTGATTTTAACCCGTAACAGAGAAAAGGCCTGAAGCTGTTTGAATACCAGGGGACACACAGCGGTCCTTTGATAGCAATTGTGTGTGTTTGCGTGAGTGTGTTGACTGCACATCCATGTCTCCTCTTGTTTTTCATGTTTTCCATCAGGCCCATATAACAGGGGGGAGAGAAGTAATAAGAAGTACTGTGATGCTCTAGAGCGACAGAGTAATTGAAGTCTATGTGACTTATTGAACCCATTTTGTAGAAATAAGAGACTTATTCACTACTGTTGGTTAGAATTATTTTGAACATATTTTATTATTTCACTTTCTTTGTTTGTCAAGCTGGTCAGAATATCTGTGCCTTTAACTGTCCTGCTGATGTGAATTGGTGCTGCTGTTAAACGCAACTGATTGGAGTAAATTGGCATCTGAGCATGTGCATGGAAATGAAGGCATGGGCTGTTTTCGAAACTGCCTGTGACATACTACCTACAAATGTAGTATGCAGTAAGTACTGCGTAATGCGTACTGCGTTTGAAGGTAGTATATAGTATTACTGCTCATTTACAAGGGACTTCCACCAGATCCGTGTCTGGTCTGTCTCTGATCCACTGCGGTCAGGTACGGAGCAGGACTGCCGGACATCTGGAGTCGTATGACGAAGGTTTTCTCACGGCAATCACTGAATCAAGGATTCTCCTCCTCCTCTCTTCATCCATGTTGTCTTTATCAGCCTCTAAAAACCTCTGACTTGATGACTCCAGGCCGGCCTCAGCTCTAAATTACATTTTTTTTCTCATAGTTAAGTTAATAACAATCTGACGATAACACAGAGTGTTTTATTCTGAAAATGAACCAGGTTTTTATTTTGTTTTGGTGCCTGACTTCCTGTCCCGCTCCATCTGTTCTGTGCTTAATTGATGCGTTGTGCTCCGGCATCAGGTGAAAATAGAGCTGTATCTGATCCGTTGCGTTCCGACCTGCCGGATCAGAGACGCAGCGGGGTTAACGCATTGACTAGAATAGAAACCTACCAGATCCGGTGCAGTGATGGATCGGAGACGGACCGGAAACGGATCTGGTGGAATTTGGCCGTTAGATCTGTTTTACAGTATGCTGGTCCAGGCGTTGCTGGATTTTCAGTTTTGGAGAGTGGAAGTAAGTAAAGGCCAAGCTGATAGCAAAACTGCTTCTTTAGCATCCACTTATGATTGAAAAAGTTAAGAAGTGGTTTATATGGAATTTAATCATTTTAACAGCACCTGAGTTCCCCCGTCAAAAAAGAAGAAAGAAGAAAAAAGCGGAACGAGTACTGTGCATTGTGGGAAACAGTACAGGAGGGAGACTGGTCTGATGCATACTAACACATCTTCCTGAATCACTACAACGTCTGGGTAGTTTTGGCATACTGCAGATTTTGCTCTTGTTCACTACATACTGCATACTGCATTTTGGCCAAATCAGTACGTACTGCTAGTATTGTAGGTGGTTTTGAAAACAGCCTATGATCTGAGCAGGGCAAGCAGCAACAGATTCTCTGACCGAAGCTTTGCCTTGTTTTTCATAGTTTTGTTCTATCTTAGGGAAGTAGAAGCATCTTTCTTAAGTAAAAAGGTTAACAGAGACTACCACTAGAGAAGTGCTTTTTGTATGTTAGCTGCTGCTATTTTGAACAAATTCAGTGTTTTTCTTATACTTTTATATCTGGAGGGCCTTTCAGTTTTTGACTACATGCAAGTAAGCCTGTTTTGGAAAGCATGAGTCAAAGTGGCAAAGAAGATTTTTGCTTAAAGTTGGCACCACAAACACTACAAAGTGAACATTTATCAAGCACAGCAGCACTTATCAGCACACTGATGGGCAGCTAACAGGTACAGCAGAGATAAATGGACAAAGAGCCAAGATGAATCCATTTTTTGTTCATCCAAAAAGTCCAAAACCTCAAAAACATTCAGTTAAACTTTTAGGGGCATCAAATCCTTGCAGCTCACCACCTGAAGGTAACTTTTTATTTTGTGGAAACTTGGCTCTAATCTGCACGGCTGACTGAACAGGATGGACAAGAGGAGTCAAAGGAGAGAGGCAGACTGACAGCTGAAAGACGGTGCGAGGAGGGTGCTGACGTACCTGAGATGCTTCTCAAGTTTGTCCACTTGATCATGGAGGGATGAGGTGATGTCTGTGTCAGGTCTGTGAGATGATAAAACACAAACAAAACAACATGTTAGTTCATATTCAAGCCATAAAGTAGCGATTTAATGAGCAAAAAAAGAAGGAGAACATTAAAAAGAAATTCATTAAGTATAAGAAAGTGTGTTCAAGTGTGTGTGTTGAGGCTTGTGCAGGACACACAGTGGACTGAATGTGTGGGTGTGTATGCAGCCAGCCACTGTGAGGTTGCACTGATTCCCCACTAAAAATAAAACCCCATGATGCCTTGCCTTGAGGCAATGGATTCTGGGTCAGGCTGGCCTGTCTGCCACAAGAGAACTGACCCTGATGAAACAACCTCCTGTGTGTGCGTGCGTGTGTGCGTCAGTGTGTTTTATCCTGCACCAGTGTGTTGGAGATTGTGTTCCAAACGCACGATCTCTCCACACAAAAATCTCGCCCTATCAATCCATTTCTCTGCACCCTCTCCTTCGTCTTCATCTCTGACTGTTTCTGCTGCTCCACCCCTTGCTCTTCCTCCTTTTAATATCCTTTTCTCCCCCATTCTGTCTCCCCCTCCCTCAGCGTCTAATCCCCTGCCCATTTCCACATTTTCCACTCTCTAAGGGTGAACGCACATTACATTCTTCTGAGCAGATTTAGACCTAATTAAGCTGTCTCAGAAAAAAAATCAGAAAATTGGGTTGAAACTATTAAGTCATGGGTTTCTCCTCTAGCTTGCAAATCTGTAATATTCTACGCTGGGATGGCAATTTTGGAGCTTAGCAAGTCAGGGAAATCACTCCTGGGAGAAATGTGAATTTGAAGGCCTTGCAGCTTTGCTAATCCAAACACTGCAGAAAGGAGGCCTGTCTGGAAAAGTGAAACCCTGCTTCAGAGAGAAACATGCACCAGTATTATATACACTCAAATATTTATACAGGAAGATCCTGCTTTGAGCAGTTACAACCTCAATTTCTAAACTGCAGTATTAAATGAGGATGAGGAGAATATTTTGAGTCTTGTGCAACCTGTTCAGCTGTGACTTAAGACACATATCTTGGAGTCGTACATCCTGTGTTACTGCCACAAATGAGTCAGTAAATGTGCTCAGTGAAATAAATTGCATTCCCTTGCTCGAATTGAATCAGATCACCTCATTTACTGCATTTTCACCTCTATTTCCTCTGCCGCATTTTTCAGCCAGAAGCTCTTCATCTATCAGAACATGAAGCAGAACAGGATTGGAAGCAGACTCACGCCTTCACTGAACGGTAGTTAGGATTGTTCCCGTACGCGATTGCAGGGCCATTAAAGTCAGTGTTTTCAAAGGGACTATTATTTAGGTAGGAGTTGGCTCTGATTAAAACTGATGAGAGAAAGATCTGTGGATAATTCAGAGAACTTGGCTGGTACTGGTTTTATTACACAGGTATGCTAAATATTTAATTCTGATTGGTCATTACAAAGCAACAGTTCCGAAAACGGTCTGATATTTCCCAAGAGCAGACTGTTGCTTTCAAGAAAACAGAATAGTGCCAAGGATGCCACTCGCTCTTTATAGCTGTTTCAGGTTCACGTCAGTTCGTTTGTGTTGGGTAAACCAAGAAAAGACTAAATCATTGGAAAACAGGAAAGGTTAAAGACAAGAACTGTAAGCTACTGCTGAGAAATCTACAAATTGAAGTTGGCAGAAGAAAAAAAAAGGAACAGAACATGATATGGGAAACAGCTTTGTTTAAGGGCTGATAAACAGAACAGACAATTTGACGGGTTCTGACAGTATATAGCCGCAGCTCTGACTTTGTGTTACAACTGACTGTTTTCAACAAACTAAGTATAATCATTTTTACAACAACACAATCATTTCTGAATCAATACTTTGTGTACAATCATTGATTCATTTAGTAAGTAGCCATGTCATGAGTGAGATAATTCATAGAGAACAAGCCCTCTAGACGAAGAAACGTCTCTAGGTTGAGTCAAAACCTCTGCTTCATGTCAGGGTCCTTCTCACCCTGTCAAGGTTCCAATCTGTTTTAACAAACCGCTCACTATACATTATCCTTTACTTGTACCTCTTTTAGTACAATTTAATAGAGTGGCAGTAAAAACTTACACAGACATCTTTGAATTTAACCAAATCAACCAAACTGCTGTTTTAGCTAGTTAAAACAGAGCAGAAAGAACATTATATATTTCCCATTTTGATGAATGTAAACTTTCTCAAATGTAAGTAAAATAACTCTAGGTTTCACCATTAGTACAACATTTATCTCGCTTTACCTCGGACATATCCCTGACGGACTGAGTAAATACGATGCCTACCTCCTAAAGATTTTGCTGGCATCAAGTTAAAAGGGCATTACACAACTTTGGCCTCAGATGAAGTGCCCTACTGCTGGTATCTTTATCAATATTTTAAAACAACTACATCTTTTGGAGAAAATGACCTATTCTATATGGCTCCAAAAAGAAATGGGGGAAAACAATTGGAGAAATCATGTATTTATTTAGCCATAAATAATCTATTGTAAATATGTGTGACCAAGTATGCTTTTTGTGTTGTATCTCATCTAAAGTTATGCTTTCTTGTACAGACCAAGCCATGGCCTTATGTTTTTTGTGTTCTTGTGTGTGTAAGTATATATGTAAGTGTGTACATATGTATGTAAACATGTATGTTCTGGAAAAAAACAACTCAGAAAATAAAAAGTTTTTTTTTTTTTTTAAATGTAAGTAAAATTACCTCTTTTTTTGTAGCTGTTTCAGGTGATTGGTAACATTAACTTTACTTAGCTGCTTATTGGTGTTAGCTGTCTTGCTAATGTCTAATTACACAACATTATCAAGCAACATTTTGCTGACTGTAGCGTTGCTACCTGGACTGAAAGAATGGATGAGTGGCATAATGTAAAAATGTACAGTATGTATTAGAAAAACATATATGATGTTCCCAAATTGTTTGCTTTACATTAGCACTAACTAAATACAGAAGTTTAACCTCGAACAGTGTGACGAAAGCATATAAGAAATGTTGAAGCTCATTACATTTTTAAAATCATGAAGGTACACAGAAGAATATGTATGAAAACTTAACTTTGAACCAAAAAGTCCATGGTACATAAAGGAAAAAAATTACAAATTCATAGCTAATTAGCTCTAAGCTGCATAGCAAAATGTTAATTGCTTGCAAAATACTTGTTCAATTCAGTACAACAATACCATAATGTCTTGTTTCAGTGGAGTTATCCCCAACTATGAGCATATGCAAGCTATGTGAGACAGCTGAAAAGGGCAAAAGATACCATTGTTGAAAAGAATGGCTGTTACACTGCGGTTAACTGCCGAGGTAAAAAAGGAAACGCTGCTAACAGTAGAGGTTCAATTTTCCAATTAAGGTGCACACAAGACGAGTAATCCATCTGATTATGAGTCATTTTAATTCATTTTAACTACCAAGACACTCCACAGGTTCATTCTATCAACAATTTGTTCTTTTGTACTATCACTTCTCGGTCTTTTATTATCACACACTCGCCTCTTGATGCACTGCATACCCACACAGCCTCATGGGAAAGTTGAAGGACAGGCCCTCTTACCATATGAAATAAATTGTGTTACAGAAGAGGTGGGAGGGGAGCAAGTGTTGAGACAGGAGTAGTAGGAAATGGGAAATACTGTATGGACTGTGGCTAAGTTAACTGATGGCTCCTTGGAGAAAGAGTTAAGCATGAAAAAGCGAGACAGAAAAGATGGAGGAGGAGTAGCAGGAAAAAGAAAGGCGCAAAGGGAGGAAGACAGGCGCAGAGGTAATAGTTAGGTTTATTGGCAGGTTCAAGGAGAGGGGAAGAAAGGAACAAGGACAAGCAGTGTGGCATTAATGTATTCTTGCAATTACCTTTGTATATATTAGGTTTACATAATCTGAATAAATCTCAGATGTTGAACATTTATGTTGACATGCATGTCTTCATCTGTGAGTGTGTTTGTGTGTCTAACCCGAAGCCTCTCTGCGGCAGACACTCCAGGATGTCGTAACACAGGCTCAGCTGGTTGTCTCTCTCACAGCCATAGATGCACTCCAGGGCCACCGTCATCAGCTGGTCTGGGTCCCCGATGATCTTCTGCTGGCACTGGATGAGAGGAGAGATGAGGTGAGTTTGTGTGTGTGTGTGTGTATAGAAAGGCGTGTCTGACCCTGTAGTGTTTGCACATACACACTGAGGTATGATATTTTCTTTCCCTTTGAGAGTGTGTCTGTGTCTGTGTGTTGTGCATGATTTCCAATGGCCAGGAGAGCCGTCCTTGGCTGTGCCCTTATGGGGTCATAAATCCAACATTTACTGAGCAGTGACATGACACTGTCCCTGACATGGCACAAGCAGCCAGAGATGTAGCACGTGTGTGTGTGTAAGTTCATCTGAGTGTGACGCACCTTTCAGTTGCGACTGTGTTTGACTACTTACGTCAGGTTTGGAGTGCTGGAAGATGATGAGGGGCAGGGTGAGGTCACTCTGGGCCTGGCAGACCAGGTACTCTCTGAGCAGAGACTTCGCAGCACCCTCCTTCTGTCCCTCACATCGATGCAGGAATGGCACCATCCACTGGAAGGCATCTTTCACATAACGCTCAGGGCTAGACTGGTGAAAGAAAGACATTACCTTTGAGGCTTGGTTTATGTATTTCTAGAATAAGATTATATAAAGGTTGCTTAATACACCGTCTAGTCATTCAAAAGGTGCAATGAAGGTTCCTCAGCAAACCCTCAGAAGGATTATTAAATAGGGTGCTCCCTTTGAATGATGTATTATGGATTGTAGGTGCCTTTTTTGTTGCAGTAATAGCAAGTAATATCTTGTTTTTCAAAAATATGTGGGCTTAAATTAGCAAGTCTTGTGTCGTGAGTCAAAGTAACCCCGACTGTTCATGCCAGTTTCTGTAATGTGCTACTGTGGCGGAGGAAGTGAGCAGGAAAAGTCCGTCGGGCTGCCAAGAAATACAATCACAGAATGTAAGGTGACAAGGTGGTTGGCCCAAAAACAAAAGAACATTCAGTTCGTGTTTGCAGGTTGGAAAAGATAATGAAATCCAATGCACACCCTGTGGGCGCCGTTCCCTGTTCTTAGATTTATTTTCTTGATTAAATGTTTTAGAACAGTGCAAAGTAATTTCAACTGCATTTACATAAAAACCTGCGATGTAATTAAACCTGAACTTGAACTACAATAGCTTCAGCGTGTGGGCTGTTCTATGATTTATGCTGAAGCTTTTCAAGTTCATACAGGGCCTCGCACCCACCTTGCATCAGCTCTGACTCAGGATATACAGATAGGAGAGCATCCATGACTAAAATGAGATTCAAAACACATTAGGATGCTCAATGCAAAGTTGCACGCCCACATGCAAGGATTGTATTTGCTGCCGTGTCTCTGATAAAGAAAGACATCAGACAAGGGGACTTTTAATCTAAGCAAGTTCGGTTAACGTTCACATACACACGCACACTCACATAGCACCCAAAGGGAGCACCAGTCAAACAGCATGTGTTAGTGTAGTCAACAACGTTTGCTGGCTGCCTGCCTCTATGGCGTATACTACTGGCAGTGGTCCTCGCAGGCTGAAGCTGGCAGTTATTAGCTACAATTTAGAGGACAGCTCATATTATGTACTCCAAGGGGACTTGTAAGTGCGGTACCTGCAGTGGACTAGCTCTCATAACTCTGTCTCTGCTGTTGGGTGGGAGTCTGTTTAATCACATGTCCAGTATTCTAAGAATTAAAGTGAATTTTCTGCGAGACTGCTATGAAAACATTTTCAAACAGCATTTATTCTGTTTGCTTTGTTGCTTATTAAAGTTGTAATTAGCATACATTATGTTTTATAAGCTACCATCAAGGATAACAGTACCCACACTATGGAACTCTCAAATTAAATGTAATTGCAAGGCAGGATTTATTTTTTATTGACACTGTGAAGTACACCGAGCAGTGTGCTGGGAAATACTAATTTAACATAGAGGGAAGAAGGTGGGCAATATATTCTCAGCGAAGGATGGATTGTAAAAGCACCATATATTTATTTATCTCCAAATGTCATTTGGTCTAAGCTAAGAAACTACTTTAGAAATGTCTTTGAATAAATGAAAATACCCCAAACTATCTCCATTACAATTACGTTTTGATATTGTAGGAGAGAAAGGTGTTTTTTTTTAAGTGCAGGATGATCAGCGGTATTCAAACCATTTATGTTAAGATAAAAGCACATGCCATTAACACTCCCATCTTAATTTGATAAGTTATTATAAAAAATACACGTTTTAAACCCACAAAGGATTCTTAAATATGCCATCAGAAGTAAACATGTGAAATGAAGAATGCAGAAATCATGCACCGTGCTTAATTTATGCTTACATTTTTCATGAGCAGGCGGAGCTTGTCGATGTCACTTAGTTGCTGAAAATCTTTAAGCGTCAGACTCAATTCACATGATGTCTCATACACCAGCGTTTCCATGGTGACCAAGTCATCGCACAAGAGCTCGAGCCCTGGGATCTCCCGCTCCTTCCCAAGACGCACCAGAGACAGGGCGCAGTCCACCTGACAGACACAAAGAATCTCAGTGAGGAAAAAGCACAACGAAATAAAGGAATCATTTCAATCAGGAGTTAATAAAGTGATAACAACACTTGGTTCTGTGAGGCTGGAAAAACCTCAAGTTAAAACAAACTATTAAAATAGCTGATAAAATTGAAACATTTATATTGTGATTGCATTTAATGAAAAGTCAGAAGATCACAAATGTTTCCAAATTAAACACAAAATCGCGAATACCCTGCTGGTAGCTTGTACTCGAGAGAAAGTTAGGGCTAAAGGTCAGAATGGTTCATCCTCTTTGGAACATATATGTACTGCCGATATCTTGTGTTGATGTTTAGCTTTAATACAGGATACATGTCAACTCTGACTCAATGGTAGATCAGATGCAAGGGCGAAACCAGATTCATTAGGGTTCATCTTCTGGGCACCCTGTTTCAAAAATAATTGCTGTCCATAGCTTACAGATAAAAAATAAAATGGCAGTCTTAGTGTAGAGCTACAGAGACAGCTTGGTCACTAAGGTTAGTGGGCTTTATCCTCCTGGGACCATGAATATATGGTGAGTCTTCACTTCTTCTCATTCTGTACAATGTCCATGGGACAAATAATTTGGTGACGATGAAAACCTTTGGTACACACATTGACAGGCTTTTGTCATGATTCACTGAATAGGTGAAAACTTCATCTTGCTGCTGGTGCTGGAGCTGAGGTCACAGGTCAATGGAGTCAATTGCAATGGGGCCCTTAATCATTGCAGCAAACGTAATGGCAATCCATCCAGAATTTCATATTTACACTTTTAATCACAAATATAAATGTCAGGGTAGTTTTAGAGGAAGAGTCAGGTGACCAGAAATGTCAGCTGGCTCTAGTCTCTGAATGATTGTAACAAACATTTATGGCAATCCATGAAGTGGTTAACCTACCCACTGACCAACAGCTGCAGCTATCCCTCGATCCACAGCATTAGCTTGACTTAAAACTTAATAAGCAGGTCAGTAATAATCGCATTCAACCTCCTATTTTAAGTTTTTGGTGAGTTAAGTCAGTGGTGAAAATGTACCTTGTTCAAAGAATACTGTCATTGTTTGTAGAGGTCGAGTCCCACTCCACTCTTTACTTACAGTCTCCTTTTGTGAAGTGTTTCATTTCTAGTTCTGCTTTACATCTTATATGTCTAAACTTGTATTTTTTCAAATGTATTGATCATAATTTGATTTACTATCTCCCTCTTCTATCTTTTATAATTATAAAGTGGACTTTAGGAGAAACACCAACTCGGTTTGCAAAATTCTGTGAATTTTCAAAGTTGGAAACTTTCCATGGGAATAAACAGGAATAAACCAGGAATTTACTAAATTGAAGGTTGGCTCTTAATAAGGAACTTAAATATAGTTGGGTAAAAATATATTTTAGCATAATCCTGACTAAAACAACCAGATTTCATGCAAATACAGTGGAATGTCTACGTTATTCCTCAATCACATGCACATAGCACACTGCTTACTTCAGGGCTATAGAGACCACGCCCCCTACATGCACTGTGAATTCCTCCATCACATGCACAGATGATTTCTATAATCCTGCAGAGGCTAGGCTTGAGAAGCTTGAGGAGAGATGCTTTTTTATTTGCATGTTTTGGACTTTTTTGGAGGGAGAGGGGCTCTTTTTATTTAACATTTTGAATGGGACTTTGTTGGGATTGCATTTTTGTTAATTTTTGAATGGGTTGGGTCAGGGGGATGAGTAATATTTAACTAAACATTCATGTTTTTGTTCTTCAATGAAAGGATTGCTTGTTCAATAAAATATTTAACATTTACTAAAGTTCTGCTTACGAATAAATCTGTTTTAATTGTATTATTTTTGATGGATGTCTGCTTATAACAACAAATATTTATGCTTGGATATGATACCTTTCCATTAAATTACCCTCAATACCAAGTTAATTTCCATAATTTCCATGGAAAGTTTCCAATTTTGGAATATTTCCAAAATTCCCCAGCTTAACTTCCCAGGGAAATTTACCTGAAATTGTCGACCCCTTTGCAACCCTAACACCAACACATTTCAATGTCCCTATAGTGTCCTATTCCTGTGCAGATGGCGATTAACTTGTGTTCTATTCTGACGGCAGGCCATCCGATGAGTCAAACCCAGGACAAATAACAGACACAGTGTACTCAGATCCAAAGCAGTACAGAAGCCCCACCCAACATTCGTGAAACCTATACATTTAAATTTCTATAACATGACTGTTCTTTAATCTTCTGCCTTTCAGCTGTCTATCATGTTACAGTCCAGTTAACTCAGTCAATGTATCAACCTGTGCAGCAGGTGAGTAAAAAGGCTGTTTCACACAGGGCGCTGAGTCATTGAAGAACTGTTGCTGAGGTTGCTGAACTGGGATGTGAAAGAAACAACAATATCCCAACTAATCCGACACCAAATAATATCTGTCGCTCTTTGCTAATATCTAATCATTAGTCTTTAGACAATAAAACAGGGACGATTGGGCTTCCTGCTACCTTGATCAATACAATCCCATCCAGAAGAGCAACCAATCGATAAGCGACCACCTATACGCTGGCAGCGCGACCGGCCAGTCGATGCTCAGCCACCTGTGGATGCGAGCCAATCGATGGTAGAAGCCGCTGGGCCCTGTAGTGATGATTGCTTTCTCTCCACCTTTTAGAAAAGGAGAGCCCTCTGGCACAGCGGTTAGCACAGCATCTCGCCTTTTACAAACACACACATACATACACACGCACTCAAGGTCTGTAACCTTGTCATCTTCAGCTTATCTAATCCCAATTCTTGCAGAATAAATAATAGCATGGCTTCATTCGTAAAGCAAACACATACACATAAATGGAGGGAAAGGAGAGAGGAACCCAAATCAACCTTGAGTCAGAGCCCGAGCAATTAGATACAACAAGAGAAAGAAGTTTATTGATCTAACTGTGAGTAAAGATTCTCCTCATTCACTCCTCCCCTCTCTCCTTCTCTCTTTTCCCCGCTCTCTGGAGACACATTCCCCAGCTAACCACACACAATTCAGATGTTAAAATCTCACACTTTTTAATTACGGCCTCGTCTCAATGCCCTCCCTCCTCTGTTCTCCGCACGGTAACACAACTTGTTTCCTCTTTTTCTCTCTCCGCCTCTCTCTGCACCATCTCCTCTTTCAAATCCCCCAGCAGTCTTCAGAAACTCTCCGGTTTAATTTTCCAACTCAATTTGAAACCGCCTTTGTTCTGCTTTCTTAGTCCTTTATTTTCGCACATTGTTCCCACATTTTTCTCTTCATCTCAGCTTAATTTTCTCATCCTTTTCCCACCTCTTGCAAGAGTTCTGTACCCGTCATAAAACGTTTGGCCTCCATTTGAACTCCCATGTCTGGCCCTTTGCCTCCTCTGTACGCCTGTCTCCCGTTTCTGTCTGCTTTTCAAAGCCACCCTCTCATTTTGTGCTTTCTTTCTGCCAACTGTGTTCCAAACAACACTTGTTTTTAATATCCTTTATGCCTACCCTTTCAACCCCTTCTAACCAGTGATTTTCTTTCCCCACAGAGGGCTCTTTCTATGAAATAACTTTCCTTTTTATCTCAACATTTGTCAGCCCTGTCCTCCCCTATGCCTATCAGTAATCCACTCTAACCTAACTAGGGATGCTGCATTGCCCTGGCATTTATCTCCCCTTTTGGTTGCGCGTTCATTCTCTGCTATTGCAAACCCTGTCTCTCTCTCTGAGTCATCTTGTCAATCTTCCCATTCATTGCCTCGCTTCCTGCGGCTCTGTGACTGGTTTTAAACACTCCAGCTTCCTCTGATGGGGCTCCTTTTAATCAAACCCCATTTTTGCTCCATTAAAACGCTCTCCCAAGCATAAACACGGCCAGATGAGGGATGGGAGGAGGGTGCAAACGAGAGCGAACAAATGAGATGAAAAAAAACGTTAAGAGGGCAGGAAGGAGGGGAGAAAAGCTCAGCGAATGGCAGCAGAGCTTTTACAGTGTTTCTCTCTTTTTGCAAAGAGAGGGGTAAAGTGTGTGAAAAAGAAACAGATGCAAGAGTAAGGGACATCCCAAGAGGCTCCCAGAGTAACGTGAGAGAGAGAAAGAAGATGAAGTCAAATTAAAAAGAAACGGAGGAGAGAATGAAAGAGAGCTGGCGTGATTCCCGAAGATTAACAACGACTCATTTTACACACATGCTAAGTCTCTTAGTTTCTTTCTCTCTGGAGTGGATGATGAAAGGCATGATCCCTCAGCTGTCTTCAAAAAAATGAGCTATGGACCCCCAAATCTCTTCTCCTCCATCCTCCTTACACCCAGTAAAAAGGATAAAGTGGAGAAATGAAGGGGAAAGATATGAGCGCACTCTAGTTAGTCCTTTCACGAAGACAAAGGGAGCACTGTGACAACCTTGATCCATCACTGTGAATAGGGGGGGGGGGGGGGGGGGGAGAGAGGGCAGAAGAGCTGTGGTGTTTGGAGGATCATGAGGGTGGAGAGAGTGGGCAGCTCCGATGGTTACATTCCATTACTCCTCTAAACAAGTCCTATCAAGTTTGATTTTTCAGTTACAGCAACAGAACGCGAGATGACAGAAGCTTTGGTTACTCTTCATTAGAAGTCCATATGGCACATATGATAATGAGCATCCCCGATAGGATCAAAGTGACCTTTACTGATGGAGGCTGGCAACATCTCGTCTGCAGTCTGTACCCCGGCTCATGACATTTTCCTGCCCCGATCGTTGAAAAGAAGAGTGCGACGGATATTATCTTCCACAACTGCCAGATGTTGATTAATCCCTTCCTGTTGCGGTTCTGCTTTCCGGTTTAAATCTTACAGAACGACCCGGCAGAGGCAGGGAGATCGTCTCTATTTATAGATTCTTTATAATAATGTAGAATCTGTAGGCAAGGGGGGTTTCATTTGGGGAGAGTTCTTGTCGTACTTTGTCCAAATAGTGTTGACCAGTCAGGTATGAGCTGGCTGTCTAAATATCTCTTCAAACAGATATCTGCGTGCAGGTACAGTTAACAATCCATTAAAAATCAAAAACATTAACTTGGATGGTAAAGCCAATTGTTAGGAGTGATAAGTACTTTAAGCCTCCTCTTTTTTCCTTTCTTTTTTTGTTTACTTGGACTGGTTCTCATGGGGGAAATAGGGAATGGGTTAAGTCATGTCACTGGTTTGTCCGATTGTTTAACTGTGAACAGAGAAGATACGTGGTCTCCTTTAAATGACGTCACAAGACTAACCTGAGCGGATGCAGCTGTGTTGCAATGAGGATGATGACTTGGATAGCTATGAGACTCAACAGCTGAATTTTGGAGAACCAATCTTTATCTTTTAAGTTTAAACCCAACCAAATAAAATAAGAAACCTGGACTCAGCTTGCTGCTCACCACCCAACCGTCCAGAGCAGCCCAGCAGACTGGCGTGCAGGTGACCTAAACCAGTCTTGTGTTTCCATTCATGGGAACTAGGCGCTTTCTCTGTCCCCTATCTGACGACCTAAGCTGGAGCCTGAACACATCACACATAATAAAGAAAGCTCAGCAACACCTCTTTTTCTTGAGGACACTAAGGCGCAACCGACTTCCTGGTAACCTGCTGAAGAACTTTTACTGCTGCACGATAGAGAGCATCACCACATACGGCTGCACAGTCTGGTACTCCAGCTGCACCGCAGCAGACAAAAAGGACCTTCAGCAGATCATCAAAACGGCACAGTGGATTGTAGGTACCCCACTACCATCACTCAGGAGCACCTACTCAACCCGACTGCACAAACGAGCCTCATCCAATTATGAGGGACTCAACGCACCCTGGACATCTCATGTTCACCATCTTACCCTCAGGCAGACTCAGAACAATCCACACACGGACAAACAGATTTAAGAACAGCTTCTTCCCCAAAGCGGTGGACATACTGCAGAACACGTAACCCAGCCCTACACCCAAAAAACAGTTTTTATTGACTCTAGCCACTTTGCTGACAGCGCACTGCACATAACTGTCAGTTACTTACTTAAAGCGACAAATGCACATATTTATATAGGTAAATATTTATTTGTTGTACCTCTTTAAATTGTATTTATCGATTGATAGATTGAAAACTGCTGTATGGAAGTGCTGCCAAACAAAGTTTCGTTGCATCTCTTTGCAATGACAATAAAGTGCCTATCCTATTCTTTATCAGTGGTTCGCCCGTCATGTTAGAGTTGGCTTATGCCTTGAATCATGCCTCTAGCCCGTAACACAATTAGCATTTAGGTTTCCAGACTTCCTGGAGAGCCTCAAAATGATCAATCCAACCTCCATTAAACAATCAAATACCTCTATTTTAAAACCTGTTTTCTTCTCCACATGAGGACAAACCTGACAAAGCCTGCATTTTAACTTAACACAAATTTGCATCATGATATTGTTATTTCAACCAAGGAGGCAGCGATTAACATATTTCACCATGAACTGCTCTTTAAGAGGCTGGCTGCAACAGAATGCCTGATCAGTTGATCGTGATTTCCAGAGGCATGAATATTCATCAAATGATAGTCGATGGGATTGGCAGAGAGTAAAACATTTTTCACTTTAATGGAGAAATTTGAACCGATCTGAAGTTATTGTGAATACAAAATAACAACTTAATAAGAGTTTTAAAAAGTCCCTAAATATCAACTATGGTTGGATGTGTTGAAAGCGGTTGCCCTTTTGAATAAAGCGTCATAACGAGTAAAGTGTGTACTACATTCGTTGCTGGGTTTTTCTTCTGGAGCGTGGGGGGGAGCTGGTATAAAAGTTGCATCAACGCAAGTATCCATACCTGTCGGGAACAGGCGTCGATGTCCTTCGCTCTGATTTGGTACCAGTCAGTCAGCAGCTCTATGGGGGGCTCAGCTGCTCGGAACCTCAGCCGCTCTGGAGTCTCCTCATACAGGAAACTGTCATTGTCAAACAAGTTCTGGTCCAGCACCGCTCTAGAGAACACAAAGAAGGAGAGTGGAGCGTGTTTTAACTGTTTACTCACTTTTTGAGAAATAAGGAACAATAAAGCTGAATCTGGTAGAGATGGGATTTATGGCTCTTTGAAGGGAGCCGGATCTTAAGGAGCAGTTCCTTTCAAAGAGCCGTTCAAAAGACTGGCTCTTTGGCTCATTGTTATATTTATTTATTTTTTAGAAGTCAACCAGAGGTAACTCGTTTTTATCAAGGAAACAATCAATGGTAGCATTTACAATATAAGATTTGGATCAGAATAATTCAAACTTGCACATCCCACCAATATATATACTTTATTGGTTGGAATTATTCTGAAATATTGATTATAATTTCATTTGGCATTGCAAACATTCCATAAGATGTTGCCATATCCCCAGGCTTCGACAGTGAGATCACTATTTTGAATTTTCCCTCACCTAAAAAACTTTGCGGCACTATAAAAACTACACAGGCTACAGATAACTTCCATGCAAAACAATTTTACTGTAAAATTCTCCACACAAGAACATTTTAACAATACAGAAAAAATATAAATTAATAAATAAGAATAATATATATGTATATAAAAAATATAAATACAACTAGAATAAAAATTAGGACATTACAAAAATGTGAATGCAAAATTGTACTACCCCACCTGGTGTTTCTACACCTGAACTACTTTACAAACAGGAGCTCAGCTTCTTGACTCGAATCCACATCCAAACAATGTAAACAATGACAAAGTGTAGACAATAAGTGTGAACAAAAGACTCATGGGGCACGCAGGTGACACGCGAAGGCAGCGTGGGCAATATGCATATAAAAACGGCTCCCAAATGAACGGCTCGCAACTGCAAATCTGTTCTCATAGTTCACTTAAAAGAGCCGTTCAAAAGACCGACTCGTTCGCATCTCTAGAATCTAGGGATGTTTCATAAAAGCCACAATCTTCATCAAAAGATAAAAAAACCCACCAGTTAATTCATTCTATTTACAAGTTTTGTGAGGAGCTTGAGCCAAATTTTATCAATTGCTCGAGGCATTAAAGCTGAACTTTTATACAAAATCTATTAAAACCTCATTAATGTGTCCCACTGCTGACGTGGTTACACAGTAAAACTGTATTTGAGCCAATCCCACATTCCCTTTCCTGCTGCAGAATATACATATTTGGCATTTCAAAAATGTAAGTAATATATTCATGTTTGATTAAGCTGTCAGGGCTCTCTAGAAACCGATGGGTATGAGTTTGAGAGTTAGCAACCAGTGTTGATTTTGGTGGTGTGGAATTTCTAGGGACTGATAACACAATTTCACAACCAAGATCAGGGTGAGATCAGAGGAAGGAACAACATTAATGTGAAGAAAATGGGCAGAGTCAGGTGGGAAAAAATTAAAGTACTTGGGAAAAAGTACAAGTCACAAATACAACCCTAAACATTGCTGGTATCACACAGTATCACTATTTCAGCCTGCATTCCCTTGCCAACTACAACCCAATTGCCAACTGATTTTATGACTGCTCACCAAGGAGCAATAAAAAAGAGGCTTCTAAATAAAATTGTAAATGAAGCTGGCTCTATACAGAAGCCGGCAAATGGCATAAATTGGCAGAGCAACAAGATTTGGTATTAGTTTGCTATGGTTCTGTTTTACATTGAGATAACAGGATGTCATGTTTTGTTCCACATAATGATGCCAGCACAAGCATCTGGCCTGCATGGAGCGAGAATAAAAACAACTCCTCACTGCAAGAGGCTTTGTTATCATGGGGATGGAGGGATTTCATTATGCTACGTATCAGTATTTCTCGTTTCAACTTATTTTAATGTCAGTGTATGTTTGCGGTTTACCTGCACTCCTCTGCTTCACACCAGTCCATCTCTCGGTGTCTCTGCTCATCCCATGGGATCAACACCAGCTCACCTCTGTCATCCAGACTGAGAAGGCAGGGGGAAAAGAAGAAAAAGAAGGAGGGGAAGAATAGAAGCAAAAATTTGAGGGCTGATTTCAGGGTTAACAGACAAAAAAATTAACCTGCCCCACACCCACCTACCTGTCATGGCACCTTATAAATCAGCAGAGGCATTTACCGTGTTGGACTAAACATGGTCATAAACTACAGGGAAACTCTGGTGAAAGGTAGCAACATCCGGGAAATTGAAACAGCCGGAGATAATAGGGGGAAGAAGGGAGGCAGGGAAAAATAATAAAAGCCTAACAATAAACAAGTCAAAGAAGTTTGGGACGGAAGAGAGTCGTGCCTCGGTTGCAAATCGCGGGGACTTTTATTCTCTACACACCATGTTGACGCTAAGCTTTACTTCTTCCTGGTCTCCTTGAATGTGACAGGTATGAGGAAGATGAATCGGAAACACACACGCAAAGCAACCAAAGTGAAGAATGACTGTAACCCAGCATGTCACTGCCAACGAGACTCACAGGCGTTTATGAATGCATGCACCCAATCTGAGGAACAGGGATGAACCAAGGCTGTTTTATCTCATTCCAGTATTGCTGCGCTTGTTATCTATTTGTCCAAACATAGACAGAAAAATATGTACTGAGGCTGTAAAACTCAAGGAGATAGAGCCGGCTACAAATCATCTATAGCTTTGGCGCCATTAAAGGCCAAGTGCACATGCGTTGCAGCAGTTTTTCAGCACTGCCATAAATTCTTTCCAATCAAAAAATACATAAGAAGAGTCTTGGTAGTGGATGTGATTTATGTCAATGCACGAAAGTGGTACCTTTTTTACAAGAACTCTGGCAGAAGTTCATATATTATGATTGGAGTTTTAACACAGCGATGACAGGAAAAAAGTCTAGATTCCTACCCTAAATGCCCACAGAGAGTGAAGCTTTTCGGCTCCCTGCTCCTCTTTCCTCACTAGAGTCAGCCAGGTTAGAGGGTGGAGAGTAAATATTGGTGTAAGAGCTTGAATATCGATGGAAGGAATGAATTATTCCTTGTCCACTCCCCCTAATCTATGTCCCGTCAGCCTGAGAGAAGCAAGAAAAGGAAAGATGGGTGGAAGGAAAATGGAGATGCAACGCAAACTTGGGCCTTTAAGTTTATTTTGATTTCCACTAGGCCATGCCCGTCAAGCTACGAGCAAAGTTTTCATTATAAAGCCACCATTATTCTGCATTTTTCCACGCGTCTTAAGGTCCTCTTTGCAGATCTAATCAATATTACAAGAGAGTATATATTTTCCCTTGCAGTGAAGCAGGACTTCGGCGTATAGCAAAGTGAGCTCCAAACAGATGGCTTCAGCCGGCTCCGTCTGCTGCAGTGTGGCAGCGAGCGAGCGCTGTTGGGAGGAGCAGTTGGAGCTCACAGGCTGGGGAAAATAGGAAACTGCCCCACAGCGTCAGAGCCATGATGGATGCTCACTGCAGAGCCACAGCTGCCTGACCTCCATACAAACTCAGACGTGGCTAATAAAAGAGAGCGAGGCAGTGTGTGTGTGTGCGTGGATGTAAGCCATGAGAACAGTCCTTTTAATTTTTTTGGCTTATAAATAACTTTTCTTAAAGTGTTTATTTTATGAATGTGGGTGTAGAATTTAAATACCTCAAATTCTGGTAGAGATAATTGATGAATCATGTAAATGAGGGAGGGGAAAAATGAAGGCAAAGTTGGAAGGCAGGAAGTAGAAATGCTGGTGACACGAAACTAAAAGGCTTAATGGACAACTGCCTGCACTCATCAGTGATTTCAGTCTCTTACTTCTATTTGTGGATCATAAAAGACGTAAGGAGTGACTTCTTTTCCTCCCAAACACTTCATCATTTTCTTACAAGGGATGCAAAGATACACTCAACTCATGATGTTACATGATGTGGTGCGATGTAATGCATTATGGTACGACATTACTAATAACTGTACGTTATGATACTGTACGTTAAGATATGATACGTTATCAAACTATACGAAATGGTACGATAGTACAAAACAATACGGTACGATACAGTATGATATGATACAATACAATACGATAGATTACGATACGATGCAGTGCGACAATTCACAATACTACTTTTATATCAATCTTTCTCAATCACACCAACAGCTTTAGAAAACTCTTAAAGGTGACATATCACGCTTTTTTCATCAATATATATTGGTCTAAGAGGTCCCCAAAACATGTCTTTAAAGTTTATGCTCAAAAAAACACTTTGAAATCAGATTTTGGTCTGCCTGAAAAGTCCTCTTCTTCATTCCTCATCAGAACACTCTGTTTTTCCTCTGACCACGCCCCCTCCGGAAGTGGATGTGCCTCGGCTGTCCAGCACGTTGATCTAATGTTTACATGTTGGCTGAATATACACGGCTGCTCATAGATCACGTTACTTCAACCCTCTGAATCTGATCCTGACGGAGAGGCGCCTGTAGCAGGACCTTTCTGAACGATTGGTCACAGATTTAGTGTTTCTTGTTGTTTTATTTGTCAGTATGTCGACGTGTGTCTTGGTACACAGCTACAGCTATAGCTATGAACATGTAGCTATGTGGCTATGCTAATTAGCACTAGCACTTATCCATGACAAATAAAAATCATCCACTAGATCTTCAAATCTGCAGACGTGGGGAGTAAAACCGATCTCTGCCAGAAAGGCAGCAGGACCTTTCTGAAGGATTGGTCACAGATTTAGTGTTTCTTGTTGTTTTATTTGTCAGTATGTCGACGTGTGTCTTGGTGCACAGCTACAGCTACAGCTATGAACATGTAGCTATGTGGCTATGCTAATTAGCGCTAGCACTTATCCATGACAAATAAAAATCATCCACTAGATCTTCAAATCTGCAGACGTGGGGAGTAAAACCGACCTTTGTGTTTATTAAGACAGCCTACAACTAGCATGCCTCCCTCCTAAGCTCCTTGTTAGCACACATTTGTGCAGGTAATGAAAAACGGGGGAGGGATTCAGTATTATTTTGTACAGTCTATGGACTGAACAAGCTCCGAGCTCTGACTCCGTGACAGACCGGATATTGTTGTTACGTAACAAAAACACGGAAGTCTGAAACGGCTCGTTTCACACACATTTACAGAAAGGTGGAGAAATCAAAACAGGGGCAGAATGGATTTTTTTCATTCTCGGGGGGTTTGTAGACATGCCAGGGACACATATTTCAGGTAAAGAACCATTAAAAAGTCAATTTTGCATGATATGTCACCTTTAAATGCCGCAAGGTTTCATTAAAGAGGTAGTTTCTAAGTATGTTTTACATGGTCACTCTTTAAATCTAAACAACAGCCATGTAGACTAGTGATTTTCGACCACTGTGTCGTGGCACACTAGTGTGCCGTGACAGATCGTCAGGTGTGCCGTGGGACATAATCCAATTTCACTTAATTAATAAAAATAAAAAATTATTCATATACTGCAAATAATTTGGCATGTAGTGCATCTGTGCCTGCAGTGTAGTGACTGGCAGAGTAATTTAATACTCGTCATACTGACCTGCGCTACCCACCCACTGGGTGGCAATAAAGCGCAATAATTACCTTGTTAATTTAAGACAATAGAATTAATGATGCGTGTGAGAGGTGTATGTGACAAGAAGTAGGCGTACAACAGCGATGGATAAATATTCAAAAATGAAAACTCCAAACTGGGCCCTGGATAAATTCTAACCTGTATGAAGAGCGTAATATGGGGGGGTTGAAAAGGCAACTTTTATGAGAAAAACTACAACGGTGTCTGCGAGAGCTCTCAAAGCGAGCTACTTAGTAGTTGAACTCGTAGCCAAATCAAAAAAGGCACACACTGTGGCAGAGACATTAATACTACCTGCAAAAGCCATTATAAATGAGATGCTTCGCCTTGACACAGTTAAAGAAGTAGCCAAAGTCCCTCTCTCAGATAAATAGATTCATAAATTGAGAAACTAAATGTGTCATTTTTTTCACACTTTTGGTTGGTGGTGTGACTAAGGTTTTTTTTTAATGTAAGAAATATGCCTTGCCTCAAAAAGGTTGCATTGCTTTGCGGATCACTGATTTGAATTGTCCCTTACTTGTACCATTATATCCTTCTCCTTGCATATCCAACTCTATCACCTTCAATATTGCTTTAACCCCAAATCAGAACTGCACAACAGAAAAAGGTGAGCAGTTGCAACCAGTGCATCTAGTTATCTACAACTTTTTTTTTAAATTTTAAACCAAAATTTGAGATCTTTCCCTTTTGTTTCAGAGCAATGTTTGACAGCCTTTTACTATGTGTGCCCAGTGCACACATTTTGGTAAAGTAAGTATGAGCCTTTATAGGTGGCTGTTTTTCGAAGACAGCAAAAAAGATCGGCGCAGTCTAGAGGTGAGAACAGAGAGGAAGAAGTGAGAAACATAATGTGAAACAGAGTGACAAGTGCATTTCAGAGAGGTGTGAATGTTGGTATTTTAGACTTCAGAAAGGGCACACGTCAATGTGATAATAGTGCCACTGCTTTCATGGCACACAAAGACATCTTTGTGTAAAAAGGACCAACGTGGAAACCAATAGGCGGCAAGCTTATTTGATGTATTTCTTTTTTATTGCATTTTAAGATTGAACCTGATAAAACAGACTTTTTTCAAGAACCGTTTTAAAATGTGGTCATATACAGTCTCGATGTATCCCTATGAGTTCTCCTTTATGGATTCCTCTTTGTAAGGCACTCAAGTCTAAATTGTGATGCTGAATACTTATATAGAAAATAATAAATTGGTTTATGCGGAGTTCAAAAAGTATACATGTTTACCCTCTTGGCAGCATCTGTAAAGCCACATTTAACATTTAGTTTTCTTGACATGTTCACCTCTTTACTCTGACAGGATAATTGAATCGAAACATCTCATGAAAATTGCACCATATATAAGAGACGGCAGCACTTTACATTTGCTTTGAGTGTCGGGCGGCTGGAGGCATTCACGCACTGTGCTTCAACCTACGCTGCACCACTTCTCATAAAAGCAGTCAGAGATTATGATTTTTCCTTTAGTTACTGTAACTAACGCTGACATCTGCAGCTGTGTGTGAGTGTGTGTGTCTCACCAGGCTTCAGGCAGCAGGATGGTGTACTCGTGTGGAGAGGTGGTTTCTGGGAAGTTGTGGAGGACAGCTAGCCGGTGCTGGAGGAGTTCTGCTCCATGGTACGTGAAGAGAATATCCAGAGCCTGCACGTTACTCTCCTGTAGGCAAACAACAACTGGATGATCCAGTAGCTGAGGACTTGAGCTGAATTTCAGTGGTGTGTAGTTACATTAGGCAAAAGTGGTAGCATAAAAACTGATTCATTTTTTCAAAATAGACAAAGTTAGCCATTTATAGACTCAGTTCACAACTAATACAGTATTATACAACAATTATGTGATACATCTTTTCTTCAAGAACTTTGTAATTGTTGTGACTGATCTGATGAGATAGGGTTGTTTGTAATGCTAACAAACTGTATCGCTTTTCAAGAATATGTAACTGGTAACCTGCAAAACGCACGGTCCTCACTCAATTGTCTGCAAGTCAATTTCTAAAATTCAATAACATGACTAAACAGCTTATCCTTATTTTGACTTCGCCCCAAGTCTTATTTTACTGTCAACCAATGAAAGGCCACCCTTCCAAATACAGGAAGTCTGTAGCCAAGCTCCTTGCACATCAACTAATCTCTAGAACAGGAGTTCCCAAAGTGTGGGTCGGGACCCCCTGGGGGGTCATGAGACACAAATGGGGGGTCGTGAGATGTCCTCAAGAATGTTTTTTTTTTTAGTTATCTAAAAATATGTATTATTATTATAATTTATCTTTGTTTATTTACCTTGTTTTCTTATGTTTACCTTCCTTTTTACTGAATAAAGTATTTCTGATTCTGATTATTTTTGTTTGTACTGTTAATTATTATTATTTGTTTATTATTATCATTATTTATTATTTATTTATTTTTTCTTTTCATTGTTGGTTTTGTATTACTTATATATAATTGTTTAACTTGTGGTGAACAAATAAATACTGAAAAAATGCAATAAAAAAAGTTTAAACTATCTAAAAATAGTAAATTGTATCCATTTACAATAAAAAGAGACAGAAATGGAGCGACGCCTGCAAGCTAGTTCAGGCAGACAACTCGAGCTGCAATGCCATACACGTCACATATCCCACTCTCATAACCATCATCCAATCCTGCCCTCTGCCTCTCAAATTGGCGGTCTATTTAAACTGGGGAAAATCTCCCATCTCTCCCTCTGCCTGTCAACGCCTCTGCTGCTGCATGCCTATTGCTGATATTTTCTTCTTCCCCGCCGCCTCCCCAGCTTCCACCTGCAGGCTCCTGGGGTGTTTAGTATGTTTTGCTCATCACTCCTCAATGTCTGCATGTAAACTTATCTGCAGGGAGTGATGAGGCCGGAGCCTGGGCGCCAAACATGAATATGTATTTGCTGCTACAATAAACAATTTAAATGTGAGTTGTCTGACTGAAATAGTAGCTAAACTTGAAATAAAACCTTGAAAATAGAAAACATAATGAGTTTTCTGCCTTTCTTTTTGTCAGATGACTCCTAAGTTCAGGGTTAGTGAACAGTTAATATCAAAAGCATCAGTAGCAGTAGGTTCATTCATAACAGCACAGAAAACACAGACACATGCTCATATAGGTAGGCTAGTGTTCTACAGACCAGCTAAATGAAGCCACATTAAATCACTTTGAGGGACAGTGGGGGTCGCGAGTCTTTGGCATCTATATTTTGGGGGTCGGGGGCTGAAAAGTTTGGGAACCCCTGCTCTAGAATGTCCAAGTATATACGATTTGCAGGGCCTTATAGTTGTATACTCATTTCCCCTATCAAAAAAATGCTTCCATTGCAGACTCATTTAAATCACACCAATACTTACTCCATTTGCACTGCCGGAAAATTGGAAGCATGCATGTACACTCCAACAAAACCTTGATTTAAGATTTCAGGAGAAACTTGACAGACACTTTTTTTTAAAGCTAATGCTTATGAGTCATTTTTATTGTCTGATTGAGAGTATCACACAGGTTTTAACAGCTTGGCCCCCCTGCAGTGAGGATAAAAATGATGTGGTACTCTTGATCATCAAAGCTCCTCATCCCTGATGTGCAAGGAGACGTGTTCTGTTAATGAGGATAGCCTGAATAACAAAAAAACATCTAAGCACAGCTCCACAAGATGCAGCCTCAATCAACAGTTTTAAACGATATTTGGACATCGGCTGCAAAAGTATTACTAGAAATAATGTAATTTAAGTGTGAGGTTGAGGTGCAAACAGCATCATGATTCAGAAGCAAAATGAGAGTGCAACGTTACCCTGGCGTAGTTTCTTGCTGACAAAACAATATTCTGGCTGCGGAACTTCTTGAAGAACTCAGCGTCGTATTTCTGCTCGGCAGCATGAGGACCGCCAAGTATCTCCTAGAGAGTGTAAAGCAAGAGAGGAGGAAGAAAGAGAGAGATGAGACACATTGAGGGGGGGGGGGGGGGAACAACAACCGGGGTTCATATTATAAAATTTGTGAGGTGGCGGGTGATCTTTGTGGTGCTGCAAGAGGAAAGGAGGGAGCAGGGAGGGTGTGACTGCATATGAAAGTCAAAAGAGATGCTGTTTAAGTTTACAAATGTCTTGCTCTTTTAGCTCAAACCATCTGAAGACGCTTTGAGAAAGTGCGAGTGTGCACACGCAGACGTCAGGAGGGAACATTTGTCGCCCCGGCCTCTGGCTTTGACTGATTTATGTGTCTGTGTGTATTAAATCCCTGCACCACCCTCTGTGCCAGTGTGTGTGTGTGTGTGTGTGCGGGTCTTTAAGTCGATGTGTGTACGACTCTGTGTGTCTGATGGATAGCCTTTGAATGGGCCGTATGCAGACAGAGCCAGCCCAAGTCTGTATGATAAAAAACCCTAATATCATATTCATAGACAGCCAGAGAAAATGGATTGGGGCAAAAGGAATCTGACGAGCGCTGCAGTTACCATGACAATGTCCGAGTAAAAAGAGAGACGTCACTCTGTCTGAGGAGAATATCTAGCAGGGTGGAAAAAAAATAAATCTCATCTCTCCTCTCATGCATGAGAGGAAGTGCAGCCCTGCTCGTCTGTGATTTATTGTGGATGAGAGGGGAGTGCGTGTTAACATTACTCATCGTAAATCTGAATCCCGGAGCGTTAGGTAGTTGTAAGTGTCAAAGAACCACTTATAAAATGCATCTATCTATGCTAACATACTGTAAGCCTATTAGCATTAGAATTTAAGCATATTCTACAATGTAGCTAGATTCAAATCCTCTCACACCTTACATTTAGTTCAAATGTGGCTCACGTAAACATCTTCTACAACTTCTAAATATTTCTAAAGAGATTAGTGGGTTTAAAAGAGAGCATCAATAAAAGAGATATGAGAAAAGCCTCTGCGCTTTGGAGGGATTGGATATGAAAGAATTAGGCTGCCAACGGAAAAACAAGTGAGCAAGAACAGAAATCTTTCAAAATATCATTAAATGAGCTGCTGCAAACCTGTAAATGAACACATGATGTGCTCTATCAGAAACCTCAAAACTTAGGCAAGGCAAGGCAGCTTTATTTGTATAGCGCATTTCATACACGAGGGCAACTCAATGTGCTTTACATTAAAACATTGAAAGCATTGGAAACATTAAGACAAGCATAAAAGAGCACGGTTAAAATTACGAATATAATGAAACAGAAAAGAAAAGGAAAATTAGAAATATATTAAAAGTAAATTTAAAAGTTCCATTTAAAGTGAGTTAAAATGAGCTAAGATAGGCTGTGGCAAATAAAAATGTCTTAGTCTTTGATTTAAAAGAGGTGAGAGTTGGAGTGGACCTACAGCTTTCAGGGAGTTTGTTCCAGATATGTGGTGCATAATGACTAAACGCTGCTTCACCATGTTTCCTTCTGACTCTTGGGACTGAAAGCAGACCAGTACCTGATGACCTCAGAGGTCAAGATGGTTCATAAAGTAGCAGCAGATCAGCAATGTATTTTGGGCCTAACCATTCAGAGCTTTATAAACCATCAGCAGGATTTTAAAGTCTATTCTCTGACAGACAGGAAGCCAGTGTAGGGATATAAGAACTGGAGTGATGTGATCTACTGTTTTGGTCCTTGTTAGGACTCGAGCAGCAGCATTCTGTATGAGCTGCAGTCATCTTGGTTGACTTTTTAGGGAGTCCTGTAAAGACACCGTTACAGCAGTCTAGTCTGCTAAAGATAAATGCATGGACGAGTTTTTCTCCATCCAGCAGAGACATAAGTCCTTTAATCCTTGATATATTCTTAAGGTGATAGTAGAACAACTTAGGATGTTTCCAGGATAGGATAGAACAGATAGGCATCATTATCAATGTATATATGAGTACAAAAATAAGGCTGAACTAGATTGATTTTAATAGATAAATTACCTAGAAAAAAAACAGGGTATTAACAGTGGAGAGTTTTGAGCTAAAAAGAAGCAGCCAAGCAGCTTAAAGCTCCTGTGAGGAACTTTTGGTTTGTATCAAGTTTGATGCCGCTTGTGGACGAAGCAGTATCTTTTAACTCTCTGCTGATCCTGTCCTAAACATACAAATCTCATCCTGTTTTCCTAGAACAGTCAAACACATCACTCACTATCCACCTCTATCCCAAAAAATGCAGAAAACTGCTCTTTCTGCAGCATGCTAGTAAATAATTCATCTGACACCTACCCCCCTTAGCAGTAGTTTCAGGCACAAAAGTAACTATTTAGAATATTGTGTCTTATTGCTGATGCTTTTGTTCACTTTTGTAGCTCATAAAGAGACGCCAGTCTGTTTCATAACAAGTTCAAACTACCCACAGGAGCTTTAAGTGAATAAATAAGTTAACAATTCTGGCATGATAGATTAAAAGGATTGTCAACAATCGCCCTACATGGACAGAAAAATAAACAATTTCAGATCTGATAACAGTGCTCACACATATCAGTCATTCTAAGGGGTTGAACAGGAGCACGCCTAAATCTCATGAGAGTCTGTCATCATGAGACACTAGTTAGCCAGACATCATTGAGCTCACTGGCTCTGGATTGATGGATTGATTGATTGAAAAGTAGGTTATGATGAAAAAATATTTGTAGTACTTTTTCGTTTTTTTTATTTCAGGAAAGATAAGGAGGTACAAAAGTGTGTTTTGAATTTACAACCTGCTTCATACTACAATATTTTGTGATTCAATTATTTCTTATAACTGATCCACACCAGGTCAAAACAAAGCAAGAGAGACTTTGTGGGCTGTCATAGCACTGACTTTCTGTTAATTCATTGCTCTATCTCTCACACATACCTGATCAGATGTACTGTATATGTTTTCTTTTCCCATCTGCAATCAAAAGCTTAAAGCTTAAATCTATCTTTCTCTGTTTTTTAGATTGCATTTGTGGCTGACAGTTACAGCACTGCAGCTGCTGCTGACAGCCTACAACACATCACTCCTGTGCTTGGCAGCTCACAGTGGCTGCCAGTTTGTTTTCTTTCATCCGATTAATTTTACCTTCTTATTGATTACTTTTAGAGCTTTAAATGGCCTTGCTCCAAAATAAATGAGGTCTTTTGACCCCCTGTGTGACTGGGCATTCGTTGAAATCAGGGAATGCAGCTCTGCTAGTTGTTCTCACATCCCAGCTTGTGACCAAAAGTGACAGGGGTCTTTGTGGTCAGAGCCCCTAGACTGTGGCACACTGCAAACTACAGTAAGGCCACATGTTGAGCTTCTTCAAATCTGCTCTGAAAACACTGTAATGTTTGAAGGCTTTCAGAATTTAGTATCCCCGTATTATTCCTCTTTTTTTTCTCTGTTGTTTTTATCCTCTTCCCTTTTTCGTCTTTGTTTTGTAATGTGAAGAGCTTCGTGGCCCTCTAGAAAAATGATATAAAACAAGTCTTTATTAATATTTATAAAAAGGATAGCTGGGTGTGACCCTTTTGCTTCAAATTAATCAGAACTTCACAGACCTTCAGACTTTTTAGTTGGTTTGTTTGAATTTGCTCTTAAATTCTGAGTTGAAAAGAATGAATCAATAATCAATTAAAGCAAGATTATTATGAATTCAGTCTTTGAGTATCTCTTAACAAACTTCTAAAATGTTAGTATTCTGTCTTCTTTGTCTTTGTCTTATTTTAGAGTAGTTGATACCTATGAGTTTTGAGTTGTGGGTAACCACAACAAGACATAAGCTATGTTTACATGTGCAGTTTTTCTTTGAGCATTAACTCAGAATAAAACTATGTTGACATGCGCAGAGTTGTTCTGTGAGTCTAATGTGCCAAAAACAGCAGAAGAAACTGTTCCCTCTATATGTCCCTGTTGTTAACGAACACTGCAGTGGCAGAAGGTGGCGGTGTGTGGCAAGGCAGAACAGCACTGTGTGTATGTGAATGTCTGAGTGTGTGTGTATGTGGCGCTCCCACTGTGTGTTTACAAGCTGTGCCTCTCACACTCCTGCAACACCATAACAGGAGATAAGATCATACATTGAGACACCAATATTACGCTGTTTCGGGGTGCAATGTGTAAGTACAAATGCGTTGTGATAATGGGACTTCATTCCGGCGCTGTTGCAGTGTTGCAATCTGTAAGAGACTTAAAGTCTCCAAGTTAAAAAAAGAAAAGTTGTGTTGGCCACAGATCAGTTTTGCTGTATTCCAGCCATGTTTCTATTAATTCTGGCATTAACAAAAGCGGAAACTTGTCCTGTCACATGGAGTAGACATGCACTGTAAGAATAATCTTACAATTATTATGGGTGAGCAGCAAGCTGACCTGCACCAGCTGTACATGAGCAGGCTGATTATAATAATAATAATAATAATAATAATAATACTTTATTTATATAGCACTTTTCAATACAGGTAACAAAGTGCTTCACAGTGGGCAATAAAAACAAGAAGAAAGCAAAATGGAGCAATACAAAATAAAATGAAATAAAAAATAAAAAATAAAAAGGCTGACTATGAAGGCAGACAAAGTCTGCATGGATACATCACACCCTCTTTCAGTGGAGGTTCAGCTACTTCCTTCTGGTTGGAGGTAAAGATACTCCAAGATCAGAACCAACCATCCAAAAAATTTATTTATCCCTATGGCAATAATTCAGTTAAATAAGATGCATTAGCTACCATGAGTCAGCAGAAATACAGAGACTAAGGTTGTCTACTATAGGTACGAGGGTATGTACAGTACACCCAGCATTGTTTCATTTATTTGTAGTATTATGATGTATTTATGATTGTTGACATGCATCAAACTGAGAGTGCACTGACCAATACTGTGATATTTGCCATGTCTGTTGATGTGGTCTTATTGCAGTAATGATAACAGCTACAATGGATTATTTGGATCATTGTCATGTGTGTCTGGTGTGCTTCTAATGTTTGTATGCTGTGCTGCACCACAAATCGCCTATTTGAGAACATTAAAGTTTTCTAAATCTAAAAATCCAACCATGAAGAAATGATCGGATCAAGTGTTTACATGGCTAACTGATTATAAATGGTCCATTTTAACAGAGCTATACAAAGTATAGTGTGTGTGAACATCTTTCCACATAGAAGACAATTCAAATCAGTGATATGAGAAATGAATTGGAATAAATGTCTGAATCTATCTTTGACTTTTCTTGTTCAATGTCATAAAGTCTTCGTTGTCTGTAGCTAAATACAGGGACACACATGGCTGCAACAGGTGAAGATTTTGATTTTCAAAGAATTGTGTTGAGAGCGCGTAAACACAAATGTTATCATATCTTGACTTGAATATATCATTACATCACTACATTTTACACACAGAAAAATCCACTGTGAAAACAATCAGAGGATTAATCCAGAATAGAATTAAATCCCTCGCAGAATTAAATTAAAATAATCATCTTAGTTATGGCAAATTTGGACAAACCAGCCAGTTCTTGTTAAAGTAAGTGAAGGATTGCCAAAGGCTGATCCGGAGTGCTTGAAAAATTAGTGGGTGGTTGTTACCTCATATGTAGCTAGTCGGTCCAGGTAGGAGAGAAGTTTCAATCGGCTCCGACACAGCTCCTTCTGCTCCAGGGTCAGCCTAAGCATGCACAAGAGAAAAAAGCACATCAAAAGCAAATCAAAAGCATGTCGGGCCCTTCAACAAACACAACAAACATCACAAAGCCACCTCGAAACTCAAATTACAAGATTTGAATATGTTTTTCTCCTCATGCCCACATACTAGCTTTAAATTAAGTCTAAATGTACCTTATACTTACACAGGGAGCTATATAACAATGCTTGGAACCAGTGACTACAATACCACACAGTGCCCTCTAGACCTAATCATTTTCTGAGGCCAACAAATCAGCTCCTTATGACCACAAGAACCCTTCAGTTGTTATGTATGGGATGCTGGATGTCAATGAGGTGAGTGAGTGCCCTGTAGGACTCAAATCCATTTTCAATGTCCTTTAATCACGACCATAAATAAACTGGGTGACCACAAACACCAAGGCACTGGGTGGGTACTGAATCTACCAACAGTTCAATCACTGAAGGTGCTCATAGGAGGGACCCACAAGGCTGGAAAACATAGAGAGTGGTGAAGCACGCCCCAACACACACTCACAGAATAATAAAACATTCTCACAACACATAAACAGAGCACACAGGTTCAGTGCACCGGGAAGCAACCTGAACAGGGGTGAGCAGCGGTCCCTAAAACGCCTGAAGAACTTGGCCTGGATCAACCACAGTGTGACCACAGGGGAACTGACCCCTCCACCGACGCCTTAATCCCTAATCCCTCATTACAGGGGGCGCTATCAGGCCTTATCAGAGTTCCTCTACACAGACTAACAGAGATTAACACTGGCTCAACACACTCTCTGGCACATCAAAGAGCAAAGGCTTAGCACTCGTACTGGTGGTAATTATTGCTTTGCTCTGCCTCTTCACAGCAAAGTCAGAGAAGTGGAGGAAGGCGGGAGAGGGGGAGAGAAGGAGAGGAGATGAGACAAGATGTTAGAAAGCTGTGTTACCCGTCTGTTTCGGTCTTGACGTTCTATATGAAGGCTCAATTATAGATGATAATATAAACAAACTGGCCTCAGAAAGACAAGATGTGAGAGGACATCTGTCATTCCCAATTTGGTTGACTTAACTTTTGATTAAACTCTTCTTTGAATGCAAGACTGTCTATTAAAAGAAATGAAATCTGTGGAAGTGCTTTTCTAGCAACACCAGCCAGACGATATTTACTAATGGCTTTAAGATGATGGCAATGCTATGACGCATCCAGCTGATGAACATGATTGATTTCAGGCTTTCAGTGAGGTGTAATACTATTAAATGGACTCAATTTAATTTTCAGCTAGAAAATTCCAGTTGTGAACAAAAAAAAGTCGCAAAACTTCAGACAGTAACATTAGCCAGAGCTATACTTTTTTTTAGGTGGGGGGGGGGCTTTTACACCTTTATTTTATAGAGGAGAGGATGGTGGATAGTGTGGGAAGGTGGGAGAGAGTGTGGGAATGACATGTGGGAAAGAGGCCACAGGCTGGATTTGAACCCGGGCCACCCGCTACATGGGCGCGCAACTAAACCATTAGGCCAAGTCTGCACCCGCCAAAACTATACTTATATATAAGTGCTAATTAGCAAACATTAGCATGCTAACACACAACTACGATGGTGAATATGGTCAATTTTATACCTATCTTACACCAGCATCAGCATTATAGCACTGTCAAAGTGAGTAGCATGCTAACACAAAGAACTAATAAGGAGAATATGGCCATTAGCATACTAGCATTTTCATGAGTAGTGATTCAGGAAAAGTAAGTATGTAAGCATAAAAATGCAGATAATATGTTAGCACCCAGTTCAAAGCCAAGCGGCAATCTCCGGTCTCAAAATATGAAGCCAATGCGGAAGTGTTATAAACTGCAATACATCGAGAATCCGCTTGAGGCTGGCTGCAGAGACACCGGTAACCACATACACACCAATTAAAAAAAGACGATCTTTGCAGCATTAATAAACATGTTTACAGCCTGGTTAAAAAAACAGCTTGGCTCTCCGTAGCTCATTTCTCTATCAGCACACACTGTACGGGGGGTGAATTTTTTTCTAACGCAACGGTTCAGAAGATATTAAGATTACAAGTTTTTGCCCAAATAAGGACATGACTGACTTGACTCCCGGATGGGAAGACATAGCTGTTGGCTAAGAGGCTCAAACTCCGCCTCTTTCTTTTACACAAACCCATATTAAAGCTCATATTTTGACTTTGACAGAAGTTATTTCGAACAATGTAAAAGTGCTGTTAGGGGTCTCAACAAAAGGTGTTGTTTAACGATGCGGCAAGGTAGCATGGGATCATAGCAGTAGCTAGCAAAAAACTAGCCTAGTGTTTGTCAGACATAGATTTTGTTCATGGAAGTGGTATTTACATTTTACATTACAAGTAGTCAAGTCTATTCAAGTTATATTAGTCCATTCTGATGTAGTAGCCGCAAGAAGTGTTAGCTAACAGAACACTTAGCTGACTTCTGTGTTTCTCTTTAAGATATGCAGTAGACTTTGGATTGATGTGTTTCTCTGAGTTTGAGCATTGTGTGAACTGTAGTTTGATGCAAGAGCACAACCAAAACTCAAATAACAAAGCTTTAGTCCTTTTGAGACAGAAATCTAACAGATTTTACCTTTAACTTGTGGTACAAAATTCACAGAAAATGCAGCATGGTGGAGTGGTGGTTTGGAAATGGCCACCAACAGGTTAGAGGCAGCTGAATGTTTAAAAACAATTCAGGTCCACGTCCCTTGCTTCTAAATTGCCAAACCTACTGCCGAATTCCACTCAAGTACAGCATAAACAGTGTGCCGTACACTGTTACACATACAAATGAGCAACCTGTCTGTTACTAGAGGCCAGTGTAGTGCATTTGTAAAGGTATACATTAGTTCTCTAAATTTCCCTTACAATAAACAGGAACTCAAAGGGGAAAGTGTAGTCAAGAAGCGGGGAGAACAAGCAAAACACTGTGACACATTTGAATGCAGATTGAAGGCTGAGATGTTTTAGATGTAATGCGCACATCTTAAAATTAGACTGTTACGTATCATCACACATGCAGTATAATGTAAACAGTGAGGTCCCTTATGACCTCAGTGCATGTAAGCATGGTGTATTTCATAGCTATCAGAACTGGAGGTTATCACAATCCGGTGGCGTTGCTCCCTCATCTCTGTACCTACACACACCCTGAATATAAATATACTGGGCAGAGATTGAAAACATTAAACAGCCGAGCAAAAACTTATACACAAACAAACATAAACACTCAGAGAAATGGGGTGTGTGATACAAGTGATTGCTGCACAATGCAACAGATACAATTGGACTGCAGAAACAGGCACAAACACTGCGCCTCATACACATACAAATGGATGCCACCATCTGCGCGCACCCTCTCTCTCATACACACACTGACACACACCCATAGCTGGGGAAAATGAGAAAATGAGAGTTCTGATTGAGGTCTGAATCGGATCAGATAAGAACATAAACACCTTGCAGCATACTGCACACTCCCATCTTCACACTCATTTTCTCTTTCTCTCTCTCTCTCTCTCTCTCTCTCTCTCTCTCTCTCTCTCTCTCTCTCTCTCTCTCTCTCTCTCTCTCTCTCTCTCTCTCTCTCTCTCTCTCTCTCTCTCTCTCTCTCTCTCTCTCTCTCTCTCTCTCTCTCTCTCTCTCTCTCTCTTTCTTACAAACACAGACACAGACACAGACACACACACACACCGGCTACAGCTGCAGTATTGTCCATCTTGTTATTGTATGCAGAGAGTCAGAGCGGCGCTTATAATGGCCCTTGGCAGCATCTAAATTATACTTTATTATGCATACACAAAGTGATGAAAAAGAGGCTACAACATAAAACTGTGCATGTAGCCAAAACAACAGTTTTAAAACATGCTGGACAAACAGCACTGGACTGCAGCAGCATGGCAGTTAAAAATAAGAAGCAATAACGAAGTCCTGAGGAAGTCTGTGTTTATTACATTCTTGGCTAACTGAATGCAGAACAAGAACAACACATAGCCTATAGGAGGAAAGCTGGTAGTAACAAGAGCAATGTACATTATGTACATCCATCATTTCACTGGGTCCTTTAAACACAATCTGTGTCTGCTGAGGAGGAAATAAGTATCTTGGAGCATCTTATGTGGGAGAGTAGAAATCAATTGAGATGCTTTGACTGTGATCATTGAAAATGAGATTCTCCCTTGGACTGGAACTGTCAATAGCCATCTTAAAAAGCGACTTTAATAAAGTAATTCTCTCTTTTTTAACCCGACATGTTAAAAAATGATCACACTTTATTTCAGTATGAAAACTGGTTAATCTTCAGTCATAAATACATACAGACAAAGACAACCTTCAAACATGTGAAGGGGACAGACAGTGCACTCAGTATTTTAATACAGTCCTTATCTACACACAGGAGCATCACGCACGCACACACACAGACGTACAAAGAGCAGCTGTGATCGATACCAAGCCATTTCTGTAATGGTGGTGTAGTTAAAAAGAAATTAAGAGAATTATTATCTGTCTCAGGCCTCCGCTGCAGGCCTCTGGGCAACGTGGTTAGATCCATTTGTGAGGGGATTCACTGCTCCCAAATCCACACATTGACACGTCAAGTTAGGGACTTAGTATCTGGACAGCCTGGCAGACTGTCCCTGTCCTATAAATGGAGAAGGGGATAGGCATATTTAAAGAAGGAGGATTTAATGTAATGGGTTTTTTTTAATACTTACAAAATTATTGATTTTTTTTTTAACTTTCTCTTATATCTTTTTCATTTCCTCTATCTTTTCCTTTATCTACCCTGGACAACAGTTCTGCAATAAAGCTAAATAGTTTTATTACACAATGAGTTAAACAGAAAGAAAATCAAACAGGCAAAGGGACAACATAAGAGAGCAGGGAGGGAACCGAGGAGGAGATATTACAGGAGCTTAGTATTGCAGCATCTTTTCTCTTCCCTCATTCAAATGCAAGCTGGAGGCTCAGTGGTTAAGTGTCTGAGGTGAGAAGAAAAACAGAGACAGCACAGTCCAGCTACTGAAGCTTGAAATACTTTTATGCACAATGCTCGCTTGCATAAGCACGGTATGGATATGCATTTTAAATGTGCATCATTAATTTGTGTTTACTGCAGTCGGTTTTAACAGATGTGTGTAATGCATGTGGACTGGTGTTAAGCCTAAGAGTGTTTCATGAAACACGGTTGTGAGTATTTCCATGTGTGTGTGCGTGTGTGTGTGTGTGCATAAGAGGTGATTAGTGATCACTAAAGGGTTTTTCATTAGTCTTTCCCCGGGCACTCGACAACAAAGGCATAAATTACCTCCAGCAGATTACCCACTAATCTCAAACAACGCTCTCTCCCTCCCTTATCCTCATTAATGTCCCTGGCTTTATGATCCCCTCTCTGGTGTGCCACCTAATCAAACAATCAGTGTTACATTTGGCAGCTTTCATTCCCATTTCCCCGCTTTGCTCATCTTCCACCTTTAAAACCTTCACCATAATCTCCCCCTTTTTCTTTATTTTCATGAAATCCAAATGCAGTCTATCAACCTTCCGTTAGACTTGTTACAAGGAATAGTAATGATTTAATTTAAGCTCTCTAAACTGCAGGCAGAAACCTGCAGACAAGGCGACTAACACAGGTCAGCGTCAGGTTCCTATCAGTGGGATTTTACCTCCCACACAACAACTGCTACTGAGAGTCTGAAGCTTCTGGTAAATTCTGGTGATGAATTCTGAAAAGTTTGTTGAAAAATGGAACAAACAACCAGTAATATGTCTAAGATTTGTCTACAGGCTTGCTATGAGACTGTTAACAGATACTGCTTTTAGTAAACGATAGCATCAGTTTACTAAAATGCCCACAGTGACCATGCCAGCAAGTGATAGTCATAGACTAGTATCCGTGACGTCACCCATCTGTTCCTGAGAGCTGTTTTGAAGCAAATCGACGGCAGCAGCCATATTGGAAATGCGGAACTCAACCAGGCAGAGTGTGACGTAGTGTGAGCCTCCTAGCCAATAGCTATGTGTTCCCGACTGGGAGTCACGTAAGTCATGTCCTTATTTGGGCAAAAAATTCGTAATCTTAATATCTTTTGAACCGTCACGTTAGAAAAAAATTCACCCCCCGTACAGTGTGTGCCGATAGAGAGATTAGCTTTGTAGGGCCAAGCCGTTTTTTGAACCAGGCTGTAAACATGTTTATTAATGCTGCAAAGATCGTCTTTTTCCCATTCATGTCTATGTGGTTTCCGGTGTTTCTGCAGCCAGCTTCAAGCGGATTCTCGATGTATTGCAGTTTATAGCACTTCCGCATAGGCTTCATCGTTTGAGACCAGAGGTTGCCGCTTGGTGATAATCAAATATGGTAGATGTTTGCCATGTTCAGCATCTTTGTTTACATTCAACATTTTATAATTTGCAGTCAACCCTTAGCACAACTAATGCTGATGGCAATATCGTTATCTTAGCAGGTGTTTGAGGCATAAACCAAGTATTGAAAAAAAAAAAACTGTAACCTGGATTAACTTCGGTCTCGCCGTTAAATACAACGAGGAGGGAGTGAAAACTGTCGACAGAAATGTTACTGTCTGCAAACGCTGCTTGACACTTATCCCATAATTAAAAGGAAACACAAGCAATATGATCAAGCATCTCCAGTGGGAATCCTGATGTTACACTTCCTGAACACAGGACGGTCGAGCGACTTGAAAAGGTAACACTAGCGAAACAACAGCTGTCCATTCAGAATGCTTTCGATCAGACCTACCGTGCCACTTCAGATAAACACAAGAAAATAGCCCGTGCAGTGGGAGCATTTATTGCTAAAGATTTGCAGCCATTTTCTGTGGTTGAAGATGTGGGGTTTCGCCACTTAATGAAAACGCTCGATCCACGTTATGTTGTGTCCTGCCGTACACATTTCAGCAACCTTGTAACTCCCAACCTCTATGACAAAGCGTGTAAAGCCATTGAAAATGATTTGGCTCACACACAAACCCCCAAAAAAATTTAAAAAATAAAACTAGAAAAGTTCTCTTTACGCACAAAACACATACCGAGGTACGTACCGTATCATGGCCCAAATACCAAGGTACGGATCGTACCGTGGGTTACTTGTACCGTTGCAACCCTAATGGCTATGCAACACAAAGGGCGGCTTTCTCAGATCAGAGGGAGATGTCACTACAAGAGAGAGGTCAAAAGACCACTGAAGTTTTGGGAGTTCATCATCTGGCAACCATGAATATCCATAATAAGAGTACAGGACAGCATGCTTCATGGGACAGCATGTAGATGATGCTAAAGCAGAAGTTAGGTCATTAGCAAATTTTCATTTAGAACAATCAATATTTACAAAAATGTGGGGTTCAACAAAATCATCAGACTTCATTCTCTGGAAGTCATGAGTGTCTGAACCAAAAAATAATCATCATTCATCATTCAGTCGTTAAACCATGGATAATTGACTGTATATAAAAATGGACAACGTGTTTCAATCTCTTCTAGTTGTAAAAAAAAAAAAAAAAAAAAGTGAAGCCAAAGTAAACCCTACAGGAAGTGATATCTTACACTGGGGACTTCTTAACTTTTAACCTACCAATATTCATGTTGAATTAAAAAAGCCTCTTGTGACCATTTGTAGAGGTCAATTCCAATTATGGAAAGTTCAAAGACTTGTGTTAGCATTTGTTACGTTTTATCAAGTATACTTGTCCAGTGCATGCATCGCCACATTAGTCAATAGAATTGTTTTCTCCAGACTTGAGGCATAAATAACTAACTAAAACTGCACTTCTCAGAAAAAAATCTCAGGTGGACAAAAAACAGTATGCTAGGAACTAGCTCCAATGTCAGAAACCATGTTTGAGAAAATGATATTTAACTTATATTTTGATTTTAAAGTTTGACCCATGTCCCATATGTTAACATGGAGAAAGGCGGCATTCGTGACCAGAGTGAGTGCTTAATCTTTGGGCTCACTTTTCGGCAGCTGCCGTGTCCCCAGTCTTTTGACAGTCTGTGGTAGATAAATAAATGTTTTAAGTGTGCTTCTGTAAGAGCATGAGGACATTTTACTGAGGCAGATGCTTGCCAAGCAAGCTCAGGTCCTCCAGCTGACGGATTGTCTCTGTAACCACTTCCCAGCCTGGGTGATTTTGTTCAAATAAATGTTCTCCACTCTGTATATTCACAACATTGGCAGCATTTCTGCCTGCTGTGACTCTCTGTCTTCATCGCTGCTGTCTGACTGAGTAAGTGAGCCGACTAACCAACACTCTGAGTGTTTATGTACCTGCTGAAGTCGACCTTGGCCAGTAGCTCTCCTCTCTTCCTGCTGTCTCTCTCTTTCTTCATCTCCTGCTCTGCATCGTCTGACAGCATGTCTTCGTAAGGGACGTCGTCAAGGTCTACATCGCCCGGCATGATAAACCTGAGACATGGCATATGAAAATGACATACCTTAGCTTAAAAGAAAAAGTAGAAAAACAAAACAAAACAGGCAGAATGAGCCTGAAGATTGTTTTTATGTATGTTTGTGTGTGCCCTACCTGCCCCCATCTTCCCTGTTTCCTATGGCAATGAGAGCCTCGAGGTCGGTCCCCTTCAGGCCGTACATCAGCAGCTCCTTGGCTGCATCAACGTTCTCTGGGACACGCTCCACACATTCGTGCAGCACCCATGAGCGCTTGCAGATCTTGCTCTGGGTGGGATGTAGGGTTTGGAAGGAGCAGGAATGAGTTCAGAAGAAATGATGGAAGAAAATTAGATACAAAATTAGGAGGGAAGGGTGTGAAAATGTGCTACAAATTGGTAAAAACGGTGCGTGAAATAGAGTAAGGGGGTTGTGCTGCACTTAAGCAAGTGCTATACCGCAACCCACCCACATAAATATACTCTATAATTCTAAAAAAAAAAAAAAGTAATATTCTTAATAAAGATTCCCCCTTTCTCTCCACTAAGTCATCCCTCCTGCCCTTCCTCATTTCCTAGCGTCCCTCTTTTATTTCCTCTTTCTCTTACCAGATAATCTTGTATTGAGGCAATGCTGACAGTACTCTTCCTCCACTGTCTCTGGTAGACAAGGTCTGAATCCAAATTATACGCTTGGGCAAGAGACAGAGCCTCCCCATATTCTTCATTGTCAATCTGTGGGATTAACAAACAAGCACAAAATAAACACATTATGTCAGTACGATCAATATATATGCATGTTTTTCTTACACAATGTATACAATTGGAACGGACAAGCAAATGATAATTTATTCGCAGAATGTTGAGAAATGCGTTGAGTAAACAACACCCATAACAAAACATTTGATTTTCTATTTGAATATTAAGGCTGGGTAACAAAACATTCAGTCTGTATTCTGTGAGATATTCTAATGTTATTTTGTATTCCTTTATTATCCTGAGGGAACTGATTCAATCACCATGCACTGTGCTTCTAAACAGAATTAAATTATTAAAATGCATCGAAAGAATTCACTTGTTTTTTTAAGCAATATCTAGCAGTAGAAAAAAAAAAAAAAAAAAAAGACAGAGGCAGGAGAAAAGTCCCTGGCTCAATTTTCAATCACACTGAAACGACAAAGAAGCTAAGGTTTTGAAAAGACCTGTGGACCAAAATCTTGGGTATGCACTATGAATACTAAACATCCGTATCAAAAACAGCTCTGACGTAAAGATTTCAATCTGTGTAGCATTGTGTAACGTGACACCATCTAGATGGGGGTCCGCTACAGGAGATAAGGAGAGTGGCTGAAGACGGATAAAATATTAGAAAATATTTGATGAAAGTAAATCAAACACTCAAAAGAAAATGACACAAAAGAAGAATCTCGAGACAGATATTGGGCGGAAAACATTACATCATCAGTACTACATCACTTAAAGCTAGGGTTGGTAGTCACGGAAAACTAGCATGAATTTGAATGTAGCATGTCCTCAGGACTCCATTTCCGTCTAACCCCCCCAGATCTGCCCCGCGGATTCACGACCATATGATGGTGACTGATTCAAAACCGGTCCTCAGCACATCATTTGTGTTTTGCACTACGTCAACTCATGTCTCACTCAGCGGTAAGGAAACACCAAAGACTTATCATAGTGAAAGTTAAAAACACAAACAGACATGGCTATTGTTAGTACTCACAACTGTCATGCTAGCATTATCCAGTTGTAATGGTGACATGATATCAGGACAAAAGTTATAATACATATAATACATATACATTTTATGTAGGACTTACTAAATGTCATACATTTTTTTGCTTGTCAGAGCCCCTGTGGTGAGAGCTTTTAAGACTCTGATCCGGGCAACAGTCCTGAGCAAAGCACCTCATCGGGTCAGAGGGGACAGGCCCGAGGTTGAGCGAGAGGGGCAGTAAATAGAGGCAGGGGACGGGGAGTGTACGCAGGGGAAATGTACGCGTAGGAGGCGGGCAGAACGGCAGGACGGGATTTGATTGGTTTAATAATTTGGCTCCTGATGGCTGAGATTGGTTGGTGTTTTCCCAGGTTTACTTCAGCTGTAGATAACAGCTTTTTGGCGCTCTTTTTTAAGAACACATTATGTATTGATTGCCATCGGGACATAATGATAATTTTAACCAATATAACAAAAAGTGTATCTAAATCTGACTACCAACCCCAGCTTTAACAACTTGACAAAAAGACAGGCAACCATGCTAGCTGCTCTTATCAGTTTGCTAACATACTAATGTTAGCATAAATGCTATATTTGTATATTTACCATGTTCACCAACTCAGTTTAGCATGTTAGTGTTTTAGCATGTTAACATGCTAGTGTGATATTTACAGTGAGACTACTTACACTCGAGCTGTCCCAATCGCAACACCATAATCAGGATCTGCCTCTGAAACTGCCTAAAATGCCGTATTGGGTATTTTCAAGTATGCAAATCAATGCACTGAGTTGATAATGTGTCAAGTTAGCCCCCCAAAAACTCACCTTGTTTCAGCTTGCTTATTATGTAACAATAAGAAAAAGATAAATAAATAAATAAAAAGATGGGATGCTAGCAGAGAGAATACACAAAGCTAGCAAAACATCAGCAGTGTTTTTCTGTGAAAGTTATCTGAGAGTAACTCAGTAGCTCTAAAGTTTAAGTATCAAAATTTTATGGAGGAATAAATGATCTGAAACATTTCCACTTAACTCATGGATTTATTAATGTGAACATGTTTAACTTAAGCATGGTAGCATGGTGATGTTAGTATTTTGCCCATATCACTTCTTAAATCAAATCTCAGTCAGCTGCTAACATGGCGGTAAAATCTTAAACACATCAATATGCTGCCTTCAGTGCTAGTAGTAGATGTTTTTGGTTTTAAATTGATCTGTTTTTAGATGCGAACAAGTCATGACGCTAAAGAGGTTTTATGTCATATCAAGGTCCTACAACATGATTTGATTCAACAACCGTATGACACCTCAGTTTATGCTGGCCACACAATGTGTGAGAAAAAAGTGTGAGAGTGCACTGACTGACTGACACACACACATGCACACGCACACTCACACACACACAGCATATCCATCTCTTTCTGTGTGTAGGAGTACAAAGCAACACATTAGCCAGACTGTGATTCCTCCAGGGCAATAAGAACCCCACACAGTTAAACCTCACGTAGGAGGACATCAAAAACTGCTTCTTTCTCTCTCTGGAGTCAGCTAATAAAACTGTTAGCAGCCCTGGCAGTGTGCTACTTATGCAGGCAGGGTTACACTACTAAACTCATCATCAAACTGCTCCACACATGAAGGCACTGACTTGAGGAAACAACCTGGAATCACTTGTTCTGGCCCATTCACAATCAATTGGACTACAAAGCTAGAGAGAGGTGAATGTGTGAGGGGAGGTCAGGTCATTGTGACAGCTGTGTGTGTGTATAAGCGTGGGCATGTGTAGCCTAGAGGGGAAATGTCAATGCAACATAAACAATATGTAGGCTTTTAGACACACAAACTGAATAGGTATGCATAAGCAAACACTGACTTACAAAGACTTGAACTTGCAGACAATACAGACAGAGCTACCCCCTCTTTCCTGCACCCACACGCCTACATGTGTTACATGTGAATAAAAAAACAACTCAAACAGGAGAGCAGAACAGCAGCTGGATGAGTGCCGTGGGTACCGAGTGTTACAAAGAGATAATAATGATATATTACTTTGTAACTCTCCACTGTTAGGACTGATGGAGATGACTAATGGCATCTAATGATGATGACAATGATGAAGAAGGAAGTAGATGATGGGTCATAAAAATGACTGATGAACCGTGCTCAAACTTGGGACCGCTGAGAGCCGATACTGTGCTTTATGATAGAGCATGTTGTTGTCTTTGCCGCAATTTGTAGCGAGCGGCAACAACATCCATATTTCTAATGCAGCAATTAGCATTTCAGAGAAACCCCCGGGACTGAGAAAATAGCCTTAAAGCAGACTGAACATCTTGCTTGGTTTTCATTTCTCCTCAACAGCACTCTGGAGCTGATCCAACAAAACAATGGCACTTCAGTGAGCTGGCACAGAATTCATTTAGTCAGAAACCAATTTTGCAGATCAGGCTGCTATAATTCAGTCAATGACCACACGGATTCATATAACGTCCTGCTGGTGCTGCTAAATTAAGTGGGAGAAAGAAATGAAGAATTTCATGGTAAATGTGATATCCACCATTGAAGACAATTGACAGCTGCTCTAAATGTGACTCATGTATCAGTCTGAATATGATAAATGCCGTATAAAGGCGTAATTAGAAATGGAGTATCTTTGGCATATTAAATAGGTAATATCAATTTCATTGCCAGAATGAATTAATTCCAGCATGTGAGTCAGAGAACTGCATGTCAGCACTGGTATTTTTGCAAAGAGTGCTGGGCTTAAAGAGCATTCAGAACCAAACATAAACGCTGATGAAAGCTTTTCTGACTGAAGTATATAAGACGTTTTTATTGTGTGTTAAAATAAATCAGCAAACAGTCACAGAAATATGGTTTAATCCTGTTTATGGATTTGTCACCTTATTCTAAGGACTCCTCCTGGCTTAAGTACACAGAAACAGCAACCTGGAGCACAGTATAAAAGTCCCTGGTCAGACAGGTTAAAGCAGTCATGTCAACGTTTTGAAATATTAACACTGTGATACAGTCACTGTGTGCCTTAATAGCAAACCTACAAACTGGCTATTCATTAAAGCCTGAAAGAGTCATTCTAGTAGCTGTGTGAGGCTGGACTTTCGCACAGTGTGAGTGTTATCATGCTAACTAGCTAATTAGTGCCAATCCTATTTCTTTTGTAGGGATTTTTTCTGTAAAAAATACATTAATATAAGTGAAATTTCACCTCATGATGCTGCTGTACGAAGGGAATGAACAATAAAGTCACTGTTTCCCACACATTACAATACTTGGGCAGCCCTTGAAAGTATATGAGATCCCCATAAGACATAAGATCCCCATTTATGATCAATGAACAAGTCAATCTCTCATCATTCTCTGACCCTAATGTCAGATAACCTGCTGCACCTGATACACGCTCTGCAGCTGATCAGAGGAAGATGAAAAAGAGGTCCTTGAATGTGTCTCTCTTGGTTAATGCAGAGACTGAGGTGTGACATTTCCTGTTAATATGAACCTTCTCATACAGCTATTTAAAAGTTATGCACAGCTGGTCGCTACCAATGCCAACCCAATATCAAGATAAGCATTTTAAAGCATGTGTTGCGTAATCTGGCCACTTTTTAAAACGTGCAGCTGATAAATATGGCCAGATGATCTGACACATTCAGGAAGGCAAAGAGAAACGGTAGAAAATGGAGTGGTACACACCACCACTGCGTGAATGAAGAGAGGAGAGCTGTCCGTATAGTGTGTTTGTGTGTGATTATTAGGGTGGGCAAATTAAAGAGTTAGATATAAAAAAAAAAAAAAAGCCCATTTATAATACAAACTAATCTAATAATGGAATTAATAGATGTCATTACACAATAATAAATAAATAGTATAGTGTATTTGATGTTTTAATTCCAGGCAGCCCCTGTCGCCAATCGCCTCACCACTTGTACAGCGTCTGTCATAAGGAAACACTGAAAGAGCTTCTAATTCATCTTGTTCAAAACATTAATCCAGGCTTAAAGTTTCAATGCAGTCAGTCGAATAAAGTTGTTCTTTATTCTACAAGTGTTTTGACCCTTTTAGAATCCAATCAGTCCAAAAGTTGCTGAGTCATTTCACCCGAAAATCACAAATGTCATCTCAGGCATCACAAAAGAAAAGTCAGGGGGTCACTAAAGTAATTTTAGTAGACGGCCTGTTACTATGGACGTGCCAGAATCCAGCAGCAACAGCTACTACTAGTACTACAAGTACTACTAGTACTACTACTACAACTACTACTACTACTACAACTAATACTACTTTCTGGCTCTTCACTATCATCTCTCTCTGTTTCTCTCTCTATCTCCTCTATCCCTCTAACCCCAACTCAGCCAAGGTAAAAGGAAGTTTTCCCTTGCCACTGTAACTAGCTAAATACTGTGAGGGGCAATGCTCATGGTGGATTAAGATGAGATAAAAATCAAGTCCTGTCAGTAAGAGCGGACTGGATCATATCCTGTCTTGGTGTTGGGTCTTTATTAATAATTTAACATAGTGGTCTAGACTTGCTGTGTTTGTAAAAGCGTCTTCTGATAAAGTTGGTTGTGATTTGGTGCTATACTGTATAAATAAAGATTGATTGATTGATTTTGATTTCGACTTTGGCTATGCATGAATCATGATCATGAGCATTTTTTAGATTTATTTAGCCTGCACTAAACTGGTGGCTGTGCAAAGAGAGTATTTGTGACCAACTGAAGGCTGATTTATACTTCTGCGTCGAATTGAAGTCGTAGCCTACGCCTGAGGTCCATGTAGCTCCCGTACCTACGCAGAGGCCTACGCACGTAGCTGACGTGCACCTCCTCCAAGATGTAACTGTCCAACAGAATCGCTGCAGACTGCAAGCCCCATGGTTGGCATTGTATTTCCCGCATTTACAGAACTTCCGGGATCCCCGCTCATCGGCTGTGTATTTCATCTCCTCCTCTCTATTCTTCATGTAATCATGTCTGTATGATAAACAGTAACATGTATCAGCTGTAGGTTCAAATAACATGCTCTGAATCGCTGTGGAAAAGTAAACAGAGATCGTAGCGGGGCTGGAAGCAGCCGACCGACAATCAGAGAGACCACACTGCCCTCAAGCATTTCGGCAGAGAATTGCTGACACATGCTGACACATGGACGCAGAAGTTTGAGGTGCTCATGTCCACGTCGGCCCCTGCTGCGTAGGGGAGACGCAGAAGTATAAATCAGCCTTAGGGTATGTGTGTTGATTCTGGTGCCCTCTGTGGACAAAACAGTAACTCTCATTTCTGTATCTTGTCATGAACATGTGATAGTAGTCATTTTCATGAGAAATTGTCTTTCTTTTTACAGCCAAACATCTCCGCAAAGCTTTGCCTTGGAAAATGTAAATAAGGCTGTTTGAGCAGTTGTCTTGTTTGACATCGACCTAGGGCAGCATTTACAGGCATTAAAAATAACGATATAGTAATAGTCAACCCAGTCCCTGATGGTTTTGTCTGCTTTATAGGTCATAATGAGGCCTCAATGTTAATATGAGTCTGTTTCATAACTAGCTAAAAACTCCCCACTGGAGCTTTAAAAGTGAAAATCTATATACATCATTCAGTATGAATCTACAGTGAATTTCCAGCAGTGCCGAGTACATCATGATGTTCCGCAGAAATGGTTAGAAAGCTGTGCAGTTGAAAAGTAAATGTTTAACTGCAAGCCTCATTACTGGGCCTTTTTTATTCTCCCTTTGGCTGATTCAGCAATTTCAAAATTCTCTACATCAAAATAAAAATTTGATAACATGAATTCAGAGTTGGTGGAGAGTTTTTAAAGATTCAAGAAGAGGACACCAGGGAAGTCTCTAGAAACCCTTTCAGACTAACAAAGAGAGATATGCTGTGATATATGATATACTCTGGAACCAAAATCCCAAGTGAGGCCCCTTAAAAAATGAGATGCACAAGTTGATTGCTTCAAGAGTGAGATTAAATTTCAAACACTGCACGTGAATCACTGTCGCCTACCTTCCTCTGGTACACTCCTCTGGCGTGGTTGACCTTAAGCTGACCAGACGGTAGTTCTTCATTACAGTGCGTGGGCGTTTGCGCGGGCGGGGCGAACCGCTCCATCTCTGTCACATAGTACAGACCCTGCTTGATGTAGCCAAAGTAGCGGGCTTTGGGCTGAGGACTCCTCGTCTGAGTCAGAGTCCCCGCCGTCATCACCCTCCTCATCTTCACCGCTCAGGTTGCTCTCCAGACGCCCACACGCTTCTGAGCCAGCTTCACCTCGCACTGTGGATTATTTAAAAAGAAAAAAAAGGAGCATTAAAAACAGAAAGGTGGCAAACTTAAAGAAGAAAAGGTGGAAGAAGGAGGATTTAAAAATGAAGGTGCACTAGAGGGTTTTATTTGTAAGAGTAAAAAACAATACACAAGTGATTTAAACATTACCTTTATTATAGTGCTAACATATGGTTTATAAAGTGATCATAAAGCCTAAGCTGTCTTTTCACATCAAAGTACATCTGTCTTGTTGGCAAAAAACATAAAGAAAGGCTTGAAAAACAGAAGAACGCCTATTCTCCATGATTGAGACTGTCAGATTTACAGCTTTTGCCCGGATTGACTTTCTGATGCTGACTTTGGACCTTCTTTGCCAACAGGAAGTAATGAATGGAAAATGAAGCATGGAATGAATGCAGCACACTTTACATTTCATTGTGCTTAAGCGAGTAAACACAGTTAATTTAACGGCCTCGTGCCGGATCAGCAGGCTGTCTGACAACAAGGTCAAGCTGCTCGATAGGAAATCTAAATCTAAGCTGTCCAAAGAACTTCTCTCAACTTTTCTTGCCCTGTTCTTAAGTTTGTGATTGCCTCAGTGGATGAATATTATTGGCTAATTTTTCATCAGTTTGCATATTCTGAACGATGCCCCCTGGGTTTAAGTTCACAGGAGAAAAATGCTAAGCTCTGCGCCCAGCCAGGGTTTATGAAACATTTAGCACCTGTAAAATGTTAGCGCCTTAATCAATGGAGGAGTGAGCCTTCAATGTGCAGCACTGTTACACGACCCCATCTCATCAAGAACAGGAAGGTGCGCATGTACTAATCATCACAAAACATACAAGGTCATGTTATTCCACATCTGCGGAGGCGTAAACACACAACGAGCTTTGTGCTCAAGGTAATTTATAAGAAACATTAATTGCACACAACCCTCAGCTGTGTAACCAGCTGCACCACACACACATCCCCTGCTCGCCATGCCCAAGCAGGCTGATGAAACCTTTCCAAAAAGTTGGCAGCTGGCTGGTGAAGAAAACGCCTCTCCCTCTCCCTCTCTATCACTCTATCCCTCTCTCTATGCAATCACATTAAGACAAAAAAAAAACTTGAAGGGCTGAAATAAAAGGGAAGGGTGATGGGAGATCATGGTCTTTGTTGGTGGATCAAGAAGAGAGTCCACATATTCATCATCACACACCTTTATCATCGTACTAATCTCCATTTAAGGGTCCAACATTAAAAATGTAGAAGCTGTTGGCAGGGGTCTGGATTGTAGCATCACAAGTTTTCTGGTTTGTGTTTATAGTTTGAGTGGTACCGGCCACTCCGAATCAGCTGGCTTCGGTGTGAACAGTGTGTATGTAGAGCAAAAGCAGCTGGTGTGCCATCTGCGGAAATGAGATCCTATTGGCAGTAATCGGATGGCTTTTTATTTACCTCTATAGAGAAATATCTGCATGCAAGGGCAGCGAAAATCTAAGTTTAATCATAAACTTCAACTTGAGTGACAAATCTGCTTGACACTACGTTGCAAAAGCTAATCAGTGTTAGAATTCCAGGGTTCCTGGAATGCATCATAAAGATTGATCCAGGCTCCATTAAAAAAACAAGCACCAGTGTTTTAAAAGCTGCTTTCTTCTTCTCTAAAGACAAACCTAACAAAGCTGGAATTTTTTCTTGTGCATATCTGCATCTTGCAACTATTAACCTGTTTTCCCATTAACCGCACTTTAAATTGTCATGCTTATTTAATGATAAAGGCTCTGCTGCACTGAGTGATCCTGTTGTCACTCTTAAATAGATGCTGGTACATTAGGTTCGGTGCACCAGCTTAATGTGCTGTGCTTATCAAGAGACATGGAAACTACATTAGCTTAACTATGGCAGAGGGACCAAGCAGTGAAAGTTTGGATCCCCCAACCAAACAAGTGAAGTCAACAGTGTGGGAGCATTTCAGGGAACACCAAGAAAGCCAAGGAGTTAAGACGATGACTCACCAGTCTGCAAACGCTATTGCAAAAAAAAAAAAAAATGCAGCTAAAGGGTCAAAGACATTAAACTTGATGCTGCACTTGCGGTATAACTACCCAGCACTACACACCCAAGTAAACATATGCACTTCCAGCACTATATCATTGGATTTAATAATTGTGATTCAGTTTCTGCGATTTTATAATTTAGTAATGTTGTGAAATTAATGAATGCATGATAATGGTGGGGGCTGCACGGTGATGCAATGGGTAGCGCTGTTGCCTCACAGCTAGGAGGTTCCTGGTTTGATTCCCCGGCCGGGCAGGTGCCTTTCTGTTATGGAGTTTGCATGTTCTCCCTGTGCATGCGTGGTTCTCTCTGGGTACTCCGGCTTCCTCCCACAGTCCAAAAACATGCTCACCAAGTTGATCGATCACTCTAAATTGGCCGTAGGTGTGCATGTGTGCATGAATGGTTGTCTGTCTCTCTGTGTTACCCCTGTGATAGGCTGGCAAGCTGTCCAGGGTGTACCCTGCCTTCCGCCCGAAGCCAGCTGGGATAGGCTCCAGCCCCCTGTGACCCCTAACGGAATAAGCGGTCAAGATAATGGATGGATAAGAATTGTGATAATCAAGAAACTGTGATTTATAGTCAGACTTTAATTGTACCATCAAAATCTCTAATCATTGCATCTCTAATTTCAACTGTTAACTAACTCAAACTGTAAGAAAACGTGTCACTTTTTCAATATCATCCTGCTGCAGAAAGCCAGACTTTACCCTCAGTGTAACTTACTATTTACAGTGAAACTGAGACTCATCCGAAACAGATGAATGTTATTTTGCAAACAAATCTGAATGGGGCAAATTTCGCTGTGCTTTTGATCGAAACAGTTACTTCTATGTTGCTAACTAGACTGTTAGCAATGCTGGAAAGGGGATTCTAGGCTGGAGGTCGTCTATCGTAAACCGCTGGCGACACTGAAACTGACAATCATTCCCAGAAGCATGAATAGTTGTTAAACAAAAGCTGACCAGTTCCTGTGATTTCCATTGAACAGACAATGAAGCTTAAAGGGACGATATCATCATATGGAAGTTTTCATTTTTAAGAAAAAAAACATCCTTTTGAAGAATCACATCCACAGTGCAAAGGATGCTTAAGAAAATCAATGCACACATTTGTGCTGCAGAAGTTTGATGGATTTTTTCTGGATAACAAAAGAAAAGGTAAACTCACAGTTACTTTTTAGTCCCCAAACCTTCAATTATAAAACAAAAGAACTGACAAATCTATAACAGACCCTCTGCCAGTCCAAACGTGTTCCTCTTTCTCTCACAGTGCATGTCGGGCAGCTCCAGGCCTGTTGACCCTGAACTGAAGAGGTGCTTAAGAAAATGGATGTAAAGAATACATTTTCTCCTCTTCTATAATATTCCCTATAAACGCCTGAAGGCTGGGATATATTATGTAAGAGTATAACAGTAAGAGATTCAGTCTCGAGTGCCTTTCGGTAACATGCAAACTCCTTCTTTGTGTTTACTTAACCACACACATATAATACGCTATGATCTTGACATTTACCTCGAGGCTGAGGAAGCCCCCATCGTGTGCTGCGGTGACACGAGGTGACTGCTCGAACCACTCGCAGGATTTCCCCAGCAGGTTGCGCAGCGTCCTGACGGAGGAGACGGTGACGGAGCCGGAGCAGCGAGCCAGAATCAACACGTTGTCGCTCCACCAGCTGACATCCACAAGAGGGAAGTACTGCTCCTTATCTGGGACAGGTAGGAGACAACATAAGAGTATGCATATTTTGAAAATATATTTAATTTCATGCTGAACCTTTACTTATTTTGGAAAGGACATTGAGGTTTCCCTCATTTCCAATGTTGTCAAAATCAATGTGTAAGAGGCAGCAGAAAAAACTCAAAACAATTCATATCTAAGTGATCCATCTTTCTGGTATCATAACTCTTATTCATTAACTTTTTTGAACAAGTTTCCTCTTCTGAGATTTTCACATGTGGACACATCTATCACTTGTCATGCACGGGATGAGGACTCACACAGATTATTGCTTACACAAGCTGTCACAGCTGCCATCATTACTGGCCCAAAACTGTCAAAAAAACAGACTGTACAGCTTCTCAAATATGCACACACACACCTACACACAGGCAGTTACACAAGCCCAGAAACACACACTCAGAAGTAGAGAAAAATATTTGCTAGCCTCTGCATACACTGTCTGCTTGTACGTGTAAATAAGTGTATAAGTCACTGAATAAGACGTGTCAAAGATCATTAAATTGTATCCAGCATGCTCCGCTGTGTCAGCAACAAAGTCGGCTCTCTTCGGACCCTCAGGCCAAACTACCTTTTATTTTCTTCCTCCTCTCCAGCGATGTCTTCCACTCTGGGTTGATCTCCTCAAATCCTGGCTGCAGGGTGGACCAAAGGACCAAAGAGTACAGGGAGGAAGAGAAGAAGAAGAGAGGGAGGGTGGAAATTAATCTGCTAACCCTGTTTATACAGCGCACACTCGCACACTCACACACACACATGCACGCACAGCAGCAGTGAAGCAAAGCATACACACACTGAGCATAAACCGGCAAAACATACTGCCGATGTAAGTCCTCTTTAAGCTACATCTACTGTTTCATAGCACTCGCACATACACATACTTCTCCACACACACACTCATACAGGCCAAAGAGAGAGATTACATTAAAACAGCCAGTCGTGCATCAAATGTACAAAATATTTCCAGTGCGGACAATTTCAATGCACAAAGGTTTACTCAGCATTAGCTAAATCATGCATGCTTACACACACACACACTCAAAAAAACAAACATGCAGCTTAGAGGTGTTGTGTACCTGTTGGTCTTGGCTCCATGCGGCCCTCTCCTTGAATGATGGGACGTCCCAGAGAGACAGACGTCCGGAAAAGTGGATGACCGCCAGCAGAGTGCCATCGGGGCTCAGACTCATGCGGAACACACCGTCCTGGATGACACAAAAGCGGGTGCAATATCTTTTTAAACCCTTGTGCGCTTGCCAAATCCCTGCGGTTGAGTTTTTAATTATAATTGAGGACAATGGAGAGCAGAGAGTTGTGTTACCTTTTCATTTCCTTGTCTTGGGAAGAATCTGAAGCTGGGCATCCTGAGATAGCCTCTCTTCTGATTCTAGACGCAGATGGCAAAAAAATATGTGTGTGTGAGATATTTACATAAATAACTTGTGCCCCAACATGTGTGTGTGCGTATATGTGTGAATGTGTGTCAATTTCTCACTGGGTTGACGTCGTCCTCGTAGCTGGTGACCTGCTTGTAGTGAGGGGAGCCAGACAGAGTCCTCCAGGCTGTAATCCCGCAGCATGAGGCCTTGGATGTGCTGTCATCCCCTGACTCACAGCCTCCCACCAGCAGCAGTCTGAAGAACACACACACACACACACACACACACACACACACACACACACACACACACACACACACACACACACACACACACACACACACACACACACACACACACACACACACACACACACACACACACACACACACACACTTATAGAAACCACCTCTGTGATTGTAACCTGATGGATTTACTGGCTTATAACATGGTCATCGTGAGGTCATTGTCCCGCCTGGGTTCAAGCCAGGGTATCAGTGAGCATTCACACTACTGATGTGCCATTTAGCAAAGAAGCAGGAGACATTCATCAGAGGTCTGCTTTAGAATCAATGGCCAAGCACAGATAAGACACAAACAATACCACAGTGACCACAGTGATCAGTGGGTCTCTCTTTGCAGGGAACAGAACAGATGCAACAATGGTCCTGGAGTCAGGGAGGGAGGAGCGGGTGAGCAGAGCTTTCCAGCTCAACACTGCCCCCTAGTGTAGAGGAACTGGACATTTGAGAAGATCTAAAAGAGCTGAGAGAGGGTGGATAACTGATGGACAGACTCTTTTCCTGTCAGAATGGACAGTCAGTTCTCATACAAGCCAGATTTCGTTTGTATACTTAAATGTAATGGAGGGTTTCTTTAATAAAGATGGTAGACGACTGCTAATAAGTAAACATGCAAGAATTATTTTGTAGAAATTGGCTGATATTCAATTAAGAAATAATGTGGAGTTACAAAAGTGCAAGATCTTTGACATAAAGAAAAGAAAAGAGCAGACCTAATATGGAAATCTGGTTTATTGGGATTTTGTATTAAGAAACTGAAAACAAAGATACACAATTTTTCACATAGGATTAAAGAACTGCCAAAATGGCACAGTAGAAATAATATCACAGAATTAAAATACAAACTGCATTAGAGTGTAATAATCTCTAATGTAAATCTTAGTAATGCTGACCTCAAAGAAGGGGTTTTGCAGTCCGAAGCTGTTTTACAGACACCTCAAAACCCCAGTGAAGGCTCATATTAAGGCCACTTACTGAAGCAAACATACCTAGACTGCTCAGTTTAATGCTGTAGACTCTCATTTCCAGTTAGGTTTGAGCTTCTCATGTCTCTATGTAACATGATAATGATAATGTATGCTATTAGTATGAGTTTGTTGGTTTTATACAGGAATATCAGGGCTTTGGAGTTTTTCAGATGTAAAGCTCATTCTTCTATGCCTGATGTTAAGGGTGAGAAGATATGACGAGCTTTATATGTACATTAGATCAAATGCATCCAGGCTGGCTATGTGTGGACTTAAGAGACGAACAGGCAGGTGGAAAACTGGAAACCAATAGAGGGAAACCATAGACTGTATAAATAATGGACGCAGTATCCGTGACGTCACCCATCTGTTCCTGAGCGCTGTTTTGAAGCCAATTGGCAGCAGCAGCCATTTTGGAAATATGGAAATCAACCAGGAATAGTGTGACGTAAAGAGGCGGAGTTTGAGCCTCCTAGCCAACAGCTATGTGTTCCCATCCGGGAGTCAAGTCAGTCATGTCCTTATTTGGGCAAAAACTTGTAATCTTAATATCTTCCGTCGCGTTATAAAAAAAAATCACCCCCCATACAGTGTGTGCCGATAGAGAAATTAGCTACGTAGAGCCCAAGCAGCAACCTCCGGTCTAAAAATATGAGTCAATGCGGAAGTGTTAAAAGCTGCAGTTCATCGAGGATCCGCTTGAGGCTGGCTCCGGAAGTACCGGAAGTCACATACACATGAATGGGAAAAAGACGATCTTTGCAGCATTAATAAACATGTTTACAGCCTGGTACAAAAGATGAGTGTAGTCTGAATAGCTCATTTCTCAATGTCCTCTCACTGTGAGGGGGGTGAATTTTTATCTAATTCGGCAATTTTGAAGATATTGAGATTACTAGTCTTCCAATGAGAGGCACAGCTGCCTGTGGGAACACTGCAGCTGTTGGCTAGGAGGCTCAAAGCCCGCCTCTTTATGTCACACTGGCTCGACAGCAGCAATATGGCTGCTGCTGTCGATTGGCTTCAAAACAGCGTTCAGAAACAGATGGGTGACGTCACGGATACTAAGTCCATATTATTTACAGTCTATGGTAGAGCCAAGCCGTCTTTTGAACCAGGCTGTAAACATGTGCATTAATGCTGCAAAGATCTTCTTTTTGGAATTGGTTCGTATGTGGTTTCCAGTGTTTCTGCAGCCAGCCTCAAGCGGATTCTCGATGAATTGCAGTTTATAACACTTCCGCATGGGCTTCAAAGTTTGAGACCTGAGGTTGCCGCTTGAGTGCAACTAAATAGGAATGTTCCAAATGAAGCTACAAATTTACTAGTTATATACAAAACTGTGTAGTCTAGAGATAAAGAATCATCATAAACAGATCAAGATTGAGGTTATATGTCACTTTAACCAGACACAGCCTGCACGCAACTTTATCTCCAATTTCTACATCAAAACACTGCCAAATCGTGCAGCGCAAAAATATGCTATCTGTCGTCTGTGCTTGTTTACATCCTGATAGTAGAGCGTTCTAACATTATAGCAGTAGCATTCACCAGAGATGCTGCGCTGGCTAGTAGTGGAGGGCCCTGCTACAATTTCAGGCTTTCTATAATAAAAGTATTAGTAATTATTTTAAGCGACTTGTAATTCTTGCACCGACTGATGATGGTGACAGTGTTGAATCGTTTGTCCAATAAACGCACACATTATCAACTACCCTACTATATCATGTAAAAAAAAAAAATCCTCTTTTTCTCAAGATAATTAGCTAATTAATCTTGAAAAACAATTTAAATCTTTATTTTTCTTACACAAAAAAAAATGTCCTTGTGATTCTGGGTAATTTTCTTTTTAACTGAACACGTGTAGTTGAGTAAACCCCCCGATACTTCCCTCCCATGTGAAGTGTGAAGAGGTTAGGAGTTTTATCACATTATCAGGCTTGCTGTTTAAGAGCCAAATATGTATCTTTACATTTAAAAACATGTGGTAACATTCATGTCTGTCACTTCAGTAAATGTACAGTCTTAAATCACACCACGGTTCCTGATTTGCATATTCTGCAATTTTGTCTCCATAGAACTTTCAGTATACTGACTCTGACAACAGTTCTGATCATAGCTGCACATCTGGAAACACTCCTCCGAATCTGTGATTCCATCTGTTCACTACATGAGACATGGTAAACACTATCATTGTGTCTGCTTGATCCTGAACATGTGGCATCTTTCACAGATCTGCCATAATTTCATTTTAGTATGTTCAGCTGTTGAAATGACTTTTTTTATACCCTGTTCCTCACCTTGCCTCCTCTTATCTCTTTCTTATTCTCTCTGTTGCTGGCCCAGTTTTCACACAGGGATCATTAAAGTTTCATCTCATCTATCAGTTGGCAAACACTTGACAGTAGCTGCCAAAACCTATTAAGCTGCCAAACCAAGCTTCACCAGCCAAACTAAACCTGGTTTTTGTGAGGACTGGAGGAGCGTGGAGATGGGAAGAAAAAAAAAACAGTGAGGTCACGGGTGTGAGCCAGATTTAATTAACCCAAACCTCTGAATGCTACGTGGTGAGGGAGGCCAAGGACAACTCCGGCTGCTATAGTCGATCCCTGCAGGTGTTGCATTAAAAAGATTGGCTCATTAATTCCTGAGTAGGCATCTTGGCCCTTATCCACAATGTTACATCTCGTCATGCTTGTGAGAAAGTGGGTACACAAAATACTTGTATTTGCTCAGCGTTTTTCTACTATTGATGGAGCATATTTTGTTATTTGTCCCTGTTATTAATATAGATTTTGATGATAAAAGGTGTCTGCAGCAGTCTCAGTTCAACTTAACTATAATGCAGTACATTCACTCTAAGTTCTCGGACTGTGATCAATAAAATACATATTTATGAGCATATTGACGACACGTTGGAGTGTACTCACATTGCCCCTGGACATCAAATGATGAAAGCGCTTGAAATAACTCAGCTACTTTCCAAACTCGGTTATTCAAGCTGTACGTGGCATCATGTAGCATCATCACGGGCAATGAGTTTATGGGTGAAAAATTGATTCAAAGGATTTATAAGCATGTCTGTAGATGTTTGAATTTAAATGTCTGACCAACAGTCTTGATGAAACAGTGTTGTAATAGAAGCAGGCTCGGACTGTGGAGGCCATAGAGGGAAAGAAGAACACTGGGACTCATTCAGCTACCGGTCTTAGGAGGGTTTTTCTTGTAAGAGTCCAGTGACGCAGTTTTAGAGCAGATTCTGACATTTACCCAAAGTTTTTTTTGTTATCTGGGATTTGTTCTTGGGCAAAAACAAAATCTACTTACAAACATATTAGTTCTGATGTGTCAGTGAAAAGGCATTGGTTGGGGTGTTTTTCTTGATCCTGCACCGAGGAATAACCAGTATATTATTACATAACGTGTAAATACATGATTTAAGTGTAATCAATTTTTATTTTAATTATGCAAAGTTTGGTCTAAACTAGGAAATGTCAAACTCTGATTTAAAATAGAACATATAAGGCTGGAATAAGGTTGGAATCGAACCTGCTATATGGGCATGTAACTTAAAGCTACTGTTGGTAGGAATGGTGTAAAAAAACTTAACTTTTTTTCTGCTGGGTTTGGAGAAAAGGTCATAATACCCATCAGTACTCATCGGTAAGTGGAGTAATTTGAGACTATTGCAAAATCTCTGCGTTGGCCAATGTCTTTGTATCAAGCAATGTTATTATACCCTTCGTTCCCATTATGACGGACCAATCATAGCTAATCTCCTCTGTCCTGATTGGTTAAGGGGCGGCCCCTACTATGTCCTCCGATTGGTTATGAGTCCAGCACTATCATGATAGCGCACACCAATCTGTGTTGGGGGGCTAAGAGGAAATCTGGTTGGGAGGGATAATGTTACTTTGTGACTACCAACAGCAGCTTTAACCATTAGGCCATGTCTGCGGCCGTGAACATTATTTTATTGCTTTCTATGTTTAAATAAAAGTTGTCTTGATGGAGTACTTGATAGAGTAAATTGATAATCATTGTGTTTATAAAGCAGCAGCTCAGTTTTAAAGCTACAGCTACACCTGGGATATCATATTTAACTTCAAATTGCAGTGAATCTGTTGATATCAAATATACTAGATGCTATATATTGCTCCAAAAAGGACTGCTTTACCACCAGGCGTGTGACTTGAGCTCAAATAAACAAGCTTATACATTTTCCCTCAGCTTGCTTTCTCTCTTTCTTCTTTCTGTCTTTTCGTTCTGATACCCTCATATTGCTTTCTTGGGGTAGACATGCTCCTGCAGTATCACTCACTTGGCTCTTTTCACTGCAGTCAGATTCATCCCGTGACTCACGCTGAGCAGACTAAACCACTTTGCACATTTAGTAGGGATTAGAGGGGCCTCAGAGAGAGACCTCACATTTCTTCTAGTTGAAGAGTTAAGAATTTCATTCATTTATTCAGCTCATTTTACTAACCTTATAACAGCTATAACTTAAAGGGGAAAAAAGCAAACCAAAAGTGTTTTTCATTTCAGGTTCATCAAGAGCCGCTTCTTCAAATTGGGCCCTGGGTAGTCAAACACACCCCCCCCCCCCCCCCCCCAGCATGATCACATAATATAATGTGTGTGATCCGTGGAAGAAATGTTCTCTGAACAAGTAATGTCATCCAATGTATCACACTGTAGTAGGCATTTTATACTTAACAAATACAATATTAAAGCTTCAGTTAATAACTTTTGGATAGTGAGATTTTGGCTTCTCCTGTGGACAAAGTGGTACATCTTGTCTCGTCCCTGATCTTACACTGAGTGGTGTACTCATAAAATAATCTCCTCCTGCTCCCTTTCAACAGTGGAACATATCACTCACTGTGAACAGCTGCTTTGGAAAATGTAAACAAAGGCTGTTTCTAAAGGCTTCTTTGTCTGACAGTGGTTACAGGGGGTAAAAATAATCATCTCAAGAGATTGAATCTTGTTTCTTCCTATCCCAAATAAAAAATCATCCCAGATACCAATAACGTAATTTTGTCAAACTAAGAAAACATTTTGACTTGTAACAACTAGATTGCAGATATCTGGAATGATTGTTTTTCACGGTAATAATTCTATTGATATCCATAATTGTTATTCTGGACAGGAAGAATGACGTCATGGAAACCCAAAATGACAATTGTGGATAGGTAGAATTTCATTGCGGACATGTTCTGTGACAATTTTTATGGCTGAGAATTTTTCAAAAAAGAGAGAATATATCATGCATATCTAAATTATAATTACTGATAGGAGTGTGTTAAGACCACTTGCCATAACAGGCCTTAACTCAGTGTTTGTAGGTTTCATTACACCTCTGCCCTTTGCTGCATGTTGGCCCCTAATCTCTGCTCCCCTCACTTCCTGGGTCTCTTCAGCTGCCCTAACAAATAAAGACAAAATACACCATCCCACCCGGCAAAAAAACAAAAACGAAGGATGATATTGCTAAATGTGGCCTTCTGGATGTAAGCCTGAAGCATTTATTAAGCTAGATTAAAAGGTACATTTTGTTTAGATATGCATTTTTTTAAAATATTCCTAATTCAATCTGTGTTCCACAAGCTCAGAGTTGGAGAAAACTAACTCACCGGTGTCCAGGGTGGTAAATAGCCGAGGTGATGCCATGAGAGTAGTGAGTGGAAAAATTGAAGCTGTGGTTATCCTGGAAGTTCTGATTGGTCCCCACACTGAGAGGGAGAGAGAGGACAGACACATACACAAATAAAATCAAGTCAACCTATAATTGGACTCGGGCAAACAAACAATCAAAAACACGAACACCCATGTGCAAAATGTTAATGGTGCGACAAAGCTGTTTTGGGAGAAGATGACAGAGCAATTTAAATCCCGGCTGCAATTAAAATGAGACATGGCCAAATATATAATCTAATCTAAGTGGGCAATCTAAATTAGATTGGTACTAGAGGAGATGTCGTGCAATTTGTGTGGAGGGATCTCGCAGGGGAAATGTTCCACTGCGATGTAAACTATATGGAGAGAAGGGGAAGGGAGGTAAAGAAAGGAGAAGAGGGGAGAAAAAGAGCTTATAGGAAATAGATGAAAGATTCCCACAGTTCAACTCCCCCTGGATGTTTGGGTGTTCTTTTTGCCACAGTAAAGCAGCTGTGTGTCAGTAAACACACACACACATAGGGAAGAGCTGGCACAGAAAGGGAGAGAGAGATGACTTGCCGCCGAGGCTCAGCTATAATTCTAAAATTCTAATTCAAAGTGTTTGAGGGACAATATTGGAAAGCAGTCATATGAAGAGGAAGAGCGAGTTTAAGCTCCAGACTGAAAATGAACCTCTAAAAAACAAGCCAGCACTTCCAGAGTAAATCCAGTGCAAATGTCTCACACATCTTAATTACCCCCTCACACACATAAACTCACACCCCGGTGGCTTCAAAGGCAGAGAACACCATTTATCTGCCTCTAATAGAAAAATAAATCACCCGTTCTCTGCAAACATCACTTTGCACACAGGAGTGAAGGGAAGTCACAGAGTGCAGGATGTCGTCTGATTTGAGATTCAGCCCACAGACACAATCTCATCCTGTGTCTGTGAGTGTCAGCACACCAGGGCTTGGTGTGACTGCGGCAATCATACTGAATTAAAAAGGAAATCTGTGTAATAATACCTGATTAAATAATGCTAAATGTAAAACGGTAGATGTGTGAGGAAAGCAAGGATGTAGAATCTTGAAGGTTTGCACTCACAAACTCAGATGTCATCGATCAAATAGTCCAAGTGTGATTAAATAAGGATTGGTAAGCAGCGGAGTTGGTATTCAAAGAGACGTGCAACCAGCCCATTATATGTAGACAAACATGCAGAGCCCAATCATAGCACAGACAGGATGCAATTTCCTATAAAGGTTATTGTATAATGTACATGCATGCAAATGAGTTGAAAAAACAGGTCAGGAAAAAACTTTCAGAAAAGTTGTTTAAAGTTGTTGAAGAGGAAGTTGGGAAAAAAAGTAGCAAGAAGAGAAGTAACAATATATGTGTGAGCACTGAACAGACTTGGACTGTAGAGCTCTAAATGGGACTGAAAAAGTGTATTACATCACTCCGGTTCTGAGGGTTTACACTGGCTCTCTGTTTAGGTGCTTTTCAACAGCAGGAACTTTCCCCAGGAACTAAGGACCTTTAGAGGAACTATGAGCGTTTCGACAGTGGGAACCAGGGTCTAAATTTAGCTCTAGGGTAGTTTATCTCGCCCTGAAAATCCCCTGCTTAGGAGCTTCCGCAAGTGCGTCTGACAGTTCCCCGGTGTAGTGGTATTAAGAGTGACTGGATAATCAGGAGACCATCAGCTGAACATGTCAGCTGTTGAAACATGGAAGGAGTCTTCGGAAATACATCCTCCTAGGTTAGTTTTTTATTAAAATTTCAAAATATACTCATCAGATAAGCATTCAATGATAATTTAATGACATTTCTGACGGATGCATTTGGCTGAAAGTTGGCAGGGTCGCTCTTTAAACCAAAACACCAGTCGATCACTGCCATGGCTTTTAAAATTGCTTTAAGTCGAGCACTTTCGAGCGTTTTGAAACGGCTTTGCTACTTGTGCTTGTCTCATTCTAAGTGTTGATTCAGAGAATCCATTTGCAATGCAATATAACACGATCTAAAAGAGAACAAGTTGAATCTCCTCCCTGTTGTCGCATATGACAATGTCGGCCTGTCTGTCTCCTTCTATGGTGTCATCTCTGTTGAATGGCCTTCATCTCTGTCTTACTGCCTTCTACTGATCTGGCAATGTAGTACAATTACTTTTTTCTTCCCCATACATCACTGGCATCACCGGATTTGAATAATCTCCACAGGACTTCAGGTCTCATTGGGAACGCAGACAACAATTGGCCACAGGAACCATTTTGTTCCTGGAACAGTTCTTGTTGAAAAGCACCTTTTGTAAGAGAATTGATTCTGTAATACTAATGCAGGTTTATAAGAAGCACTGACTGGTTTAGGGCCTAAACATATAATTGATCTTCCGATACCCACTGAACCATCCAGACCGCTCAGGTTGTCTGGGGACAGGTCTGCTTTTTGTTCCCAGAGTCTGAACCAAACACAGAGGAGCAGTGACTCATCTGTTTATACAGCTGCCTTTAGTTAAACTATTTAATCCATTTAGTTCAATAACTCATTTCATTATTTATCACTGCACTATCACTTTAGGCTTGGGAATATTTTGACTGTCTCTTTATATTGTAGCTCCTGTTTTAATGGCTTGTTTTAACAGTTTCAAAATGCCCTCTTATAACACTTTATTCCCTCTTTGTAATGATTCCTTTAATGTCTACATGTCTAATGTAAACATAAGTGTCCACATTGAGTGAAGAAGAAGTGTCAGTTGACATTTAAGTCCTGAAAGCAGAACTGAGCAGGTAATGTCATTGGAAATGGAAGCCCTGACAGGAATAAGTGCCAGTTCCAGTATAGAAACTAAAAGATGGGGTCACTGAAAATGTTGGATGGAGTGTATGCACTTGTCAGCGGGAATATGAAAAAATTGAGTTTCAGTTTAAAGGTGACGCCCTAAGACCTTCAAGAGGTTGAAGTGGCTGTCATATTGGAGGCGCTGAGTAAAATCTACGCTGAGGAAAAGTTGAGCACAGCTGGAATCTGTGTTGGAATGTGCTTGAGAGTGGTAAAGATAAAATGTTGTTTTAAGAGAAAAGCTGTGTGAATGGTATGTTCAGTGACCCTCAGTGCCTTGTATAAGACTTCACATTTTACAATGTAACAACCTGAAATTCCAACAGAGTTATCAAGAGCTTTTACCAGTTGATTAACAAAAAAAATGGTCCAAAAAAGTAGGAGTCTGTTGGGTGCATATGCTAGCCTTAATGAAACTGGTTGCACATAATCTTAGTCATAAGGGTCAGAAATTATGTCAACCATTGGTTAAACAGTTTTGAAGCCCAACAGGGGTTGGTGGCATACTAGAAAAACTGATTAGATTAGAAAATCTGTATCGTCCCCAAGGGGCAATTTGGTTCGCAACAGCAGTCCTACAAACATCCTATACACACAAGAATACACATAACAACAAACACAAGTTCACACATTAATTTAAATACATATCCATACAACTCCCGTGGATGACATCATCCTTCCTGCACATTAGACCAAAGGTTCCACAATCTGATGTAGAATGGCAAGGTCCTACAGTTTGTTTAACAACCCAACAGCTGAGGGCACAAATTATCTTAGAAATCGGTTTGATCTGGCCCTCCTAGTATATGTGAACCTCCTCCCTGTTCGCAAGAGTCTAAACTCTGAATAAAGGGGGTGGTGAGGGTCTTCAAGGATGGTCTTTGCCTTCTGAGTGGCTCTAACTTGATAAAGATGGCCAAGATCATTAAGATTAGATGGTTCTGAGTGCACTAACTAGACATTGACAAAGTTGTTGGAGCTGAGGTGGGCTTTAACCACACTAACAAGCAGCAATGAGCCTATCTATCTGTGCTTTCAGGCCTGATCCAAATGATACAAATACATGAATAACTAACCTTTATGTTATATTAACAGAAATAAGGCATATCTTGTAACCTGTTATCTACCCTTAGACAACAGCAAATGCTAGCATTCAATCACACCCTAGTTACAAACTGTTAGCTAACATTACATTAGCTAGCAGGTACATTAAGTAGTTGTTTGTTTCAAACTTTGTTAGCTAGGAGTTCAAGTAAATTCTATTGTATCAGGTGAAATATTTAAATGTCAGTATTAGCTTAACAGCAACATTCTCACTAGTGAGAAAGATGCTAAGGTAACTATTGTTTCTGTTATTATGCTAACAAAAGTTGATGACTGACTGTAGGTCTTTTCAGTTTTCTGATTAGGGTTGCCACCTTGGATTTGTGAAAAAAAGGGACACTCGACTAATTGTTTTGGGCGGAGGGCTCGGCCACTATTACCAGTTCAGACTGACCAAATGAACATAAAATTTGGACACAGGACACTGGTAAGCTCTGCCACTGCAATCTTGTCTTCTTCTGGTGAACCTGTTTTGGTCATAAAAGTTGCAATGGCTGCCTGTTTGTTTGTTTGTTTGATACCACAGCTTGATGCTTTTTTGTTTTGGGGTTGATTTCCAATGTTTCTTCCTTCATATTTTACGGAGATTTTCGCCAGACACAAAACACGTGGCAGAAAAATTGTCATCCTGGGTGGGCCGTACCCATTCAAACTCTGACAGTCGCCCAGTCAGGATTGTAACTAGTACATGTTTTTTTTTTGTGCTGGTGGCTTGCATGTATTTCCTCCATCTCCTTTCTCAACAGTCGTCTCTCCTCTCATTTCAAATGGAGACGCCAAAAGTTGGTGAAAAGAAGACCTCAGCGCGGAATATGTCGGTCAATTTAGCTTGCTGTCTCTCTTAGGTCAAGTTTCCCTCCCTGCTTGAGCCGCTTTGAGCGCCATGGTGCGCGTGTGACATACCCATAGACGGGAAGAAAACAGAGACAATTTTAAATAGCCGCTGAAGCGCAAGAGACCTTTCTAGACTACAGAACGAAGGAAATCAAATTAGGTTTCGGCAATTTACCCAAAAAACGGGACAAATTGTGTCCTGGGAGGGGTTTTTTTTTCCCGGGGACAGCTGGTGAAAAAAGAGAAAAATTCTGGCAACTCTATTTCTGATCAATAAGGAAGCAGTGAAGCCAACAAGCTATTTGACTTTGAACCTGTAACACAGCAGTATGACAATAAAATAGCTTTTAAGCTAACCCACCCTGAGCATGACAATGGCGGAAAACAGCCGCCACGTGAACATGGCAAATTTCTGTTTCTAACTGGTTTGATTTTTGTTGGGTTTTCAAAGGAGGTAGAACATAATGTTAATGAGTCAGATTCCCAAACACAGAAATCGCTGAGGTAATCATCAGCTATGAGCAATGAACCTAGCCAAGATGCTGCTGTATTTCAAACTTCAACTCAAAATGCTGCTTTCTACTTAATTATTGAAAGAAAGAGTAAGAGGGTTTATTTAAAGAGCAAAAGATAAAGCAGTTGGAGTGTCAGGTGATTTGTAGGTGGGTGAAAGAGGGAATTTATATGAAGAGAGATCTTGAAGAGAGGGTACTTAGTTCTCTTGAGGTAGCAGTAGATGCATTTCAGTGGGAAAGTAACAATAAAGGACAGAACAGTGGGTATGAGACTGTGATCATTTATTCTGGCTGTTATATTGTGAATTATTAGATGTGAGTTTGAAGTGTGATAGAGAACCGTTTTTTTTTTCTTACCTAACGAGGTAACTCTTGAGACCCCCGCCATATGAAATAACAAGCAGCTCAGCTGACCACTGAGCGCTGGCTGTGCACTCCAGGAAGATCAGGCCGGCCACTGCACAGCTAAAATCCCCGGGAAAACTTAGCGCCTGGAGGAAAGGAGAGAGAAATGGGGAAGGAGAATCAGCCAGTGATGGTAAAAATAATTTTAAAAAAGAACATATTGATGTATGATTTTCTATCAGATTCTGCTTCCACCAAGTTTCACAAGAGCAAACAACAAAGAAATATCATATCAGCAATTTTGAAATATAAAATAATTAAACTAAAAGGAGTACAGAGAAGGGGGAGGTAGGAAGCAATAGATACATTTTTTCATTCATGCATTCTATCTGCTAAATTAACATTTTTTTTCTTCACTTCCAGAAATAGCTGCAAGTCAGCTGTGTGTGCTCTTAACAGCAACAAACAAGAGAAACAGAACAGCAGAGCAGGTGGTTCTGCTGTAAGTGAGCAGACACACAAACCGGAGATACATAACAAAGCAAAGTTGCACTAAAAGAATGAAGATCATAGATTACAAGTGGGAAGTGTGACTGGGGAGTGTCTGCACTCATCCGCTCTGATGGGGCGGTTGGAGGAGCGGGAGGAGTGATGGATGGAAGGGGAAGAATGATAATATGTAGCACACAGAGGGCATTGAAGTGAGGGCAGATGGACTTGAAATGGCAGCACGAGGAGAGAAACTGAGACGCAGACATGCAAGGATGAGAGAAATGCTCGAGGAGAGATGGAAAGGAGGATCCAGGGAGTTGCAGTGTGTGAAAAATTTAAGAGCGGAGGTGGTGGAGATGGAGAAGAAAAGAATGAGAGACGCTGGGCAAACAGGGGAAAAGAAAGAGATAAGAAGGAGGGGGAAAAGTATGAGACAGTGAATAAGAAAAGCAGGCCTGACAGAGAAGGAAAGCACAGAGGATGTCTGACATGGAGATGATTTCTTCTTCTAAAGGTGACAGACAGCTCACAGTGCCCAGTAGAAGTATGCTTCAATGACATGCAGAACGTGAAGCAACCAGTCTCTGGAGCCAAGATTATGGATGTCTGAATCTTCAACTCTGTCAATGTCAAGTGTTAAACTCAGTCATCTCAGCTGTGGCTTCCTTTACCAGCAACCAGCTAGTAAACCTCTTTTATCAAAGTTTTATTCTGTCTCATAATTTTACTCAAAAAAGTAAATCATCTCTTCTCTTGCAAGAAGACACAGATGAACATAATCAAATCAATGGTTGCTAAAATTCCTTAAGTAGCTAGTTTACTAACCCGTAGCCAGGGATAAATAAGTTAATAGATAAATGTACCCATCTTTAAATATTACACTGTTGAATGTTATTTGAAGTAGGAAGTGATTGAAGGTGTTGTTATATGTGCCTGACCGTTTTTAATGGATTAAGCAAATGTTTCAGTGTGTGGTTAATTTTTTTCAAACAGAGTGAGACTTCATCTTTGCGTTTACTATTTGTGTCTGTATCATACACTGTATAAATAATGGACGTATTATCCGTGATGTCTCCAATCTGCTTCTGAAGGGCTGTTTTGAAGCCAATCGTCAACCTTACTTCTGTCGAGCTAGTGTGACGTAAAGAGGCGGGCTTTGAGCCTCCCAGCCAACAGCTAGGTGTTCCCGCCTGTCAATCAAGTCAGCTGTGTCTCTCAATGGAAGAATCGTAATCTCAATATCTTTGAAATTGCCGCGTTATGAAAAAATTCACCCCCCATACATTGTGAGCCGATCAAGATATGAGCTATCCAGACTACACTCGTCTTTTGTACCAGGCTGTAAACGTGTTTATTTCTGCTGTAAATATCTGCTTTTTTGAATTTGTGTGTTTGTGGTTTACGGTACTTCTGGAGTCAGCCTCAAGCGGACACTTGCAGAACTGCAGTTTTTAACACTTCCACATTGGCTTCAATTCTCGCTGCCTCAGGTTGCTGCTTGGTCTGTACGACATCAAGAGGGGAAGACAGTCTCTGCTAATGAGCAGAGATGCAGCTCATCATGAAACAATGAAAACTCACAGGAAACCGAGGAAGTCTGGTATATCTATGGCAGATCATTTTCATGTATTTTGGCCTGCCCTCTCATTCGTTCTTACTGGGAGGAGCTGGCAAAATAAATTAGGATAATTTTTGGGATTGAAGTTGTTTCCTGCTTTGTCACATTGTATCTTTGTAAAATGCCGTAAATGGTCTTGAGTCTCAGGACAGGTATCTTTACAAAAATCATTTTGGCTGAAAGCAAAAAAGCCATCACACACAAGTGGATGCAGACAAACCCACCAACAAAGGACGACTGGACTGCAATTGTAAACTAAATTTATTCCATGGAAAAACGTACTTTCTTCTTAAGACTACGAGCTGTTGACTGTGTGAAATACTATAAAAAATGGAACTCATACACCAGAGTGTGTAACCCTTCATCTGTGTAGATGATATATATTGTTTTCTACTATTGAATGGCCTGGAACAACCTCCCTATATTTACTGATTATTTATTTTTAATTTTATTTTACTGTATTTCTTTGTTCCCTTTTGTAAACCTGAAATCAAAATAAAAAGAAAGTTTAAAAAAAATTGTAGTGCTGTCATACTCGGCTGAATAATGCAGTCGATTCACATTAACTGCAGTAGACATGTCGTTTGTTTAGCATCATACGCGGCGTCAAGCGTGCGTCCGTGTATGAGCATGGAAGTGCAATAGATAGTGGATTCTAATCCTTCACAATCTAATACCCTAATGGGACACAGCAGTTCAACTTCTCCTCCTAAGTGTGATGTCAAAGGAAATTGGCTGCCAAGTTAATTTGGTGAATGCTTTCCCATGATAAATTTAAGAAGACTTTACTGTGTTTAAGATTAGACATAACATACTGCAAGTGAACCAATCACCTGGAGACAACATCAAAAAGAAGCCACTGGGTTTCCATATGCTCCACCTAATTAACCACTCATAATTAGTGTCAATGCATGCACAAGAGAGGTAAAAAAGAAAAAAAAAAGGTGTGATGTCAAAGAGAAAAAGGCTGGCATGGTTACCGGTGGGATGACAAACAGTTCACTGCCTATGAGGTCAAAGAGACGTGTGGTGCCGGTGCTGTCAGCGAATGCCAGCAGGGTGCAGTCATGGCTCCATGCTACCTTTCGCCATTGGGGGTTTGGATCCTTTGGCACTGCAGGAGCAGAAGACAAAAAAGAAGACTTGAACGTTCACAGATACAGGGGGAGATAGAGGGACAAGAAATTCAGGGAACCATGGATTTCTTATTAAGGCAGATGAGAAAAGACTCTGCAAATAATCCTGGGTGCTCTGTGGCGAGCCCATGATGAATACAGATGGCAGAAGAAGGATATAGCTAATGCATTACATCAACACAGTGTGTCTACGGATCCATCCAATTCATCAATGAAGGATAGCTGGAGTAATACATCTAAATAATTGTACCTCACTGTCTCGCGCACACTTCCACGTGCATGCTCGGGATGAGAGGTGGAGAAAGGTGGGGTGAAACGAAAGAGGGGAGGAAAAGAGGGATCATAAATCCTGCTTTTATTGAAGTATAGGCCACTGTTTTACCAATCTGCTGGCTCAGCAGTGCTGTGAGTGTAACCATATCGCTGTTATAAAGCACATCCCCGCCTGCTGGCACTTTCTCAAGGCTTCGCTGTCAAACTGTCTGACAGAGGAGCCGGGGCAGTCTGGCAGGCTTCTGATCCTGAATCTGATTTGAATACCTGATTATCTTAAACACACATGGGGGGAGGAAAATGGAGTAAGAGTTTTTTACTGCACAAATCTGTGCACACGCTCGTTGTTTAGTACGCAGGAAAGCTGTGTAGGATATTTAAGAACGAATAAATACAACCCTTTAGCATAGATTTCTGCACTGGAGAACAGTGTGAAACAATACGCCACCGCGGGTGCTGTGTCTGCTAAGCAATAAAGTTATGAAAAGGAAGTTATGTTTTTGTTGATATCACATAACGGCGCTATTGGCAGTTTATTGCATTGAATTTCTAGGCTGAGAAATGCTGCTGCAACCCCTGGTGGGCAATACTGCAAACGAATGGAGGCGTCGGGATATTGTATGACTAGAATTTTAAATGAAGAAAAGGAGGGTAGGGAGTGGGAGGCCAGACAGAGTAAAAAGAGAGAGAGAGGGAGAATGAGAGAAAAACAATGAAGCCAGCACCCACTGAGAGGAATAATAGCTCCCCAAATTTTAAGGCCGAGGTATCAGAGAGCACCTCAGGAAGCAGGCGATTTAACACACCTTTGAGACTCACGGCTGAGACGGAGCAGACAGGAACATGGAGACATTATGAGAGCCGTAGATACAAAGCGTCTACTTTTTTTTCTTCTTTTTTGCCTCCTATTTCAATCTTTTTCTCTATTTCCCTCTCACACTGCCTCCCGTCCTATCTTGCGCTCCCATTATGAATTGTATACAGTGTGTTGTTCTGTAGCTGTCGGGGCTCCATTTCCACATAGATGGCTTTTTTGGGGAGCTGGAAAAATTGGAGGCTACTGTCCTGATTTTTTTTTCTTCTCCGAGCAATTGTGAGGGCAGAAGTTTGGGGAGAATTACACCCAACAACCCAATAGAAGCCCTCTATCTAAAGGGCCTCGCAGATGCATTTATCAGAGCTCAACACTTATGAATTATGTACGGGGGCGGGAGAGGACTCTGCTGTAACAGGAGTAGACAGAAAGGGAGGGGGGGAGGAGAGAAAAGAGACACAGAGTGATGCACAGGTGTTGATGCACACACGCAAGCACACACAAGAGGTGGTAAGTAACACACACACACACACATACACACACGCACGCCCCTCCATTAAAAGCAAATGCCACAGAAAGCAGGATCACAGCAGAATCCATTAGGACAAATCTCCGTGAAATGAAATGAAGTAAAAGTAAAATGAAAAGGACAGATGAAATGGAATCGAAAAAAAAGAAAAAAAAGAGTAGAAAGGCCAGGATTTACACAGGCCTGGCAGCAACTGTTATTCACACGATGAGGCTTTAGAACAACGAGAGCAAAATTAAGTCTGGCCAGAAATACAAACAAATACAGCATCAGAGAGACAGACAGACAATTGGCGGAAGGGAAGGCAAAATGAGAAAAATAAACTACAAAAGGAAGAAAAAAAACGGAGAGGAGGAAGCGAGAAGTGGAGATGGAAAATATTGGAAAAACAAAGTTGCATTCTGGGCTCGCTGCTGAGCTCACGACTTGTTTTGTTTGGAGCAGTGTGTGCATGTATGGTATTAAGTCCATGAGCAGAAAATGTGAATGAAAACATATTATCAAAAAGACAATGAAATATAGATATGTTGTGATAATGGTGTCTTTGAAATGAAGTGATTGTTGACATATGATATAGTCTGTCCTAGATTTTAATCTTCACCATCTTCCCAAATGAATGACTGGCTCTATAGCAGCTAAATGCTATGCTACGGTCACTCTCTGGTTAAATTAGATATTTTCTGACAAGGTATGGCATTATGGAATTAACCTGATTTTGGATCTACAATTAAATGTTTGGAAAATGGGCACCCTGCGGGGGTGTCAAGAGGTCTGAACCAGCTTTGGGCTGCGACTTGACATAGAAAAGATTCAATGTGTGAGTCTTAACCCTTGGGAAGAAGTTCTGAGATGAACCGAATGATTAAAGGTTAATTTCGGTTAAGACAAGATCAGTTGTGATTCTGTGTCCGGCGGGATAGTAAGACTCTGCAAGTTACGGACTTCAGAGCAGTGAAGGGGGCTGATTATTTGTAATAATCCCTCCTAATTCAAATAAATAATAAGACCCAATACTATTTACTATGTACCTTAAGTTACATAAGTACACAGAGAGAGAGAGAGAGAGAGTAGAGACAGGGAGACACAGGCAGACATGGCTGCCCAGAGAGCAGCGTATATGTGCTCACTGCTCTACAGGGGACATAGACACAGAGATGCACTTCCTCCTCCACTGCAGCAAGTTCTCTTTACTAAGAGATTCCCACTACAGGGAAATTACTAAAATAGTAACAAACTTCCCAACATTAACCCCAGAAGAGAAACTGTCAGTTCTCCTGGGTGAAGGGTCAGCAGCTCCTCTGGCTGCTAAATATGTGTCTGCCTGTGGGCGCGCACCATCCCATAATATTTGATTGAAGGTTTTATGAGCATACCGCATCAAGTGAGGACATTGAGATATGCAGCATGGGTGACACCATTGTTTTAATGCTTATAAAATATGTAATATATATAATATGTATGAATATATATGTAATGTAATAAGGAATGTATGTGTATAAATCGCATGTGCTTTGGCAACAACATGTCTTTGTTCATGCCAATAAAGCTAAGTGAATTGAATTGAAAATTGAGAGAGTAGACCAAACATAACTGGCCAAGTGTTTGCTGTATGTTTTTTTGTTGATTGTTACTGTTCTGGTTTTTGTTTTAAACTCTGTAAAGCACTTTGAATTGCTCTTTTTATGAATGGTGCTTTATAAATGAACTTGCCTTGCCTTCCCTTGCCTACCAACACTGGCTCTGTCGGCTCTATCAAGCTTTTTGCTGATTACGCTGATTACAGTTTCCCGCCACTCCTCAAAATTTCTCATCATGAAGTTGTGGGCCTTAGAACCAAAACAATAAGCTGAAAGGTGCATCAATGGTGAGAAACTTTTCAGAAAAGCCATTTGGATTCAAAGACTGCTGTCAGAGGATGTCACGCTCAACATTTTTCCTGTATCATACGTCAGAACTTGCAGAGTCGTTTGGGCCTCGCCTTGTTTACGGCAATTAAAACCAAGACAGCAGGCCATTGTAGCAGCTAATCAAACAATCAAGGCTATTTGTTTTTATCAGCCACTGTGAGGCCGCTTTTAATGAGTGACAGTGTGTGGGAAGAGGGTGATTATCTGTGCTGCTTTTCACAGGCTCTTTAGCACAAATTCCAATTAGCCTCAGTGGTCCATAGTTCTCTTTCAAAAACAAATTCAAAGTTGAATGATGAGTACAAATGCAGGCATGTAAGCTAGCATACACACATGCACGACTGCAGACACTATTAATTAAGACAACAGATTTATCAACATCACCACGGATAACAAAACAAGCTATTCATTTATTAAATACAAAAGAGACATGTGGGTGGGACCCTTGACTGCAGCAGCTACTTTAAGTTGCAGTTTACTCAAAGGACTTTGAGCATGAAGGCTGTGTGACATGTTGCATCGTGGGGACAGTAGTTTTTTTATACGAATAGTTTCAGACACAGAGATTTCATATCAAGAATTTTAATTTTAATTTTAGAGCACAGACTATTAAAATGATGGGTGACATGACAGCTCCCCAAAAGTAAGGCCAAAAGACTTAGAGCTCCCCCTACAGACTTGCAGCAGTAAAAGTAATATAGTCTGCCTCCTCCATGTTAACTGATGAGATGTGGGTCAAACTCAAGTGTCAACCTCCATTCAAATAAGCCTATCTTCACAGCAAAAACAAACATGTTTACAGCCTCATACAAAAAATGACTTTTGTCTGAATAGCTAATTTCTCTTGGCAGACACTGTACGGGATGGTACATTTTTTCATAACTCAGCAGTTTAGAGGATGTCAAGATTACAAGTTTTGCATAATTAGAGATACTTGACTGACAGGCAGTTATACTGTAGCTGTAAGCGAGGAGGTCAACTCCGCATTTTACCTCAAACTAGCTTGACAGAAGTTAAGTTGAGTTCAGCATTTCCAATATGGCACCTGCTGATGATAGGCTTCAAAACTCTGCATCAGAAGCAGAAGGATGACGTCACAGAGACTACGTCCAGTATTACACGGTCTATAGTCAAACTCAAAAAGTATGCATCAAATAAATCACTCTCATTTCTTTTATCCTTCTGAACTATGTCCAAATATTAATTTTTCCAAGAGAGTTTGGTTTGAATTTTCTAAAAAAAAATGGCATATAACACCTTGATTGACGGCTCTCTTGAGAAATGTAGTTCCCACAGTAGACTATGTGCACCAAGTTAGCAGAGTGGAAGAGGCATAGCGAGAGAAAATCTAACAAACACCAACAAAGAAGCCATATAACACTCCATGACTGCCAGTGTCCACTTAAAACCGGCACTAGAAGCGATTTCCCATTAGACACCTGAGGTATCTTTACTGTTATATCAGGAAGATTCATGTGTGTTTTGGTCAGCAGTAGGGCCAGATGCTCATGCTGCTCCAAGAGTCAATCCGTACTTTACAGATACTAGCTCCAAATTAGTATTATGTCAGTGTCTATTGCATTGGGTATTTTGGCTTCGCTTTTGTACAATGGAAGGAGGTGGAGGCGTATGGTCCATTTTTTTATGCAGTCAATGCTTTTTGGGGGCTTTCATACCTTTATTGAGAGAGTAAGAAAGTGGATAGAGTAGGAAACTGGAAGACAGATGGGGAATGACATGAAGCAAAAGTCTGCAGTTGAATAGACCCCAGACTGCATACTTCAAGAACCGGTGCCACGATACAGTCAGTGACTTGTAACCAAGAGTTTTCTCTCTCTTCTTGTATTGCAAATAGACTTGTCCTTATATAGCACTTGTATAGTCTTTCCAACTACTCCAAGTGTTTTTACACTGCTTGTCATATTCACCCATTCACACTATATTCAAACACTGATGGCAGAGGATGCTATCATATCGTAGGGGAGTCCAGGGAATCCATTTACACATCTTCAACAACGTCACCAGGAGCAATTTAGGATTTGGTGTCTTGCCCAAGGACATGGCATGTGACTGCAGGAGCTGGGATTGAATCACAAAACCTTTCCTTTGAGAAACAACCCACTTTACCACTGAGCCACAGCCCTAATGTGTCTGATGTGAGACCACAAACAAACTTGTACTTAGGTTCAATAATATTTATTTTGTATGCCATTCTATTTGAACTATTATTATTACTCCAGCAGGACTCTGAGGTCCTCTAATCAGGGTTTGCTGGCTGTCCCTAGCACCAGATTAAAAACTATGGGTGACTATGCTTTCGAGGTTGTTGCTCCACAACTGTGGAACAGTCTTCCTCCAGAACTGAGAGCTGTGGACACTGTGGTCATTTTTAAAAAGTGGTTGAAAACCCATTTATTTAGACAATCATTTGATTGACCTGTCTGTTTTTATGTCTGCGGTGTTTATGTATTTTTTCTACTTCGATGTAATTCTTGCTATGTCTTGTTTGTTGCTTTTTATTCTGTTATTGTGAAGCACTTTGTGACGCCTGTTCTAGAAAGGTGCTATATAAATACACTTTATTATTATTATTATTATCATTATTATTATTTGAAACAAATGAAGACCTGATCATTTTTTTGTCATATCAACCAACCCTTTTTTTTATTTTAGAGTGTTCCATTCTCAGACACAATCTGTCAGATCTGCTCTAAGCTACACTGTTAAACACGAGGACATACACACTATATCTCTCCCAGATCAGCATGGCACTCACTTTACTTTCACAGCTATAACTGGGACATTGTAGGGGAAAAAAATGGGGTGTTTAGTGAGGTGAGCTACAATGATTACATTGAACTACACTGTGTAATTGATAAAAGAGAGGGAGACGGGGTCTTACCCTGGCACTTTCCGATGACTGAGCCGAAGTCATCTCTCACGGATCTGAGGAGCAAAACACACACAAAAGAGTGAGAGGCACGACAAGGATACACACACTCTGACTGAGCCTCGAACGTCCTCCTGGTATAAGTTGGGTTATAACGGCTACTGATAGCCTGCCAACTAAAGTAGCTCAATGGATCAAGCAGACAGGGCCTTGAGAGTAGGCCGTGTTTAGACAGACTCTTAACAGAGCTCAATGGATGAAGCCTTGAGCTGACTTAACACCCACTCACGCCGAATAACGCCAGGAAGCTCGGCTATAAAGCACTCTGTGATTAAACAACTGGGGTGTGAACAAAGGACATGGGGAAAACAACTGCATGAGGTGTAAATGGAGAGGCTTGATAGCCTCTGATTACAACGGGTCAACTTGAGCGGTTTGTAGTAAATGACAGAAACCTTCTTTTGCATATTGATTTATGCTTTAGAATAATTAACAATTAAACAAAGAGTCAAAGGAAAACAGGCCCCCATAAAGTCAAGTTGGTCTCTCATTAACCTCTGGAGAGTGAGACACATTCATACCTGCTTTGCTGCTATTGATTTTCATTTCAATTTTGCTCCATTTAAAGCTCTACATTGTGTCAACAGCGCACACTGCTGAGTGAGTACATTTTCTCTGTGAGCGGGGGAAATTGGATCGTGTCTGAAAAATTACAGCCCCGCAAATTGAGCACAAACACACTCATGCAGATATGTGCTTAGGTCTCTTTCTCTCTCTCACACACACACACACACACACACACACACACAGATGAAAACAGTCAGGGAAAGCTTGTGTTTTCAAATTGTTAGCATTCATTTTATGTAGCCTGGAGAGGAAAATGGGTACCACAGAATGTATGTTAAATTGCCTCAAATATTTTAACTGTGACCGACTGTTTTGTTAGTGATTGTAATGAGGCTGGGTACAAAACAGAAAACTTCATTACTTAGAAACGAGTGGAGACTGTTGCTTTTTTTTTTTTAATGGAGATGGGATAAATCAGCCAATTAATTAAAAGGCTCTCTATCACTGGCACACACAGACAGAGTGCCTCAAACAGCGGGATACAGTTCAATAATTACCTAATCTCCACACACTGGTCCTGAACCACTGCCAGCAGTTTGCCATTGCTGTGGAGGAAAACAAGGGAGCAGTTAGGACTGAATGAGAAAAAAACAGGGTGATGAGAGGGGTCACAAAGGGAGCAAGTGAAAAAAAACGTATTATGAGTCCGAAAATTGAAGAAATTGGATGTTAAATGTAGGATGATGAAAGAAAAATACGAGGGAGCATTTTGAGTGCGTGTCAGGCAGTTTGATTGGAAAAGAGATAAATAACTGGGCTCAGAGCCTGTATTGGATGGCTTAAAGAGAGGAGAAACAATAATAACTGGGAGAGTTAAAAAAGAGCAAAGATGGCTTCAGAGGGAAAGAAACGAGGGACAAAGATTTAAGGGCAGGCAGAAACCAAATAGGCAGGATCAAGCACTTCAAACTAATGGACACCCGCAGCATCATTTGACCACGCTGAACACTGTCTTACATGGCTGGATCAATAGCCAATTATAAACTGCCTTTCTACTTGGTTCTTCTGTTGTAATGAGTTCAATTAAATGATTGGTGGAAGGGATACGCAAATGGGAGAGATAGAGAGAGAAAGGACCAAGAGAGGAGGAAGGCTTAGTGTTTGTCAGCAACAAAGTAGCCAACACTCAGGTATTGATCACAGAGAGAGAGGGACAGAGAGGGAGAGAGAGGGAGAGTTTGAATGTGTGTTTAAGTTTCACCTTGCGAGCACCAGCTGCCAGTTGATCTGCTTGTTTGCCAAGTGGACAAGGCCAAGAGGAAGAGAAGAGCTGGACGGGCTGAGGTTTGTAGAATTAAAGCAAAGACAACAAATAAAAACAAACAGATAAAAACACACTTTGAGTACTTCAAGAACAGCTTTGAGGTTTCCCTCTTTAGGTGTGTAGACAGGATAACAATATTCAGAATTTCCCTTGATCAGCTACTGTGATCAGTGTTACAGATGTGTTTTTGACCTCACTGTGTGACAGCACTCAGCTGTCTGTCCAACCATAAATCCTTTACTTGTTTGTTTGTTCGGAGATGCTAAAAAAAAAACATTTTCCTATGTGTATCTGTTGTTGTCGCTGCTAGGGTCTGAGAGAGAAACATAATATCAAATCCTTGGTATGTCTGGTGCATACTGCAGTTTTTGACAATAAAGAAGACTTTGAACAATGACCAAATGCTCTATACTTTAAATTTCAAGCTTTTTATGAAATAATGTTTTTTATTTCAACTTTTTAAAGTACAATTATATCTTTTAAATATTATCTCTTTGTTTATGAATTATGTTGACCTTGACTGTGAAGATAGAAAGGATTCCTAACGCTCTCTTCATTTCTTATCTTTGAATGTTGTATTGTTTGTAACCAAGGTCATTGTGGGATATTTGTGGAGCTGAAAACGATTATCCAAATAGTGGACAAATCAAGTTCAAATTAATTCTATTCTATTCTCTGAATGTATATCAAGATTCATTAAACTATCAGGCAGTAGAATAATACACATACACACAAGGAAATCTGTTTCATTAGCACTCCTCACTCCTGCCTTTCTAAAGATTATAAAATGCACTGCAATCCTCATTTTCATTTCTCTGTGTTGAAATGTGCGCAGTGTTGTGAGAACAGTTTTGTGATGATGCTTCTAATACGTGAAACTATGGATATAAGGGGGTCGCCTTTCCTACATATAAAATGTTTATAGAAATAGGTCATACCAGTAGTATGTTAACTATGTATATAATTACAAAACGTTATTTTCAATTAATGAAAACAATCTTATTAATAACATTTCAAATATACCTAAAAGTTGAATAAATTCAAATCATTGAAATTTGATAAATTATCTAAAGTGAAAGTCTCACTTTCCTTAAATGAAAATAAACTCACAAGATAAATTGGTTTCAAGAAAAATTCCATTAAAAAAAAAAAGATTAAAACATAGTTACAATACAAAAATAAAATCGAAATAATTCATAAAAGTGCTTTATTAATCAACCTAATGAAAAAAAGATTTGAGTAAAATTCTAGAAGGCCACTAAATCTATTTAACCCTCCTGTTATGTTGCGGGTCAAATTGACCCTTTTTAAAGTCTATTCTAGGCAATATATGCCCTCACCACCAGCTAAATGCAGCAAACAAATCTGGGCAGCATAAGACAGAAGCGGTGTTGTGTTCATTTATCAACATCACTTTATAAAAAAAAATTTAAAATTAAAGTGTAAAATAAAATAAAATTAACAAAAATCTGTCATGTAAAATTATTGCATTTATATTAAGGGCTTTCCAATGTACATTAAAAAAAGATTTAATATTAATTTTATTGAAAAACGAGTGAGTTATCCTCATTGAACCATGATCTGTGAGAATTAAAGAACACCAATGGACTAAATCTTGATTTAAATGGTTAGTAATGAAGTTAAAAATGAGATTAAAACAAAAGTGTATTGGGATTTTTGGGGTTTTGAAACTTGGATAATTTAATATGCCCCGGGTCAAACTGACCCAGGAACATTATTGCTGTTCCAGAGAAATGAACATAACAGGAGAGTTAATTAATTCCTTAATTTGTTGTTTTTAGTGAACTGTCACGTAAAAATGGATCTAAAGAGCATTTTAGTTTAAGGGATGATTTCAACAGATAGTTCATCAGCACTGCAGACTCTACTGGAGTGTAGGGTTTGCAACCGATCAAGAGACAACTCAAAATAAAAAATTAACGCAAGTCATTTTAAAGGAAAACCAGCATTGTTAAATCAAGATTAATAACTTGAAATCTCCAGATTTAACAGCTAGGAAGTTACTCGTTGTTATGGTAAGACTGTGTCGATTAAATGTTGCTCTCATCACTGTATATCAAGCTGGGGAAGCAGCAGGGTGGGGTCAGAAAAGAAGGGGTTGTTGGATTGTTTTGATGTCTTGATAAGTTAAATCTGGCTCCCTCTGACTTTCCGACCACCGTTAATCAAATTTTATAATCATGTATGAGAAGTTAATTTAATTGTGTTGTGTTTTCATTCTTGCTTTTGGCAATCCGTTTTTTTGGGACAACGATGAAGCTACAGTTTTCACACTATTTCTGTGATCTTAAATATTTAATAAAGTCATTGATGATCCTCACAAACCACTTACTGAGAGGATAACTAAGCCTGAGAATCAGACCATTACGGTATCTGTTTTAGGTCACAGCAGGTGTCTTTTTTTAACACGATTCATGAACATAAGGTCAAAACCCTTTTTGTAGAGTCATTTTACAATCCACAGAAAAATAAACACTTCCTAGATGGAATATTGGTCCGAAATTCTGTCACTATTTCCAACATTGACACTACAATAAGACCTGAGTGAGTCAAAACATCTACATTTAAACCAAACAATTAACAGATAACAAAAATCACAGCTGGGTGACATGTCAGTCCATTTTTACACATTGAATGTTTTGTTATATGCATGCTATGACAATATAGTAAATATGAACTCACCTGTACCATAGGTAGTGTAAGATAAGGCGGAATGGCCCTGTGAGATGGGGATAAGAGTTAGTTATTATAATAACAGTACCTTTGAGAAAACGGTTTTACAGATCATTGCATCTAACCACTCTTGTCCTAAATACTTTAATTTTAATGTGTCTTCCAGCACCTTAAAAGATTTACCAAGAAAATTTTCATTTCTGATGTGATATGTATAACTGTAGTAAATTATGCATAACAATTAGTGATGTGTCATGATCAAAAGCTGCGGCTCTGAGAGACGATGCTTTATAGTGATTTAGAAGAGCCGGCTCGCATCGAGAGAGAGCCAGCTCCCAGTTTTTTCCTTTCACTGCTTTGCTCTCACAGTGCTCAGCCCCAGCTCTGCTCACAGCAGAACTTTGGTCAGCATGGCGGCCATGCAGCCAATCACATGTGAGGGTATAGGATACAGGTGATGCAGGGGAGGCTGTGTATCGTGGCTACATCTGTTCCTTCAGAGAGGGTTAGGGTTCTTCTCAAAGACAGGGCAAATACTCACTGAGAGGAGAAATCATATCAGCATATCCAAGCTGAGGCATCTGATTTTTCTCAATGCCAACCTGAACTGAGGACATTAATAATGTTTGCTACAGGTTGGTTCTGGTTCTGTTTGATTGAGTTTGGTTCTGGTTCTGGTTGTGTTTTCTCGAGTTTGGTTCTTGTTTCTGTTTACTTGAGTTGGTTCTGGTTCTGTTTGCTTGACTTGGTTCTGGTTCTGGTCCTGTTTGCTTGAGTTTGGTTCTGGTTCTGGTTCTGTTTGCTTGAGTTGAATCTGGTTCTGTTTGTTTGAGTTGGTTCTGGTTCTGTTTGCTTGACTTGGTTCTGGTTCTGTTTGCTTGATTTTGGTTCTGGTTCTGGTTCTGTTTGCTTGAGTTCGGTTCTGGTTCGGTTCTGGTTCGGTTCGGTTCTGGTTTGTATTGGTTCTAGTTCTGGTTCTGTTTCCTTCTGGTTTGGTTCTGGTTCCGGTTCTGTTTGCTTGAGTTTGGTTCTGGTTCTGGTTCTGTTTGCTTGAGTTTGGTTCTGGTTCTGTTAGCTTAAGTTAAGTTCTGTTTCTAACTCTCACCCTAACCCTCAACCTAACCCTAACCCTAACCCTAATTCTAACCCTAATCCTAATCCTAACCCTAATCCTAATCCTAGCCCTAACCCTAATCCTAACCCTAACCCTAACCCTAACCCTAACCCTAACCCTAATACTAACCCTAATCCTAACCCTAACCCTAACCCTAATCCTAACCCTAACCCTAACTCTAATCTTAACCCTAACCCTAACCCTAATCCTAACCCTAACCCTAACCCTAATCCTAACCCTAACCCTAACCCTAACCCTAATCCTAACCCTAACCCTAACTCTAATCTTAACCCTAACCCTAATCCTAACCCTAACCCTTATCCTAAACCTACCCTTAACCCTAACCCTAACCCTTACCCTCATCCTAACCCTAAACCTAACCCTAACCCTAATCTTAACCCCAACCCTAACCCTAGCCCTAACCCTAATCTTAACCCTAATCCTAACCCTAACCCTAATGCTAACCCTAATTCTAATCCTAACCCTAATCCTAACCCTAACCCTAATCCTAACCCTAATCCTAACCCTAGCCCTAACCCTAACCGTAATCATAACTCTAATCCTTACCCTAACCCTAAACCTAACATTAATCCTAACCCTAACCCTAATCCTAACCCTAACCCTAATCCTAAACCTAACCCTTATCCTAACCCTAATCCTAATCCTAACCCTAACACTAATCCTAACCCTAACCCTAATCCTAACCCTAACCCTAACCCTAAACCTAATCCTAATCCTAAACCTAACCTAACCCTAAACCTAACACTAATCCTAAACCTAACCCTAATCCTAACCCTAATCCTTATCCTAACCCTAACCCTAATACTAACCCTAACCTTAACCCTAATCCTAACTCTAATCTTAACCCTAACCCTAAATTGGTTGTTTGCATGTGTTGGGTTCTGGTTCTGATTGCTTGTGTTTGGTTCTGGTTCTGGTTTTGTTTGCTTGAGTTTGGTTCTGGTTGAATTTTTGCTTAAATTCGGTTGTTGTGGGGTTTTGGTTCGGTTCTGGTTTGGTTCTGGTTCGGTTCTGGTTCGGTTCTGGTTCGGTTCTGGTTCGGTTTTTGTGGGGTTTTGGTTCGGTTCTGGTTCGGTTCTGGTTCGGTTCTGGTTCGGTTCTGGTTCGGTTCTGATTAGGTTCTGATTAGGTTCTGGTTCTGTTTGCTTGAGTTCGGTTATGGTCCAGTTCTGGTCCAGTTCTGGTCCGGTTCTGGTTCAGTTCTGGTTCGGTTCGGTTATGGTTTGTTTTGGTTCTGGTTCTGTTTGCTTCTGGTTCGGTTTGGTTCTGGTTCTGTTTGCTTGAGTTCGGTTCTGATTCGGTTCTGATTCGGTTCTGATTCGGTTCTGATTCGGTTCTGGTTCTGTTTGCTTGAGTTCGGTTCTGGTCCGGTTCTGGTCCAGTTCTGGTTCGGTTCTGGTTCGGTTCTTGTTCGGTTCTGGTTCGGTTCTGGTTCGTTTCGGTTCTGGTTTGTATTGGTTCTGGTTCTGGTTCTGTTTGCTTCTGGTTTGGTTCTGCTTCCGGGTCTGTCTGCTTGAGTTTGGTTCTGGTTCCGTTTGCTTGAGTTTGGTTCTGGTTCTGTTACCTTAAGTTAAATTCTGTTTCTAACCCTCACCCTAACCCTAATCCTAACACTAATCCTAACCCTAATCCTAACCCTAACCCTAACCCTAATCGTAACCCTAACCCTAACCCTAATCCTAATCCTAATCCTAACCCTAACCCTAACCCTAACCCTAATCCTAACCCTAACCCTAACCCTAATCCTAACCCTAACCCTAACCCTAACCCTAATCCTAACCCTAACCCTAATCCTAACCCTAACCCTAACCCTAATTCTAACCCTAACCCTAACCCTAATCCTAACCCTAACCCTAACCCTAACCCTAACCCTAACCCTAATCCTAACCCTAACCCTAACCCTAACCCTAACCCTAATCCTAACCCTAACCCTAACCCTAATCCTAACCCTAACCCTAACCCTAACCCTAATCCTAACCCTAATCCTAACCCTAACCCTAAACCTAACCGTAATCCTAACCCTAACCCTAACCCTAATCCTAACCCTAACCCTAAACCTAACCCTAATCCTAACCCTAACCCTAATCCTAACCCTAACCCTAATCCTAACCCTAAACCTAACCCTAACCCTAACCCTAACCCTAAACCTAACCCTAATCCTAACCCTAATCCTAATCCTAACCCTAATCCTAGCCCTAACCCTAACCCTAACCCTAACCCTAAACTTAACCCTAATCCTAACCCTAATCCTAATCCTAACCCTAATCCTAGCCCTAACCCTAACCCTAACCCTAACCCTATCCCTAATCCTAACCCTAATCCTAATCCTAACCCTAATCCTAACCCTAATCCTAATCCTAACCCTAACCCTAATCCTAATCCTAACCCTAATCCTAATCCTAACCCTAACCCTAACCCTAATCCTAGCCCTAACCCTAACTCTAATCCTAACCCTAACCCTAAACCTAACACTAATCCTAACCCTAACCCTAATCCTAACCCTAACCCTAACCCTAACCCTAAACCTAACCCTAATCCTAACCCTAATCCTAATCCTAACCCTAATCCTAGCCCTAACCCTAATCCTAACCCTAATCCAAACCCTAACCCTAATACTAACCCTAATCCTAACCCTAACCCTAACCCTAATCCTAGCCCTAACCCTAATCCTAACCCTAACTCTAATCTTAACCCTAACCCTAACCCTAATCCTAGCCCTAACCCTAATCCTAACCCTAATCCTAACCCTAACTCTAACCCTAACCCCAACCCTAACCCTAACCCTAATCCTAACCCTAACCCTAACCCTAATCTTAACCCTAATCCTAACCCTTATCCTAACCCTAACTCTAATCCTAACCCTAACTCTAATCCTAACCCTAACCCTAATCCTAACCCTAACCCTAATCCTAACCCTAATCCTAACCCTAATCCTAACCCTAACCCTAATCCTAGCCCTAACCCTAACCCTAATCATAACTCTAATCCTAACCCTAACCCTAACCCTAAACCTAACACTAATCCTAACCCTAACCCTAACCCTAAACCTAACCCTAATCCTAACCCTAATCCTAGCCCTAACCCTAATCCTAACCCTAATCCTAACCCTAATCCAAACCCTAACCCTAATACTAACCCTAATCCTAACCCTAATCCTAACCCTAACCCTAACCCTAACTCTAATCTTAACCCTAACCCTAACCCTAATCCTAACCCTTATCCTAAACCTACCCTTAACCCTAACCCTAACCCTAACCCTCATCCTAACCCTAAATCTAACCCTAACCCTAATTTTAACCCTAACCCTAATCTTAACCCTAACCCTAACCCTAATCTTAACCCTAACCCTAAACCTAATCTTTCCCCTAACTCTAACCCTAACCCTAAACCTAACCCTAAACCTAATCCTAACCCTAATCCTAACCCTAACCCTAATCCTAATCCTAACCCTAACTCTAATCCTAACCCTAACCCTAATCCTAAACCTAATCCTAACCCCTTATCCTAATCCTAACCCTAACTCTAATCCTAGCCCTAACCCTAATCCTAACCCTAATCCTAACCCTAAACCGAACCCTAACCCTAATCCTAAACCTAACCCTAATCGTTACCCTAATCCTAACCCTAATCCTTATCCTAACCCTAACTGTAGTGGCTTGCTTTCGCCAAACGAAACAAACACCTATAAGCCACTGAGGGGCTGCTTTTACCGGGACTCAGTTGACGCGTCCTCCTCGTCAGGATGAATGAATGAAGTCCGCTCGTGCATTGACACACAATATACGCACAGCTGTTTGCACCCGGTAGGCAGCTCACCTGCCACTGATTGGGTCTTCTTCCCTATATGCTTTCTAACACCTGGTTTGACACACCTGCCACCTAGTGTCCACACAAGTGCATCAAACACACAAACAGTCCACACATAATATTGACACACAGTTGGCTCTAACACTAACCCTAACCTTAACCCTAACTCTAACCCTTATCCTAACCCTAACCCTAATCCTAATCTTAACGCTAACCCTAATCCTAACCCTAAATTGGTTGTTTGCATGTGTTGGGTTCTGTTTCTGATTGCTTGTGTTTGGTTCTGGTTCTGGTTCTGTTAGCTTAAGTTTAGTTCAGTTTCTAACCCTAACCCTAACCTTTATCCTAACCCTAATCTTAACCCTAACCCTAGCCCTAATCCTAACCCTAAATTGGTTGTTTGCCTCGGTTCTGGTTTGGTTCTGGTTCGGTTCTAGTTTGGTTCTGGTCTGGTTCTGGTCCGGTTCTGGTTCTGTTTGGTTCTGGTTCTGGTTTGGTGTGGTTCTGGTTCTGGCTCTGTTTGCTTCTGTTTCGGTTTGGTTCTGGCTCTGTTTGCTTGAGTTCGGCTCTGGTTCGGTTCTGGTTTTGTTATTATTTACAAAAGTAAGAATTGTTTTGTAAAAGAATAAACGCATAAAATTAGGCAATTATAAGGTTTCTCGCAAAAACACCGTACCTAAAAGGGTTTTCAACACAAACCATTAGTTTTTGCAAAGTTAAGGTAAAATATACGGCTACAAAAGATCCTAAATGAACTGTTCGGGAGTCGAAAGAGCCGGCTCTTCTTTGGGAGCCAAGTCAAAAGAGCCGTACTTCCCATCACTAATAACAATGTCATGCAGTATTATGCATATGAGCTTGCATCCCTTCTTCAAAGTTACAGATCTCTTTTCTAGCCACTGTTTTCTTCCACTCTGTACTAGTCTGTTAATGTAGCCTAGTCCAAACAAAAGCACCAAACCCTAAAGGTTGAAGTGTTGCACTTAGTGTTACAGAATTACTGAATTTAAGAGTTTCCACTAACTATTTAGAAAATGTCATACTCATTTTTCTACAGTGGCCCTGAAGGACAAAACAAAATTAGAAAAGATGAAACACTTTTACAAATTTGGAGACAAATTTACATTTTGAAAAACACTTTAACATTTTATAAAACAAAAATACATCAGCAAAACACTTCTACCAAGGCATTTTTAAGGAAAGGGAATGTACCAAATTCCGGAAGTGATCAAGTGAGCGGTCAATTAGTTTGTTTTGATGGAGAGAAACTAAACAGAGATTGACATGGTTTACATATTAGGACATCCTCGGGTCTCAGAGAGAGGTGTCAGACCTCAGATGAAAATGCATCATGTGTCAGAGTTCAGATGAAACGACCTCAGACCACATAGCCTCAGGCTAAACGGAGTCAGGCGCAACGGAGTCAGGCTAAAAGGAGTCAGACTAAAAGGATTCAGACTTAAAGCTGGGGTTGGTAGTCTCGGAAAACTAGCATGAATTTGAATGTAGCATTTCCTCAGGACTCCGTCTAACCCCTCCCCCCTTCCCCTCAGAGCTCCTCCAAAACAACGTCCCCGCTCACATGCACGAGCGCCGCTGATTCATGACCAATTGATCGTGACCAAGCAGCAACCTCCAGTCTAAAACGATGAAGCCAATGCGGAAGTGTTATATACTGCAATACATCGAAAATCCGCTTGAGGCTGGCTGCAGAAACACTGGAAACCACATAGACATGAATGGGAAAAAGACGATCTTTGCAGCATTAATAAACATGTTTACAGCCTGGATCAAAAAACGGATTGGCTCTATGAAGCTAATCTCTCTAATGGCACACACTGTACAGGGGGTGATTTTTTTTCTAACGTGACGCTTCAAAAGATATTAAGATTACGAGTTTTACCCAAATAAGGACATGACTGACGTGACTCCCGGTCGGAAACACATAGTTATTGGCTAGGAGGCTCAAACTATGTCACACTCTGCCTAGTTGAGTTCCGCATTTCCAATATGGCTGCTGCCGTCGATTTGCTTCAAAACAGGTCTCATGAACAGATGAGTGACGTCACGGATACTATGTCCATATTTTATACAGTCTATGATCGTGACTGATTCAAACCGGTCCTCACCAAAACATTACCATAGTGAAAGTTAAAAACACAAACAAACATGGCTATTGTTAGTACTCACAACTGTCATTCTAGCATTATCCAGTTGTACTGGTGACACGATATCAGGAGAAAAGTTATAATACATATAATACTGTAACAGCTCTACTGTTTGTTAAACGCGTTCAGTGTAGATGTTCTTAATTCCTACAGTGTTGACGGTTAGTGAAGGCATCAGGAGAGGTGTAGAGTGTGTGAGTGGGAGAGAAGAGAGACAAGAGGAGAAGTTTTTCATTCATTCAACCATTGATTGTTGCTTTGTTGGTTGTCATGATCACGGCCGACAGTGACCGGTTATTAAAGATCGACGTGTTCACGAATCAGCTCGTCATCCCTACAGCGTCCGGATGGACACTACAATACATATAGATTTTTTGTAGGACTTACTAAATGTCATTAATTCTTTTGCTTGTCAGAGCCCCCGTGGTGAGAGCTTTTTAGACTCTGATCTGGACTACAGTCCTGAGCAAAGCACCTCATCAGGTCAGAGGGGACAGGCCCAAGCTCGAGCGAGAGGAGCAGTAAATAGAGTCAGGGGAAGCGGAGGCAGGGAACGGGGAGTGAACGCCGGGGAAATGTACGCGCAGGAGGCTGGCAGAACGGCTGAACGGATTGGTTTAAAATTTTGGGACCCAAAAACGGTGATTGGTTGGTGTTTTCCCAGGTTGACTCCTGCTGTAGATAGCAGCTTTTCTTCACTCTTTTTTAAGAACACATTATTTATTGATTGCCATCAGGACATAAAGATCATTTTAACCAGTATAACAAAAAGTGTATCTAAATCTGACTACCAACCCCAGCTTTAAATGTAAATTTGTTTTGTTCTTGGTAAAAGTGTTTTGCTTAAAGTGTTTCATCTTTTGCCAATTTACATTGTCCTTCTGGGCCACCGTATTTGTCAGATGCTGAATTTTTAAAATGTAGAAGGACCCTTTAGGCATGCATAATAGTATCACAACTACAGGCTACAAAATACAACTTACCTGTCACCGCCTTTGCAATAAGTGAGGTGTTGTGCTCCTTGTTGCCACGCAGCTGCAAATGTAAGAAAGTCAAAAGTTAGTTGAAAACTAATACATTTCCCCCAACAAATGAAGTCATGTCTAGGTTATCATGTATGTTTTGTTATCATTAAATGTGCCATTCAAAATCTTCCCTCCAAAGCTCAGGTGAATTCATGTGTCTTGCAGCTACGTACTTCTTAGCTGGCCAGACAATATGTTGTCCTCGCGATTAAACTTAAGCACTTATTGCACAAATGTTTCAGATTTAAACTGACAACATCCCTAAATTGCATTGTGTTTTGAAAATATAGAGCTATAGCATGCTGTGTTTAACTATGTTTGTGCTACGTGGCTTTGAACGGCTGACACCATGCAACTGATAAGAGTTGACTTCTGCGCGTTGTATTCCCCACACAAACATCCCAACACTAAACTGTGAACGAACTATAAGTAAGACTGACTAACCTGAGTGTCCGTTTCAGGCGGCCATTCAGTTATGACAAGCAAGTCGTACAAAATGTTTTCATCTTCGCCTTCAATCAGACTTTCTTCGGCCATATTTACTTCATCCAGCTGTCAAAAAACTACGGCGAGTCGCAGGGGACAAAATACCTTAGCTAAGCGCATTTGCAAACTGGAGTGTAGCGCTCAGGGAAAGGATTGTTATGCTTCCATTTTGCATTTTTAAAAAAAAACTATATTTTTTTAATTCATCCCACACGTGTTATTATTTTTGTTTACTTTTTTTTACCATTATTAACAAAAAGTGTAACTACCCGGAACCAATGACACAATGGCGCTACACCGGTCAGCTATACGAGTTGCACACAGCCAACATTTCTGAACACGTTACATCCGGTTAGGTTGTCTCTCCCCGGCTCTACGTGACAGCAATAATGGCAGCGTTTTCTGGTAAGAATTCCTATTTATTGTCCACTGAAGTATGTCAACAGTGGGTTTGTAATTCCCTTAAAGACTGAGCGACATTCAAATACTTTCTGATCGTACAGAATTGTCAAATATGTCTCTTGTTCGACAGAAATGGGAGTCATGCCTGAAATTGCGCAGGCTGTAGAAGAGCTGGACTGGCTGTGAGTGCTTGCTCATAACTATTATACGACGTCTCTTTATATTTTCCTTTTTTGCTATTGCTGTGAGCTCTAGAGTTGAACTGATCTGTCTAAACACCTGATTTACAGGCTTCCGACTGACATCCAGGCAGAGTCTATCCCCCTTATTCTGGGTGGAGGAGATGTACTCATGGTTAGTTTAACCCTTTTGTCTCATGTTTCTCAATAAGTTGCACGGTTCAAGTTTGAAATGTCATTTCCCTTCTTTGTAGGCTGCAGAAACTGGCAGTGGAAAAACAGGTGTAAGTACATGACAGCTTCATACAACTTACCTTCTGTATAGTTTAAGTATATGTTTGATTGTAAGAGCAACACTTGTCACTCTCAGGCCTTCAGTATCCCAGTGATCCAGATTGTGTATGAGACCCTGAAGGATCAGCAGGAGGGCAAGACGGGAAGAGCTTCTGTCAAGACTGGTGGAGCTAGTGAGTTCATTTTAATAACATACATTTGTTGTTTTTGTATGCTTGGAACAATGTGTTTAGAACTATACAGAACTCTCTGATATCATATACTTTGTCAGCTAGTGCTATAGTTTAGGATCCATCATAAAACAAACTGACGACACTGCCTTTCGCTGATCTCCAGATGTTCATCTTTTTGTGTCTTTATTTTCAAACAGTTTTCAACAACTGGCAGATGAATCCTTATGATCGCAGCACAGCCTTCGGTAAGCCAAGTCTGGTTGGAAGAGAACGTGTACTGTCATGGAATTACAGCAATTTTTCATCACTTGGGTTCTGTTTTCCACTTGTCAATGTGAGTTTTTGTTCTCAGCAATCGGTGCGGATGGTTTGTGCTGCCAGAGCAGAGAGTTTAAAGAGTGGCACGGCTGTCGCTCCACAAAAGGTGTCAGCAAAGGTGGGTATTCCAGCAAACGCTCTTGAATTTGTTGCATACAAACCCAAGGCAGTTGGGGATTTTAAGACAATATGATAAATCAACAATCTGTCTTTGTGTATGTCTTTCTGTCTCCAGGGCAGTACTACTATGAGGTGACTTGCCATGACCAGGGTCTGTGTCGTATTGGCTGGTCCACCAGTCAGGCCTCACTGGACTTGGGTAAGCCTCTCTACTCTTTAGTCTAAAAACAGGAAGTCTCACTAGACAAATAATTCAACCCTAAACTCTATTTTTCTGTCTAGGAACTGATAAGTATGGCTTTGGTTTTGGTGGAACTGGGAAGAAATCCAACAACAAGCAGTTTGACAGCTATGGAGAGGTAACAATATTGCACAATCATGTTATATAGCTACGCAAACCATTATAATGATCATCTTCAAACATGTCATATTGTTATCGTGCTTGTCTTTGCAGGAGTTTACCATGCATGACACCATTGGATGCTACTTGGATCTAGAAAAGGGCCAAATTTCCTTCTCTAAAAATGGTGCTTTCTCCTTATATCTAATTCTTATCACCGTAATCATATAAGGTGACAAACGGCGAAGTACTAATGTATCTTGCTCCCTTCTGTCGGCTTTCCTCTCCAGGAAATGATCTGGGTTCGGCTTTTGACATCCCTCAGCATGTGAAGAATCAACCCTTCTTTGCCTCCTGTGTGCTAAAGGTTTGACATCACTAACAAAGCTAGGAAAAAAAAGGTGCCAGTGTTATGCCATTCAAGTAACATTTTCTTGTATCTGTGATTCAGAATGCAGAGCTGAAGTTCAACTTTGGAGGAGAAGCCTTTAAAAATCCCCCCAAAACTGGATTTGTTGCACTGGATCAGGCATCAGAGGGTCACGCAGTCAAATCTGCCCAGACAGGTGTGTGAAGATAAAAAGCCTTCTTTGGATAGAAATGAAACAGGAGCTCCATTTTTGTAATCTGTGGATACACTTCTGATTACATTAACACCAGAACAGTGTTACTGGTATGTTCTTAAACAGTCCCCTTTGCCCTGTGTTTGTTTAGGCGCTGCCAAAGTGAGTCAAGTGAAAGCATCATCCAACGCACCCAAAGCTCTGATCATCGAGCCTTCCAAAGAACTGGCCGAGCAAACTCTCAACGTCGTCAAGCAGTTTAGGAAATATGTTGAGAATCCTAAACTGAGGTATGATTAGACACATGATTCAAACACTGGTTTGAAAATATTCTGTAAAATCATGATTCATGCAGAAAACAATAGATGCTAAATGATACTAAACTCCATATAAATCTTCTCTAGGCATATTTAAGTGTAGAGTTAGTATGCTGGTAAGCTTTGTTTTTCACCAGCAGATGGAGTCAGTGTTCAATTCTACAGTAAATGATAGCATATTCAATCTCTCTGTGGCTGCAGGGACTTACTGGTGATTGGTGGTGTGGCTGCCAAAGATCAGCTGGCTGCTCTGGAGCAGGGGGTGAGTGACATGAACTGTCCCTGAGTAAACTGTTAACTCATTATCTGTCCTCTTAAACACTCAGTTATACGTTTTAAGAAACACATTATTCTTTGCTCTTATCTGTGTCTTCTGATAATTAGGTTGACATTGTGGTGGGAACACCCGGAAGGCTGGATGACCTCATCTCCACTGGGAAACTGAGCCTGTCCCAAGTCCGCTTTCTAGTCATGGATGAGTGTGTAAGTACAAAACATAAAGAGTGCTCAAATGGAAGCATTGTTTTTTGTTTTCAGAGAACTTCAAGGTGTTCTTTTTTCATGGCTGGTTTACACAGGACAACAATTCTTTAAGTCATTCAACTTTTTTTCTGGACTCTGTGTCCCTCAGGATGGCCTACTCTCTGCAGGTTATACTGACTTCATCAACAGGGTCCACAACCAAATCCCTCAGGTCACCTCTGACGGCAAAAGGCTGCAGGTAACGTGAGATGGAAACATGTGGGCTATCAAAGTTGCCTCTATCCAACTCCTGTTATAAAGCTTATGATCTTATAACATAATCAAATCACTTGGTAGAAAATGTGCAAGATGATTAAAAGCATATGCAGATCTCAAAAGGCCAAGATCATGAGTGGAAATCTTCTTCTCCAGGTGATTGTTTGTTCAGCCACTCTGCATTCATTCGACGTGAAGAAGCTGTCCGAGCGCATCATGCACTTCCCCACTTGGGTGGACCTGAAGGGGGAGGACTCTGTCCCCGAGACTGTCCATCATGTGGTGGTGCCTGTTAATCCCAAGAATGACCGCAACTGGGAGCGTCTGGGCAAGAACCACGTCAGAGTGAGTCTCTCATGTTGGGCTTGGTACACACTTCATGTTTGAGCAATAAAGGGACATAGGGAGAAAAGCAGGGGTCCATTCAAGAATCAGGAAAGCAGGTAAAATAGAAAGCCAGGATCATTTTTCTAAGCAGTCTTTTCTCTCTTTGAATAAGTATTTGTTGTTGTAATACTTAGTTTGACCACAAGAGGGAAGAGTGCACCATCTCTGTTATGAGACGGACGGACTGAATTCAATTTATTACTGGTACACCTTTTCACAGGCTTAAACTTTTTATTTCATCCTCCAAACACCCTGGTTGATAGATTACGGAATTAAGGAACCTAAAAGGACTATTCTGGTATTTTTCCTCACATATTCGTGGGATAAAAAAACAATTAAGATCCAACTTTTGATAATTAGTTTTCCTCATTTGCCTATCAGAGCTTCTGTTAGAGGATCCTGCACATTGATAAGCTTATATGTTTTTATTAACTTGGCTTAGAATAATGCTTACTTTTCTTCTGTATCCTTAATATGTTTTTCTTTGGACAGACTGATGAAGTCCATGCCAAAGACAACACCAGACCTGGAGCCAATTCTTCTGGTAACAGCTCAGTTTGAAACATTAGATCTGAAACCTTTCTTTTTCAAAGGGATTTGTCAATGTAGATTTTACACACATATGTTTTACTCCAGAATTCTTCTTACTCATCGTCATGACTGTATTTGGGTGTTTTTAGAAATGTGGTCCGAGGCCATCAAGCTGCTGAAAGGCGAGTACACAGTGAGGGCAATCAAAGAGCACAAGATGGACCAGGCCATAGTCTTCTGTCGCACAAAGATCGACTGTGACAACATGGAGCAGTACTTCATTCAGCAAGGGGGAGGTAAGGGGCGGGAGTTTACCGTTTAGCTTTCACAGGACAGATGTTTCAATCCAGGGAACATCCCACACATTAACTTTATTAGATTTCTTGCCACTACAAATTTTATAGTCTGTCCATATTGATCTCTCCTCATCAGGTCCGGACAGTAAAGGCCACCAGTTTTCCTGCGTTTGTCTCCATGGTGATCGGAAGCCAAACGAGCGGAAAAACAACCTGGAGCGCTTCAAGGTAAAAAGATAAATTAATGAAAAATACAAAATACAGCAAGTCCACTGGTGTTTGATGATTTTTTTTTTTGATCACGCAGAAGAAAGAAGTGAAGCTCTTGATCTGCACAGATGTAGCAGCCAGAGGAATCGACATCCACGGAGTTCCTTATGGTAGAGTTATTAGATTACGTACATTAGTTCTTCTTCAGATGCTAATAAAATAAAGGTTTCATTACTAAAAGGAGAAAAATCTTGAGTGTAGTTTATGTATTGGAAGTTTGGGCTCAGCGATGAAACCATTTAAGCTTCATCTATTTTCCCTCCAGTGATCAACGTCACCCTGCCAGATGAGAAACAGAACTACGTCCATCGTATTGGCAGAGTTGGTAGAGCTGAGAGGTAAAGACGAACATTCATTCATTTTATTTGTTTGACTGTTTTTCAATTGTTTTTAGTAATTACTCTTTTACTCTTTTACTCAGCTGTTGCTTTAAGTTGTTCTTAAATTCAGTACATCTTGCTTGTTCAATATGTCTCCCTGTCTTGATTTGTTCATAATTGTTGGGTTTTTATGATGCAAAGCACTTTAAACATCTATTTTGATAAGTGCTATATAAACACATTGTTTTATCATTATTATTATTTATTTTTTTAAGTTATATTTTGGGGCTTGTTGCCTTTATTTGATATGACAGCTGAAGAGAGACAGGAAATGTGGGGAGTAGAAAGTGTGGGTTGACATGCAGGTATGGTCGCGGCCGGGAGTCGAAACCGGCGACCTCTGCACACACACAAACAATCAAACAAACAATACTGTATATCAAGTTAAAAGTATCAAATCAGTGGTTGCAGTGTTGAGTGTCCTTTAGCAGGCTTTTCAGTTTGGATTTGAAGCTGCTGAGAGATTCACTGTTCTTAATGTCCTCTGGTAAGGTGTTCCACTGAGTTGTGGCTTTCACAGAAAAAAGTGACTGCTCAAAGGCAGTACGGCGAAAGGATACATTGCAATTTCTAAACTAATATATTCTTGTGGATTTAACGGAGTCCACTGAGCGAAAGTTGATAAACTGATGCAGTGGAGGACGGGCCAAGCCATTTAAAATCTTATACACAAGACACTAAAAATCAAAATTCTCAAAGCTCAAAAGATGATGTTTCTCCAGTATCCTACAGAGGTGATATTGCATTGTTTTTTTGTCCAGTATTTTTAAGGTTTGTTTATACAGAGAGTGATGTGGTTTCATGACCGTCTCTGTATCCTCTGTATGTGGGGCGCTTAGGCCGCTACATCACCAGCGCCCCATTATTATTATTTTTTAATTATTATTATTATTATTATTATTATTATAACTGAAATGTCTGAAATCACCACTTTCTAATCTTACATCATTTTGTCAGATTGATTGTATGATTTCAAATCTTTAAATTCCATCCTTGTGTTCTTTCTTTACCCCTCAGAATGGGTCTGGCTATCTCCTTAGTAGCAATGGAGAAGGAGAAGGTATGGTGGATAATACTCTAAAAATGCCTTAGGTGTTTTTTATGTACATTATTTGGTGAATAATAAAGGTCTAAGTTGTTTTTTTTCCTGATGAATGCAGGTATGGTACCATGTGTGCGCAAACCGAGGTAGAGGCTGCTACAACACTCGCCTGAAGGAAGATGGAGGTTGCACCATCTGGTACAACGAGAAAGAGGTGAACACAGAGATTCTGACGTGAATTGAAGCAAGTTATGGCTGCAAGTTAAATTTGCTGTTTTAAAATGGGTCACTGACTCAACAGAAGGCTTTTAAATCAGTTTAATAAACAGCAGATGCTTTGTCATCCTGGCAGAAACTGCTCCCTCGGGTTATGACGGCGTGTCTAGAAAGCTCATGCACACACACCCTTCTGTCGCTCTCACATTATGACATAAATCACCACTGCCCACTAATACAGACTCTCAATCCTACTTACCTTTAATTCATTTTTATCCAAACAGCTCCTGTCAGATATTGAGGAACATCTAAAGTGCACCATCACTCAGTGTGAAGCTGACATCAAAGTACCTGTGGATGACTTCGATGGCAAGGTCACGTATGGTCAGCGGAAGGCACTGGGAGGTATGTTTTTATAAGTATCTGACATTTGTAGCTACCTAGGAAACATGGCTTATGAAATAGTAACCAACACTTTAGAACACAAGTGACACACAAACAAATGTATTCACTGTTTTCTTATTGAGCTTTACTAACCAACCCATTGTCCTTGCTCAGGTGGGAACTACAAAGGTCATGTGGATGTTCTGGCCCCGACAGTCCAGGAGCTGGCGGGCCTGGAGAGAGAAGCTCAAAGTTCCTTCCTCCACCTGGGATACATGCCAAACCAGCTTTTCAGAGCCTTCTGAAGAAACCCCAATGAGCACTACACTCTCAGCTGCTGATACAGAATACAGATAAATAGAGCATTTCTGAACCTTTCACCATGACATAAACATATCAACATAATTTATAGAATAATTAGTTACAGATATCAAAATGTCATTGTGTACAGACTTCTAAATTCTGAGTCATTGTTTAGTCCCATCATTTGGTGTATGATTTGTGCAGCCTGTCGGTTTATTGAGACTGTTGGGCACCATATTTTGAAGGACTTCTTCCTAAAGGCTTTAACCTTACTGCATTAAAGAATACTGAGGGAAAAAATCCCTTATATCCCATGCAAAATCTAATTTGAGAGATCCTTCAGGGCTTTTTTTTTTCTAATGACACGATTCTTGAATATTTAAGTTTCCTGAAGGAGTAATGGGCTAGAATGTCAACATATGTAAATGGCTTGATGATGTCTTTTTTTCTGAAATAAACAGTATCCTGACTAGCTGGATTCATCGGGACAGTCTTTGTAGTAGAAAAATCGGGAAAATTAACCAACATTTTGGGAGAATGTATGGGTCGCAGTAATGCTACATATTTTAGATGCTAACTGCATTAAATCGACTAAAAACAGAAGCACTTATAACATCACTGTTGGCGGTTACATGAGTCCCTTTTATGGAGTTGAAGACTTGATTTATTTATTAAAATAGATAAGGTTTATTTTGGTCTGCATCAACAACCAACACTTCCCTCCACAACATAGGAGCCATGTAAAAATCAAAAATGAAAACAAAGACAAACCAATCACTGAGGGATTCATCAACCAAGAAAATATATATAGACATATACATACAAACACATATCAATACGTACATGTATACATACACATACACATGCATACATACACAAGTACATTCATGCATACATATTAACATGCATACACATCCACATATACTTTAGCCAATCACATGCTGACCAAAAAAGGTGTAGGCTGAAGCCAAGGCTTATCCTGCATACCCTTTTACATAAAATACCTTTGGGAAACGAACTATCAGTACAAGTGAGAAGTAACGTAGCCTGTATTGCACTTTTCTCGAAAAACATACAACCCATGGCTTCCCCTATCTATCGTTTTTCACGTGTGAGAAAATAAGTGATATAAGTTAGCAAATACGCACAATAGTTATGCGCTGTTGTTGGAGTGAAGTTAAAGAAATGAGCGACGCATAAAGTCCTTGAAATTGACTCTATTGTTAGCTATATCTGCAGAATACTTCTCCGACATACTTTTACTGAAACTCACTTCTTCTCAGCTTCTAGTCTGTCTGTCACAGCCATTTTTAGGCATACTATTTACAGCAAGTTGTTTTGAATTTAAAGCTGCTGTTGGTAGTCACAGAGTAAACATCTTTTCAGAGAGAGGGACTTTGAATGTCAACACTATCCCTCCCAACCAGATTTCCTCTTAGCCCACCAACACAGATTGGCGTGTGCAGTCATGATAGTGCCGGACTCATAACCAATCGGAGGACGTAGTAGGGGCCGCCCCTTAACCAATCAGGACAGAGCATTGGAGATTAGCTATGATTGGTCCGTCATAACGGGAACGAGGGGAATAATAACATTGCTTGATACAAAGGCATTGGAAAACGCAGAGATTTCGCAATAGTCTCAAATTACGATGGGCATTATGACCTTTTCTACAAACCCAGCAGAAAAAAGCAATGTTTTTTACACCATTCCTACCAACAGCAGCTTTAATAGCTAGGTTATATATATATTATAGAGGTCTGTAATTCAATTTTGGATACTTAAAATAACAAATTCTTCCAGATATCCATTAGGCTATGTTATTTTGCACAAAAATACACTTTTTTTACCATTTGAAATATCACAATTAATTTGTATATTTTGTTTTATTAGTAAATATTAGTAAAATGCAGTTTTAAGTATTTACAATAATAATTATAGTTATTATGAAGATATTTTTGAGTATGATTTTGATCAGTACTATGAGCTGTGTCACACTACATTTGCACAAGAAACTTAGGGAAAAACATGTAGAATAAGTAAGAAGGTCAAAAGTTCACAGATCTTGTGTTTCGCTACAGAGCACATTACAGAGTCTGCTTATGTTAGCTATTAGTACTGCTCAAGATCTGCAAAAGATCAAAACCAAATCAGTGAGCTCCTTCTGAACCAATCGACACTGCTGCCAGCTGTGCAGCAAAAATGACTGCTTATGATCCATACTCTACCTTTTCAACAACTGAGAGGACATTTATGGACAGTAACCCTCATTATAAGGAAATAGGTGTAAACCTGTGTGTGAACAAAGACCAACAAAAAGATAAACTTGATGTTCATGAATTGAAATGCATAATGATGAATAACGTGAAATGTTTTACATAACTTTAACATTGAACTGTAGGGTGAAGATGCAAACCCTTCAGAAATGTTGCCAATTTTTATAGAACTACATGGTCATACGCTCAACTGGTTGAACACAGTTTAGTTTTTTTAGCCAATTTGAGTTTCCCATTGTTTAACCCTCCTGGGTCAATTTGACTCGGTGCATATTCAATTATCCAAAAGTCTAATCTAATTTTTAACTCCATGACTAACCATTTAAATCAATATTTAGATTATTGGTGTTCTTTAATTCTCACAGATCATGGTTCAATGAGGATAACTCACTCGTTTTTCATTCAAATTAATGTTAAAACTTGTTTTAATGTACATTGGAAAGCCCTAAATATAAATACAATAGTTTCAAATGACATAGACTTTTGTTTATTTTATTTTATTATTATTTTATTTTTTATGAAGTGATGTTGATAAGTTAACATGACACCCCTTCTGTCACATGCTGCCCATATTTTTATGCTGCATTTAGCTGGTTTGGAAGGCATATATTGCCTAAAATAGACTTTTAAAAGGGTCAATTTGACCAGCAACGTAACAGGAGGGTTAAGTAAGCTGAGTGAGGTTTCTGCCACACAGGGAAGTGAAAAAAAGAGTATGCAAGCCAGAAAAGAAAGCTGGCGTTTGAAACAAAGGGAAAAGCCGTGCCTCCAAGTCTTATGATCAGTGGCCTTAGTTCAACAGAAAATCAGATAAGTACAGGAAACCTCTTTCTCATGTGTACACAGGGGGGGTTGTATCTTGACTAGCAACAAAATCAGATGTTGGTTGCATCCAAGATCTATGAGACATCAGAACCATGAGGAAACCTAACTCCCCTTAAAGGGAACTCCCAGATTTAAGAGGAAGACTATCACCCACATTATTACAATATTGAACCAGATATCAACACTGAGGAAAATATCAAGGTTGTGACGATGTGACGAACACAGAGGAAAAAACCCTTCTAGTCTCAGGTGAACTTTGAGAATTCCTTGACTGTACTTACTCAGAGAGTAACATTGAAACAGAACCTTAAAGGCGGGTGTTCAGTATCATAATCATTGCTCATTCAGAGTCTGAAGGATATTCTATGCTACCTAACATAAAAACTGAATTAGACACTAAACCTGTTAGGTATTTAGTCCCAGATGATCCTGTAGTGTGCCAGGAATACTCCATGGTGATTATAGGTCAAGACAATGACACTTCATAGATCAGAGAAGAGCAGGGAAACGTGCCAGCTGACTCAGAAAAACATGGAGCTTTGTGATAAGCAAAGAGGACACGGTTGAAATCTTCTTTAAGGTGCCTTTGTTCATAATGTCAGAGCTGCTAAATAATACGGTTTCTGTGAACAGCCTACGCTGGAAATGGATGTATGGGTTCAAAGCCACAAAAGGTGATACAGCTAACCCAACCAGAATGTGTGTGTGTGTAAAGGTTGTTGGGTTATCAACTTGTAGATGTCATACCAAAAATAGACTGTTGGTGGTGCTTTAAACCAGCAAAGTTTGTGTCCCATGAATAAAGCAAAAACCTTTCAGTCTCCACATCGGTCTAAAAACAAGATTTGATTGAACTCAGAGTATTGCTGAAGCTGAAGCTGTCATTGAAAAAAATTGGACCAGATGGAGCTAAAGTTTCAGACTGATTTATTATAACTGTGAAACCATATGGATGGCATTACTGAGAAGTCATAACTTTGAATGTGGCCTTGTATAAATAAATGTTCAACATAGTAATTTGTGGGAATGAAGTTAATATTAGGTGCAATGTAATTGGCTTTGCTCTGATCTACAATGAAAACATAATCAGAGGCTCAGTGTTTGTGCCTTCAAAATAAAAGTCTGTCTCTGCAATCGGCTCAATGAAGTGGTTACAGTATGTGGCAGTCTCGTGGCTGGTGATAATGACGCTGTTATGTGACAGAATTAAGAATTTGATCCAATTGTGATTGAACAGGAGATACGCTAAAACAACACTTTTTTTTTTTACCTTACTATGAAGGTTTTTATGCAATAAAAATATAAGTTATAAATATTATTAAAACAGATGAGATCTGAAACAAAAGTATTACTGTAAATGATCTACTTTATTTAGTTATGTAAATATGCTTAACTATGTCCTCAGACCTACCTACCTTTAGTTTTGCTTTTAACTGAGTCTTATTTTTAAATTAAATTAATGTTTGATTGATTGATTGATTGATTGATTGATTGATTGATTGATTGATTAATGTGTATGCATGTCATTTCCATAGACTGTATAAAATATGCACGTAGTATCCGTGACATATCCCATCTGTTTCTGAAGCACTGTTTTGAGGCCAATCGTCGGCAGCAGCCATATTGCTGCTGTCGAGTGATTGTGACGTAAAGAGGCAGGCTTTGCGTCTCCTAGCCAACAGCTAGTGTTCCCACCTGTCAATCAAGTCAGCTGTGCCTCTCATTTGAAGACTCGTAGTCTCAATATCTTCGAAATTGCAGCGTTAGAAAAAATCCCCCCCCCCCCTTATAGTGTGTGCCGATCGAGAAATGAGCTATCCAGACTACACTCGTCTTTTGTACCAGGCTGTAAACATGTTTATTTCTGCTGTAAAGAGCAGCTTTTTTGAATTGGTGTGTTTGTGGTTTCGAGTACTTCCAGAGCCAGCTTCAAGTGGATCCTCGATGAACTGCAGTTTTTAGCACTTCCGCATTGGACTCATATTTTTAGATTGGATGTTGCCGCTTGAGTGTGCCCTATGCTTATACTGAGGCTCCAAAAGGGCTAGAGAACTAATGATTTTGGGTCAGAAGCAGGCTGCAGACAGGTAGAAGTTGTAGAACTGCTATTATTGTGTACAGTAAACGTAGAACTTAAAGGGGACAGGGTATATACTTAATTCATAGAGGTGGCCATCTGGGGGCTACACCATATTTTTGCCCTTGGGCCCTCGGAAAGGTTGATCTGTTAACCACAAACTACCCACTCATGGACCTGTGTTGTGGAAGCCAATGCCAAATACTGCCAGCATCCTTCAGTCTTGATTATACTGACACAACATAAGCACTTTTTTTTTAGCACTTCCGCATGGGCTTCATATCTTTAGACCTGAGGTTGCAACTTGGTAATTTCATAGGGTTTCGAGCTGAGTTCCCTTGGTTTTTGGAGCCAGCCCCACCTGGACTCACGAGGCATTGCGTTTATTTCCACTTCCGCCTATGTTTTTGCACCAGGAGCTTTTATTTTTAAAGCACATGGCCGGAAGTCGGGTCTGTATATGCCGGAACTTGACCCTCCGGCGAAGCCAGCCCATGCCCAGTCGTCCACACCCACCCCGGCTGCCGTATCGGTTCCTCCCTCTTCGGCAGCTCAATTTGCCAGCCTGGTTGTAGGATTAACACCGCTGCTCTGCTGCAACAGGTAAATGACAATTAATGACTTATTTTCCACAGGACAGATTCACGTGACAAAAAACAGGACACATCAGTATTCATCAGTATTGATTGAAGTGAGGATGTCCTTTTGTATCCTATATAGGCTGTGTCATAGGCAGTGTATCGTATTTTTAATGTGGCAAACGCTTTGCCTGTGGGCTGCAGTATTTCTTTGTCCAACATGAAAATATGTGAATCCTGACACCTGTCACTAACTGAGCACAGGCTTTACCCTGTGCGCACTGAAAGCTGACGTGTGTGTTTTAAAATACGCTTAAGTGTAATTTAAATTACCTCACATTCAAAGAGAAACACGTTATACAAGACTAAGGGCTGCGATGGTCCACTTATCCTCCTGTATTTTTAGTAACAGAACCTTTTTTTGTCTGCTGTCATGAATACTGGAAGCAGTCTCTCTCTCTCTTTTTTTTTAAAGATGTCTCACCCTAACCTTGCACAAAGAGGCAATAAAACAACCTGCAATGGCTTTATTGTTTTATACCTAAAATTAAAACTACAAAGGATATGAACTGTCTTTGAACCAAGGAAATTAACCATTCACAGAGAAGGTATAAATGAAAAATCACCCATTGTCCAGAAAAAAAAAACATGGGATCATCTTTAATCTTGAGGAAAAAAAATCTGTGTGATATTTCTGGAGCTCCCCAGAGTGTCTGTGACAGCCTTACTCGACCCAGCACACAGTGACCTTAATGCAGTCTAATATTTTATCATATTCAGTGTGTGATAGCTGCTGAAAGCCTTAAAGGTGCTTTAAATGTTGCACCATATGTTGTGTAACATGGGAAAATAGCATATGCCTCTTGTCTGTCAGGTGGGATTTTTTTTATCAGCTTTAAAAGTGTTATCAGGTGTTTGGATTGTGTAATATCAGTGCTGTTTTTCGGCTTCCCTATATGATGATTCGGCAAGGTTTAGATGTTTATCTAAGCTTTTGTTAATTCACAGCAGTGTAATTATATAGATTGCTAATGGTGTTTGTGTTTGTGTTTGTGTGTTCTGCTGCTCTCAGTGAAAAAAGGAAAGGAAAGAGGAGTGTTTTTTGCTGAAGTGGCAAAGTTCAATCTACACCTATGGTATCTGGCTTTGTCCCAGCAGTGACTGTTGCATATCAACCTGCCAAGAAAGAAAAAAAGAAAGCATTTCATGACACACACATGCACATTAAGACATGCTAAACATATGTTCTTGTTGTAGTTAAAGAAGCTGTTATACTCTCATGGTTTGGTTTTATATGACACTCTATATACAGTGAATGTGAGTGCTGTAAAGAGAGTTTTTGGCTTTAATCTTGAAACCTTGTGCCAAAGGAAGTAAAGGAGGCTCCAGTGATTCAGTGCTCAAGCTGACCCATAAATGTTGTAGAATAATGAATATAAGAACACTTCCTCTGGTGTAAGCGTCCCTGATTTTCACCTGCAGCACAACAGAGAAGAATGTGTGTGTCTCTGTATTTGTGTGTGTCTATGCTCTTGTGAATAAGGCAGAAAATACGAGCACACACACATACACACAGGCTTCTTTCTTCCACCGGCTTAGCAAAGCTTCCTGGGCTGTGTCTGCCAGAACAGGGTCCTTCTCTGTGTGAGGAGAGTGTGTCTGACACACTTGCACACACAGGCCGATGCATTGATACGCACATCCGACCAAGGCTGGTGCCACACACACGCAGGTGTCAATCAGCATACAGGGAACAGTCAAAGCTTCTTTGATTCGTTTTCTTGATCGGTGCAGTGGGTCAGCAAACCGCCGGCTGTTAAAATGTCTCATACTGATTATCCAATCATAAACTTTGAAAGTGCTTATGTAGTATCAGTATAATCAAGACAGAAGGATGCTGGCACTATTTGGCATTGGCTTCCACAGCACAGGTCCATGAGTGGGAAGTTTGTGGTTAACCCTTTATTTATGAAGAGGAAAGTCCAGTCATGTGTAACTTGGAAGGACAGATCAGCCTTTCTGAGGGCCCAAGGGCAAAAATATGGTGTAGCCCCCAGATGGCCACCTCTATGAATTAAGTATATACCCTGTCCCCTTCAAGTTCTACGTTTACTGTACACAATAATAGCAGTTCTACAAGTTCTACCTGTCTGCACTCTACTTCTGACCCAAAATCATTAGTTCTCTAACCCTTTTGGAGCCTTAGTATATGCATGGGGCACACTCAAGCAGCAACCTCCGGTCTAAAAATATGAGTCCAATGTGGAAGTGCTAAAAACTGCAATTCATCGAGGAACCGCTTGAGGCTGGCTATGGAAGTACCGGAAACCACATACACACCAATTCAAAAAAAGCTGATCTTTACAGCAGAAATAAACATGTTTACAGCCTGGTACAAAAGACGAGTGTAGTCTGGATAGCTCATTTCTCGATCGGCACACACTGTACTGGGGGGGTGGATTTTTTTCAAAACTTCGAAGATATTGAGATTACGAGTCTTCCAATGAGAGGCACAGCTGACTTGATTGACAGACGGGAACACTGTAGCTGTTGGCTCTATGTCACAATCACTCAACAGCAGCAATATGGCTCCCGCTGATGATTGGTCTCAAAACAGCGCTTCAGAAACAGATGGGTGACGTCACTGATACTACACCCATATTTTATACAGTCTATGGGCACACTCTTTGACCACCAAGCTAAACTGGCACATCATCTGTAGGTTATCTTACATTTTTATAGTTTTCATTCCTTGAAAACTTTTAAAATTGGTTATGAGTCATCCTGTGCTCAGGGGGTATACTCATTTTTTCATCCCAAAGAAACATAGGCCCCCGGGTTAGAAACAGTAATAGCATCTAATGCTTGCTAAATGGGAATGTTCCAAACAAGCAACAATTTTCTAGTTGTTTAAACAGAAATTTAAATTCTGAATATCCAGCTGGTCTAAACAACAACGTTTCGAAAGAAGGCCAACCACTGGATCACAGAGACTGCAAGTAAGCAATGTTAAATTAGTTTGCTGATGTGGCTAACATTAGCAGAGCTAGCACCACCAACATTTAGCCCTTCTTCCAGGTTAACATCCACATGCCCTTGCTATTTGTGCATTGACCAGACACAGCCTTGTCAAAATACTGCCAAACTGTGCTGAGCTACAACATGAAAAGTGAAGGACAGTACTCACTGTAATGCGTTCCCAGGACTTTTTAATGCTTTCTGTCCCACAAGCTTGTACAGAAACTGGGAAAAAGGCTTTAAGGTATTCTGCACCCTCAGCCTGGAATTCACTGCAGAATGGATTGAAACTCAAGGAGCTGGTGTCACTTAATGTTTTAAATCTAAAATGAAAGACCTTGAAGCTGAATCTGCAGAATGTCAATGTTTTTAGTGTATCTTCTTAGAACTGCCTCCTAGGTAACGGCTCTTTCTGCGACAAACGTGCTTGTAAAGTGTACTTCAGTCCTCTGTGGGTTTATGTCTTTAACTTGTGTTTTTTTGCTGCTGACTGTCTTGGCCAGGTATCCCTTGGAAAAGAGATATTTGATCTCAATGGGACCAACCTGGTTGAATAAAGGTTAAATACAAAATAAATAAACAAAAAATCTATCACAACAGGGCTTGAGCTTTAAGGTAAAATAAAACACAAGCATTATAGAGGAACTCAGGGTTGCTGTTTTTTTGAGTAAGCACTCCAACAGCACTGTTGAGCAATCACAATCAAACTGAGCACTACATGTTGTTGTGAGGCTCTGAAGGCGCTCTTAGTGTTGAAGTAGAGGGTGTTTTTATGTTGATTCTGTGTTGTTTTTATCCAGGATGTGTCCTGTTTGAGGAGAGGAGGGCCTCAAGCACAGCCAATAGCAGATACAATCTACTATTTGAAACAACACATACACACACACCTCATGGTGCAAAAGTGTTTGACTATGAGGGCGGATATCATCTACTTAATACCTTCATAGAAAGAGTTGCATAAGGGAGTGTCAGCTATACGCATGCATTGAATTTAAACACACCCATAAAGGTTAGTGAGATGTTAATACAATGTTCTTTTTTTCTAGTCTATCGTTGACAAATTAAACACTGCAGAATGTTTACTGTGTAACAGATGTATGGTGATTCACTTACACAGCAAGTGAGTCAATTATCAGCTAGTCTAATACTAGCTTGCAGTTACCCAGAACTGCTGTTGGATAAATCTTAAGTCTCAGCTCATGGTGTAGGGACAACAATCGACAACATGCAGGATGAATAGCATAACTTAGACAAGACTAATTTGTATTATGTCTTATGTTTTTATGCCTACACACCAGCAATAAACATGGCCAGATGAGTCATGTTATTGGGTTATCCTGGCATTTGTCTGTCTGTCAGCATGTCCATCCATTGGTACTTTTTCAGTACTGTGAATTTGTGGCAACTAGCGTTTAAGACACATTAGCGCCCCCTCCCTTTCCAGTGGTTGGGGGGTGTAATTATAGGTTTAATATATCAAATTTTTATCAAACATTTGTTTTATTTATATTGAGAAAAACTATATCCCAATAATTATCGTTATTGAATTAGTGCCCAGCTCTAGTTTGAACTCCATCTTTAGTGTCGGCCTTCTTTTGTTGTTGACATGTTTTTAGGGCACTGTGTTCTTTCAAATATTTTCAACATACAAATATACCCCTCACACATTTACACTGTGTCACTCTGTGGGAAACAGTGGTGGACATTGACTTGAATGATAGCTGAAGCATGCCACCACAATGCAGTTATTTCAGTTGTTTGTGTTTCCCTAGATGGATTTACAGCTCTTGACTTGGAAAACCACTATTGTTTGCTTGTGCGTCCGTGTGTTGTTTATTGGTCATACAGATATTTCGGTGCATGCACAGTGAGCAGTTCATTGCTCTTAAGTAATTGCCAGTGTCGGCATGGGCAGGGGAATGATTTATTCTACAACAACCACTGTTTCCCCTCCAGGAATTCACACGGAAAGAGGGAGGCCAATGATGGAGCAAGAGTGTAATGAGATGAGAAGGAGAGGAAGGGATGAAGGGGTCGTATGAGAAGGGATACACGCTGGAGTGAGGGATGAATAAGAAATAGGGGAACTGGAATGGAAAAGATAGAGAGCAGAGAGTGAAGCAAGGTAGAAAAGTGTGAAGGGGTGGTTTGGTGAAAGTAGAGAGGAGATGGCAGGAGTTGGAGTGCAATCAACAGAGAAACAGTGCTCAAGATAGATGAAAATGTAGAATAAAGGAGAAGTTCTGAGTTCAATACAACAGAATCTGAAGAACAGGATTGAAATAGCCACCATAAACGCTTTAAGCTTAAGGTAGAAAAGTACCTCTGTTTTCAGTTTGTATATAGCAAGTTATAGTTGTTATAGTTTTGATATAGCAAACATGAATTAGATACAGCAAGCATGAATGATCAGTAATACAGGGATTGTTATTGCAAGAAGTCCTGGTGCGCCTACAGTAGAGGATTTTGATGTTGCAGAGCTTACTGTGGTGTGATGAATAAAAGTCTATAGCCCACACACAGGGCTCATCTTCCAATTTAAAAGCATTACCTGTTTGAGCTCATTTGTCCCTTGCATCTCCCGGGACTCAGTCAGAAACCCCACAGAGGACTCTCATCAGGTGGGCCAGGCCCCCTGCAGGTCAGGGAACTGTGATTCAAACAGCACTCAAATCGGTATTCTGAGTGTGATGAGAGAAAAATGCTTGAAAAATATCAGGGCCTCTTTAAGTAGATGTCAGGAGTTTCTTTACCTCCTAAAACGATGGAAATTTACAGTGAATATTAAATAATAAAAATATTTCCAGATAGATTAGTGGAAATTTCAAAAAATATATTTTTTGCGCAAGTCCAGCAAATTTGTTGATTTACCAATAAGGACACAGTGGCATTCATAATTAACAAATACTAGTTATGTATATTTTATGCTCAAAAAAAGACAATTTCATAAAATGTATCCCCAACAAAATAAATATTTATCTTTGGAACACTAAATATTGAGTGTTATGTGCCAATTTCAAAGTAAGTAAGACAGTCTTTATTTTAGTAATAGCACAAGTATTTATATTTCCATGAAGATCAACATTTAGCTTTCAAGTAGATACATATTTCTGCTCTTTAAAAAACTATCATCTATTTTCCTATTAAGATAAATATCTACTTGTCTAATGAAGTAGATATTTTTGATCTTATACTCACTCAGAGATTTGAAGGCTGTCAAATGATTATTTTTTCACCCATGATAAATCGCATAATTTCTCTAATCAATGGCAATTAATCACATTCTAATCTCATGTGTAAAATCAGATTATTTTGCATTCTGAAACAGTTTCTAGGTCCATATAAATAATCCAAAGCATTTTTTAAAATTTTGTTTTAACTTATTATTGAACTAGATATGGCGATACTAGGACAATTGAAGGGAGACAAGAAATGTGGGAAGGAGAGAGAGAGGGATGGCTGTAAAGGATTGGGGTTGTGTATATGAACCAGCTACTGCTGTGATGAGGGGGGACCTGGGGGGACAGGGCTTTCTCTGTTGCTGCCCCCACCCTCTGGAACTCTCTCCCCCAACACCTCAGATTCTCTCCCTCACTCACCAAATTCAAATCTGGACTCAAAACCCACCAATTTACAAAGGCTTTTAACCTATAATTGATTGATTTTTGTTTGTTCTCTTTTGTTTGTTGCTTTGCTTTGTTTTCCTTTGCTTATCTATTGTATAATTTATTGTCTTGTTAAGTGTCTTAGAGAAACTTTTAAAGTGCTTTTATAAATACAATTTATTATTATTATTACTACTATTACTTTTATTATTATGAGTTATGACTGAAGCCATCAAACATGGGGTGCAGGCTCAAACCACCAGGGCCATCAGTGCCCCTTGTAAAGCAGTTCTTACCAGTGACTTTTAAAATTGTCAACTGCAATGCTGTAATTTCCCTGTGGAGTAAATTAAGTTCTTCTATTTCTGAAATATGAGTCATGAGTGTCCACCTAAGTTACCTACGCTGTTTGAATTTATGTATAATATGTGATTACTTATGTACACTTAAACGTGCGTGTGTTTGAAGTGAAAGCAGGAGAGACAAACTCAGTGTATGTCACTTAAAAAGCATATCACTTACTGACCTACAAACATTCAAATCCCAGCTCAAAACACACCTCTTCAGAACTGCTTTTAACTGTTATTGTTTTTATATCCACTTTTGTTTCTTTTATTGTGTCTTTTATTGTGTGCTATTTGTGAAGTGTCTCAGTTTTCTGAAAAGCGATATATAAATAAAATGTATTATTTTTGTGTTGACTAAGTTGTCTGGGAGTTGCCACCCCATCAGGGTGGCAGCAGAACGCAGGAAGACACTGCGGCATCTCAACTACAGTGTCCTGAAAGGGACATATGACGTTATAGAGGAAAAATAAGTGTTAATTTCAGACCTTACTGCATTGCATTGAGTGCATTTACGCTGACAGCCCTAGTTAAACAGTATCTTTATTCCTATTAAAATAAATAAACATTTTCCCAAGGAGAAAGATTTGACTCTTCTATTCCAAATATTTTACTTACTTTTCTAATGAGAAGAATATTAATGCCCCTAATGATATAGATTGATTGATTCTCAGTAAAACCACCACTTACGTGTTCACATTAAGATAAGTAATTACATTTTGATGAGGGATAATGTCTTATTTATGGAAATTGCACAGACAGCCAAATGTCAGACATATTTACACTGCAGAAATGAAGACATGACTGCTGGCTGGAGCCACCATCTGTGATCTGAGAGTGGAGGATGATAAATGCTTCCCTTCTCTCGGGCCACCATCATTTTCCCTCAGCTGTGTCTGTCCTCTTGCCCTCTCCTCTCTGTGTGCATCGTCTTTACCTCTGCTTTTCCTATTTTCCTCCTCATTCTCCTCTCTTTGTCAATTTGTCCCCCTCCTCTCTCTCTCTCTCTCCTCTTTCCCTCCCTCTCTCTGTCCTCTCTCTCTCACTATGCTAACCGTTCAGTGTGCCTTCCTTGCTTTGTGAGCAGGGATGAGATTTTTTTTTTTATCGCTCTTGCGCTGCATTTACAGCCTTTCCATTCTCTTCCTATTTTACACAGGCGTGCTTGCGTTCCTCACTTACACCCGCTCAGCCCTGACACACACAATCCCTCTCTCATCTCATCTCATCTCTCTCTCTCTCTTTCTGCAGATGTCTGAGAGCGAGCCAGCTGAGTAGAGGACTCCCCTCTCTGCCCGAGCTTGTCACCTGCAGCCATGAATGGTAGGAAGAATCAATTTTTTATCCTCATATCAGCTTGTTGTGTGTTTGCTCATGATGTGTTTGTCTTCGGGAGGCAAATATACACTTCAGGGAGGGAAATTAAGTTGAAGAGGAAAGATTGATGACTGTGGAGGCAAATAAAAGAGAGAGATGAACAATAAGAAGCAGCTTGGTCATACCCTTCCTTTAAACTTTAATCCTTCCCTCTGGTCATCTTCCTGCCAGACTGAGAGGTGTTATGATGTTCTGAGGCTCATGTTGTATCTCTGACTGTAAATTGAACCCTGAAATTGCGTTTATGCAATATTTATCCTGCACTTGAAGTGATCAGACTCTAACTGAACTCATCTTTGTTCCCTTAAGACCTGGGAAGAAATCACTGCCAATTTGGTGTTGTAATCTTGGAGGAATGTCTGCTGATAAATTGTATTTAAATGGGTGACTACTTTGGTTCATATTTCCTTGTGTCTCTGTTTCCACTGTACGTTGCGTATCTTTTGTCCTTGCTATGGACAGAATTGCTCGGTAGTGTGTGTATGTGTGTGTAATCCTCTTGTTTCCAGCCTTTGATCTGTTGCCGCTGCTCAAGGGCCTCTTTGGGAAATGCCTCTGAGAAAGTGTGTGTTTGTCTGTCTGTCTGGTGCATCTTTTCCACATGACTAATCCTGCAGTTCAAAGTGTCAAAGTTGGCTATACTGTCTGCTTACATTTCATCCAGTAGATGCACCCTGATCGTCGGGAAGAAAGCAGCTCAGAAACACAACAACCCCCTCATGATTAATAATACACTCTCATGAGCGCAGGGTTTTGTAAAATGAGGCAATTGCAAAGTCATTAGCGTGTTCCGAAACAGGTGGACTCTCCTAGAGAAGGAGATGAGTGTGTGTATGTGTGTGTTGGCTAAAATGCTGCAACGTGCAAAGACTGTTGATCCACTACTTTTATCGGACTCATCAACCTTCCTCCCTGGGTAGAGCATTTGATATGTAAATAGTTTTAAAAGCAGTGATGCGGTTTCCCCTCGGCGGATCTGTGATATGTGTCTGGAGGTTTGACTGAGAAAGCTTCTCTTAAAGACTAAGCATCACCAAGACAACAGCACACAAGCAGATAAAAGGGAAGTAAACCCACACATGGCAGAGGCTCTTTGTGCGACAGATTAGGATGTGAACTGTGGTACAGTTGGTTTACATGCTGCAGTAGCATCATTGCTGTGGGAGCTGTTCCTTCAGAGTGTACTGCAGGTTTTTATGGATAAATTGGGTGTTATGTTGTCTCAATATTGGCTGAAGGGCTCTTGTGTATTCTTGAGAGCACTATGGCGGGGGCTGTTGACTTAAGTGTCAAGATAGATACATCATAATGTTATTATAGATTTTATTTTTAAGTTATTTTGATGGGCAATTTGCCTTTATTAGATAGGAATGATGAAAAGAGACAGGAAATATAGAGAGAAGAGACTGGGAGAAGAGATGCAGCAGAGGAGGAAGCCAGGAGTTGCACCAAAGAAGTGATCACAGTGATTGCCTGGAAAGGTACAACATTCAAAACAACATTTGGGGGGACAGGGGAGGGTGGTGAGATTTTATAAGATAAGATAGGATAAGACAAGATATGATAAGATGCTTTATTGCCATGCTAACACAGTTGATAGGAAATAGCCTCAGTGCAACTCCTTAAATCAGATTCGTAGTCCCTCACATGAGTATTTGTGAGGTGTATTAGTCAACCAGTGGTTATGCAAAATAGAATTCCAACATGGTGAGACAAGACCATAGCCCAAAGCTGAGGGGTCATTAGCTCTTTGGCTGACTAATGACCTTATCCCACTTATTACCCAGCTGCCAACTAACTATACAAAGAAGTTGACATTAAGTATTGGTGTAAAGATCATTTTATTTATGTAAGAGTGAATAATAAGTCGCTCAGTTTTGGCAGTTCCATGGCGTGTTGTGGCCATAGACTGTATAAAATATGAACGTAGTATCCCTGACGTCACCCATCTGTTTCTGAAGCGCTGTTTTGAGGCCAATCATCAGCTGCAGCCATATTGCTGCTGTCGAACGATTGTGACGTAAAGAGGCGGGCTTTGAGCCTCCTAGCCAACAGCTACAGTGTTCCCGCCTGTCAATCAAGTCAGCTGTGCCTCTCATTGGAAGACTCGTAATCTCAATATCTTCGAAATTGCCGCGTTAGAAAAAAATCCACCCCCCATACAGTGTGTGCAGAAATTAGCTATCCAGACTACACTGGTCTTTTGTACCAGGCTGTAAACATGTTTATTTCTGCTGGAAAGATCGGCTTTTTTTAATTGGTGTGTATGTGGTTTCCGGTACTTCCACGCACACATCACTCTCTGAAATGTTCACTTGCTGTCTTGGCTTTCACTTTGTTTTGTATATTGTGTATGGTATTGTCATGTCTCTCACCCGTCTTATATCATTAAGCAACACTTTAATAGAAAATAATCATAATACAAAAATAATGCTAAGCTAAGTTAAGCCAAGGGTACCATTGCCTACCTCCTCTTTCATATTTTCCAAAATATCATCAACTGCTTAAAACAACAATAAAAAAAGAAGTATGTTAAACATGTAGGTTTCAAACAGCCAGTGTCACATTATTTTGCAAATTTGCAGTGTTTGTTGTATTTGCTTTTTATATATATATATAATTGCAGTACTCAGTAAAATTAGCTTTTTTGTTTGCCCCATATTTAAAAATGTGGCTATTTTCCATCTGTAGTCACAGTTAGTGGTCATTATGTTTTCAACACAAGAGTCAAGCCACAGCAAACCTCTATGGATCCATCTGTATAAGAAGCTTTGCACTGCCCCACTTATTAACAGAGCATCCAGCCCTTGCTGATAAACACACTGGATCAACTGACAGGCCTGTGGATGTGACCATGCTAGCATCATGTCCCAGTGGCGCTGTGCTAAATATCACCACCGTTTCTCACTTACAATAGCTTCTAAATGAGGCCTGTCAAAGCCAACGAGACAATGTGAGGAGTGCTCACATCTAGGTGTGAGATTAATTACTTTCTCTCCTCTTTACAGCATTTTGCTGACAATTCCAAAAAGTAGGTCGGGTCACTGCCAGCTGCTTAAATTTACTCTTTCAGAGAAAAATCACATATTTAAAAGGTGTTACCATAATGGTTTAAGGGGAAATAGATTATATTTTAAAAAACAAAAACAAAAAGTTAATGGTTTTAGATCAGAGTGCCAGCCAAGAAAGCTCTATGTGAAACAAAGAGCTGGCAGATTTTCATTAAGTCTGTACATTTATTTTACAAAAAGAACAGAGTCTGCAGTGCTGTAACTTTGTATTTCCTCAGGGATGTGTGTGTGCGTGTGTGTGTGTGTGTGTGTGTGTGTGTGTGTGTGTGTGTGTGTGTGTGTGTGTGTGTGTGTGTGTGTGTGTGTGTGTGTGTGTGTGTGTGTGTGTGTGTGTGTGTGTGTGTGTGAGAGAGAGTGTGTGCTGTGGTTCGACAGGAGCCGGCAGAGTGTTTGGGTTAGCTTCAGGGAGGAAGTTCCATCATGGGCAGGCTGGTATTTCCTGAAGCTGGTGAATAAATTACACCCTAGATACCAGCTCATTGAGGGCATACACCCGTAATAGCACAGAGAATTTAATTTCATCCAATAACAATATCAAAGCTGCTTTATGGTGACCATTTCTCTTCTCTTTCACTTTATGACCTCACTCTTACTCCTTGAATCGTTTGCATTTTAATCATACGCTACACTGATAATGGAAATGTTGTTCATGTTGAGATGAAAAGTTAAGAGACAGCTTCCTGAGTCAGACATCCTGGAATCATGGGATAAGAATCAGAGTCAGAGCAGCTTAAGTATCTTTGACTGTACTGTGGTTTCTGTTTGTGTGGTATTAAGAATGAATATGTTCATCAGGATTGAAATAAATCACAGAAGCGTTTATTGCACAGATTAAATAAAAAAGAAACACTCAGGAGCAACGTTTAGCAAGCAGGTGGTTGAGCAAATAAGAACCCCGACAGGGTAAGCAGTAGTGCTGTAGTCAAGACCTCATTAACCGAGACAGAGATAAGACCAAGACATTGAGGAATCGAGACCGAGTCAAGACCAAGACCAAGGCAGGGCAAGACCGAGACAAGACCAAGACCATATATATTAATGAAAAGTCACCATGAGAGTTAACAAAATAAAAGACTTCTATTTATTTTATTTAAGTTTGCTTTAAATACAATTAACAGCAACAAACAAGGTTTGGTTTGACTTTGTTGCCTTTTTTTTGACGCGCTGAGAGACTTTTGACTCCTTGAGTTACACTTTGGTTGTCGTTAGTTAAACTTTCGCTTTAGACCAGAGTTAAAATTGTGTTTTCTGTTGCCTGTGATCTCAGGAGACATAGGAGATAAAGTGGTAGCTGAGCAGGATTATTTTGTCAAGCCTTTTTTTCTCATTAGTTGTGTGCATTTTCTGTTTTCTAGTATTTGTAGTGTTTTAATCAGATGGGTTATAGGTGTTGACTGTGGTAATCCTGTGGCAGGTATTTAGCTGTGCCCATCTCTCAGAATTAAGAAAGGGGGGGTTCTCTATTATCACAGCAATGACAGGGACACAGTGCATCAGTGGTGGTCTCGACCGGTCTTGATTTAAAATACGGAGTCCGCCAAGTCCAAGACCGAGACAAGACAGAGTAAAAATGATTTCGATTCCGAGACGAGACCGAGACCTTAAATAAGCGGTCTCGAGACCGGTCACGAGACCAAGTCCGGTCTCAAGTACTACAACACTAGTGAGCAGGACATAACATGAAGACATTTACAAGTTGACACAACAAATTGATTTAAAGAGGAATTAATTCATTCAGGAATAAATTGTTCACACAGCTGAAAGTTAGTCCCTCTGATTCCACGGTTAGTAAACCACGTTTTTGCCACAATGTTCATCAATTTAGAATGCTTACAGTAATCAATTGTTTTGCCACAGTGTCAACAGGCAGAAATGAAATTTGACAAACTCTTTGCCATGGGTTTATCCAATATGACATGTGTGATCATGTTGTCCCAGGTATCTCCTTAGCGGTTTCTGTTTTTATGGTGTTCTGACCAATCAGAATCAAGTATTTTACAGTGATGGTAATAAGGCAAGATAACAACTGTAGCTTCTGTCTGTCAGCTGTTGTTTGTTTATACATTGACTCACTGATTTTGCCTCAAAATATGAAACATAATTTAAGTAACATCAGCTGTCTTACATCACCTCGTCTGTTTCTTCTATCTGGATGTAGCCTGCAATCTTAAAACCAGTCCATTACTCAGCTTGTCTACTTTTAGTAGATCTTTAGTGCATCACTGTACTTCTTTATCTCTTCTGTTTGGACTCATTATCTGTCATTGTCTCCTTATCTACATCTCTGTCACTCTATTACTGCCATATGGCAACTTCCATCTGTGCAACAAGACTATACGGTCTTTATTATTAAAAACAGCTTCAGAGCTCTTAAGTTCTAATCAATTGAAGACAAAGGCTTTAAGCAAGTCTTCATCATCCTATGATGAACTAAATTTGATGGATCCACTCATGATTAAGTGATTAAAGCTCCACTAATAATCTTTCATCCCTCTCTATTGAAGACATACATGAAATTGAAAAAGAACTGAGTTTCAAACCTCCTCACACAGAATATTTTAGCCTATATTTAATTCATCCCTAACCCTGAACTTACCTTGAGATATGCAAGAGCGGAGCGAAGCGAGAGAAAGCTGAGTGGACATTTTATACATTAATCATTGTCAGGAGTTGGTTAAGAGTGGATTCATCCGAGGGGCAGAGCTCATTTTTGATGACAATTATGCAGACTTTTTGGAGGGGGAAGTTGAAAAAGACACTGTATACTAAATTTGCTATTAGCATTTCTGCTTTGGGGACTTTGAATATGCTGCTTCATTTGGTGTGTGTCAAATTTATGAAAGCTTGGTGCTCCAAAGTGTGGCTCGTATTTTAATAAAGCTGAATATTGGAGCATTCAGCAAGTTCTGTAAACATCGCAGTACCAGCGACAGCTTTTGATGTGAAGAATAAAAGCCTGCAAGGACAGACATTCATGGTCCTGGAAAAGATCAATTCCACTTACTCTGATGATCCTCTCACTTTTTTATTAATGCCACAATGAGGCTGACATGCAAGGGTTAACGTATAGTGAGCAGGTGGATATGCGAATAAGGGTTTTGTCACCCTGAATGGTGAGACAAGACTCCTTCACTTTGCATCGGCGTCTTGCTCACCCTGAGGGGATTCTAACTTGGATAACCACAAGTGCACTATACTGTACATCCTGATACCGAGCTACCAACTAAATCTATAAACAAGATACTGATTTAAAGATTTTGTTATTGATTTACGAATGAGTGATTTATACAGCTAAAACATATAGTCAGCAATGCTTCAATGGCAACAGAGTCTGATCAGCCTCCTTGTGGCACAAATACACATCATTGATCTTGCTCCAGTTTTCTCTTTCATTGATCTTCAGTGTTAGTTGAGGCCCTGTAGATCCTCAGGCTGCTCTCACATCTGTGCCGGGTAACCATCATTATTTTCCAACTACAGCTTTTGCCACAGTGTCAACAGGCAGTGATGAAATTTGCGGATTGATTTGATACAATGCATGTGATCAGGCTGTCTCTGGTGTCACTTTTGCTTTGGAGAATTAGTCACCGTAGTTTTTGGGTTTTGACCAAGCGGCAACCTCCGGTCTAAAAAATGAGTCCAATGCAGAAGTGCTAAAAACCGGAAACCACATACACACCAATTCAAAAAAGACGATCTTTACAGCAGAAATAAACATGTTTACGGCCTGGTACAAAAGACGAGTGTAGTCTGGATAGCTCAGTTCTTGATGGGCACACACTGTACGGGGGGTGGATTTTTTTCTAACGCGGCAATTTCAAAGATATTGAGATTACGAGTCTTCCAATGAGAGGCACAGCTGACTTGACTGACAGGCGGTAACACTGTAGCTGTTGGCGAGGAGGCTCAAAGCCCGCCTCTTTACGTCACAATCGTTCGACAGCAGCTGCCGTCGACGATTGGCCTCGAAACAGCGCTTCAGAAACAGATGTATGACGGATACTACGTTCATATTTTATACACTCTATGGTTTTCACCAATCAGAATCAAGTATTTAACAGCCTAATAAATCTGTTTAAGTTTAAATGTCTACACTATTACAATGTGGACTGTATGAAGTTTGGTGACAACTTTAATGTTCCCCTCAGGATGAATACCACCACAAAGTCACAAAGTCAAAATAAAGGCTTTCTTTGATTGAATGCCGGTAGAGACTATTCTGTACTTATTGTTAAGGAATAACTAAAAAGTGTTAGAATGCCAACATGCTAAGATAACATGGTTAAAAAGTAAGGATTTGGCTTCTAAATGTTAAACCACAGAACACTATCATTAGAACAATCATAGCTTGTTAATGTTAGCATTTAACTAGAATCATTATTGTGCTTTAGTGCAGCCTTACAGAGCACGTAGCATGACTGCAGACTCTGAATGTTAAACTCATGTTTTGAGTATATTAGTCAAGATTACTCTTAAATAGATCGAGCCCTCTTGAACTAGTTTTCATTGTAATAAGATAGATCTATTGAGCAGAAAGTGACAGACATGTTTTGTTTTTACATCTATGTTTTATAATCCCTGTTATCTCTCCTGTTCAGATACATACATAAATGAACTATTGGTGTTCGGTTGAAGGCCTCACCCTCATTTAACCTAAACTCCCTATGGGCCTGCCTTTCCCTTCAAAACATGGAGCGAGACAAGAATATGGCATCCTTGACAGGTCCCTGGCAAATTTCAGTGCCTGACATTTTAATTTTGTGTTCCTAATCAGTAGGCTGTCAGGTCCTCCCAAGGGCTCTCGCTTTAAAGTCATCCCTTATCCAAGATTCAGAGCAATTTTAAAATGCAAGAGGACCACAGAATCCTGTTTCATTGACGTTTTAAAGGACTCTAAAAGAAAACTGTTTCTTGGTTTCATCCAGGCGGAGCAAGTGTGTGGGCCATCACTCCAGAAGAGAGGGGGAAACATGATAAACAGTTTGACACCCTCACCCCCGTCCTCGGCTATGTGTCCGGTAAGCTGTTGTCACAATAAACAAACTGAATCCATGTTTACAGAGAACCTCTAGAATATTGTCACCAGTGGTTCAGCTTCATCACATACCTGTTTCTCTGTACCCATATGTTTATATTTGTATCTGTCTGCAGGAGAACAAGCCAGGAAATTCTTCCTCCAGTCTGGCCTGCCTCCTCCTGTCTTGGCTGAGATCTGGTAAGAACCAGATTTTTGGTTTGAGTTAGTTTGGTCCTTTTGCCCTACTTTAAACTTCCTGTTGAACAGACACTTCCTTCACGGCCTGACCCGCCTAGTAAACTATGTGAGAAGAAAGAGTGTGTGCACTGCAATTAGAACAGACTGTGTGTACATTTGTGTGTGTCTGTGTGTGTTTGTGGGTGTTTATGTGAATAATGCTACTGGAATTTGATCCCACCAGAGTGATGTCCCTTGTGCCTTTTCCATTGTCTTCATAGAAATAAATGATACTTGGAATGCTGTAAATAAACCATAAAAAGAATTCATATAATACAATTGTGCTCTCCCTCTCTCTCCCTCTCTGTCTTCCTCTTTTAGGCACTTAGCTGACATAGACAGCGATGGAAAAATGGACAGAATGGAGTTTTCCATCGCTATGAAGCTCATCAAACTCAAACTCCAGGGACGAAACTTACCATCCTCCCTACCAGTAATCATGAAGCAGTCTCCTGTCTCCAATTCTGCTTCAATCATGCCTTCGTCAGCTCGCTTTGGTAAAATACTCTCCGACAATCAAATTCCAAAGCCACTAAGTTTCTTCCACAACCTAACCTCTGTAAGAGCTGGTCTCTAGATCTCCTCATGTTCCACTGTGTGTTTCCTTCCTACAGGAATGGGTTCTATGCCAAACCTGTCGATCGGTCTGTCATCCATGTCAGCTATGTCAGCCATGTCCATCCTAACACCCATCCCAGCTAACCACTCTATGCGCCCCATGCAACCGTTTGTGCCAACTCCAATGACACTGCCCCTCATCTCCTCCCTGGGAAATTCTGGACTCCCCAATGGCAATGTCAACCTCCTCACCCCACCTCTTGTTCCTAACAACACAGGTTGGTGCTGCGGTGGTCTGATCTGCTTGACAGACAAAGAAAGAATGATGTATGTGAAGGTTCTCAGTCATCCAGGTCATGGTAATCCAAAGCTTGATCTGTAAGGCAACTGGACTGGTAGAAATTCTTGAAGACTTTTCACCTCGCCTCCGAAAGGCTTCTTGAGTTCTTACCAGACTGGGGAAGAGCTTGAAGATATAAGCCTCTAACAGTCGTGAGTGTGTCCAGGAGTCACAAAGGGTCCTCCTGACAATCGTTAGCCTAGTTCCTGACAGTCGTTAGGGTGATGGGTCAGCTGTGAGTCGTAAGAGTCACATGGTCTCTGGTGTGAGTAAGGTCTTACCTGTTTTGACAGAGAATTCAAAACAGCATTGTATGTAGGAGATAGATGGTGTCTTAGTCCACCACCTCTGTTAAGAGAAGGGTGTTCAAGCTTAACATAGATGGCTTCCTTCACCCCTCTTTCATACCAACGCTCTTCTCTGTCCAGGATCTTAACCTTGCTGTCCTCAAAGGAGTGTCCCTTGTCCTTGAGGTGCAGATGTACGGCTGAGTCCTGGCCTGAGTCCTGCTGTACATCTGCACCTCAAGGACAAGAATTTCTACCAGTCCAGTTTTCTTACGGATCAAGCTTTGGAAGAAAGAATGATATTGATTAGGGGTTTTTGCACCAATTCATTTAGACTTGACCTAGGAACAAGAAGGTCAAGTTAAGTATTTGAAAGTGCTCAGACATGTTCTCATGTATTTGAGAACTTAACTGATGGGTATGAATGGCTCAAAATTTGACGAAGGGGTAAGGTTCTAAAGTATTATAATTACAAATTGACCACTTCCCACTGAGATTACTTTACTGTGACTTTATTTTGAGTGAACAACGCGTTTCATCAGTCACTGTCTCAGGCTTGCCCATCATCATCAAATGGGCGAATGGAAGCTTTGCTTTTTTTGGAAAGTTAAGCTGTTAACCACTGCAGAAGGGGTCAACTCTACCATATAATTAAGCAAATTTTAAGTAAGTCAACATTAATGTGGTGTAAGTTCACAGTGTATTTAGATTTTCTTAATCTCATTACTTTGCCTTCAGAAAGCCACATTGTTTCAGCACTATTTTCAGGCAAACACATAGGGTGCTATCAGGACAGGAGTTGTAATCCAGGTCATGCACATTAATGATTCAGTGTTAATGTGGAGCTGCTAACACCTGCAATGTGAAAAAGGCTGAACCTTATGTACTCTCTGAGGTGTTATGTCTTTATCGTGGTGTCAAGTGTGGAGCATCTGTGTGTATATCAGTAACTTTAATTACCACTCTCTGTAGATATAAAAACAGTCATCTGTATCAGGTGCAGGGAATGCAGGCCTATACTGTACACATACTTATTAAGTCAGTTTTTCATGTGGGAGCAGAATTTTCTCTGACTCTGTTCTCCTCATTTCCCTCCCTCTCCATCTGTTCCTTGGCAACTCTCTTTAATCTCACTCTCTGTTCAAGTGTAACTTTTGTCTATGAAATGAGCAACCTAATGAGTTTGAGTGTGAAATTTCTCTATTATTTGGCGCTCCCTCAATCTTTACCCTCTCTCTCTCTCAGCCAGTGACTATATGTCAGTGCCGAAGCTCTTTAGACTAACACACTTAAGCGCAGCGCTGCAGAGAACTGGGATCACTTTGTTTTGAGCCAGATGTCAATAACCTTGCCGTTGGAGCTCTATGTGCTGCGACTGTAAAGTATGAGGAGATAAGATTAGATGTACACATTCAAGGGCAACTGCACCCCATATGTCCACATTATGTCAGAGATTGATTATATAAGAAAGAGGAAGACCTGCTGTGTTTATTTAATGTGAATACATACACTACAGCATGTACCACCATTTTTCTCATGAATTTCATGTAATAATATCTGAATGTTATTCAACCTTTTCCAACCCTGTTTGCAGCGCTACCTCTCTCTGGATTCTCCTCCCCTATGGCGTTCTCTCCGTCCACTGGTATGTCAAATGCCAATTCACTCCTGGACCTTGGTTCTAGCAGGTGAGACCCAGAGTATACATGAACACATATCATATTAAACTAAAATATGTCAACACCTCTTAATAGCCAGTAAAGAAAATTTGGTTAATGATGAAACGGCATATTTTCAGGTAAAGACTTTTCTTTTGTCATTTAAGAAAAACACGTCCACTAAAAACATATTAGGCCTTCTTTGAAGCACACCATTTGTTATGCATGGTCGAAGTCACATAGCAACCCTTTAGCTCAGTGTCAACAAAAGAGCTATAGTAGGAAAGATTTGAGTATCAGAGTGCAGCCAGAGATGAAACACTTAGATAACTGACAGCACAGGTAGTGTTTTTTTTACATCAGATGTTCTAGTTGGCAACAATAGGAAGTGGGCTTGTGTGGAGTCACAAACATTTCAGGGAATGACATTCCTACAGAAGGAGGTCACTTTCAATGAGGAGTTTCCATCCTTAGAAAGTGGACATTTCAAATCCAGTGGGGATAGTCTATTTATGTCAACATCCACTGATAAGATTGCTTTGAAGTGCTAGAAAAATATGCGTGGTTCCCAGAGGAGGAAGCCTACTGACTTTAGTTACCCACTACCTGAAGGTTTACATATTTAGTTCTGAGTGAAACATCCTTCAAGATGAATGTATAATGTTTGCTACATGTTATTAGTTTTGACGATTTTTAGGTTATGAGTTTGGCTTAATTAGTGTCATGGCTAATTTGACAGGAGCAGGCACATTGTAGCTGTTAGCAAGGAGGCTAAAGGCCCGCTTCAACTCCACTTCTTTGTCTTTTGCTAGGTAGACTAAAAGTTAGTCAGCATTTCCAATGTGTTTAACGTCTTCAATAGGCTTCAAAATGCTGCTTAAGAAACACAATGGGTGACGTCACTGAGACTACATCCATCCACTGCTTCTATCGTTACGCATAGCTGTGACACAAGATCCTTTTTCAGCTGCTAGTTTAGCTTCATGATTAGTTTCATTGTATTCTATTGATTCAGATAAGATCTATAATAGCAAAATAACATTTTTTATTGTCACTTTAAAACTATGCACGCACTATGTAGAATTACAGCTGGGGGGTTACATTGTATGCTAACAACGTTACACATTTTGTTAGCAATGAATGCTAGCTTGTTTTTCAGAGGTGTTACAAGTACAGCACTTAACAAATCTCCTTATTAAGGACAAATAAAGATCGATCGATCGATCGATCGATCGATCGATCGATCGATCTATCTATCTATCTATCTATCTATCTATCTATCTATCTATCTATCTATCTATCTATCTATCTATCTATCTATCTATCTATCTATCTATCTATCTATCTATCTATCTATCTATCTATCTATCTATCTATCTATCTATCTATCTATCTATCTATCTATCTATCTATCTATCTAAACTTTCATTTGTAGTTTTTAACAAGGCTTTTATCTTTGCCTTCAACTCTCACTGTAGCATCACATGAAGACGTAACACAGTGGAAGCTGGTGTTTTTGTGCTCTTTCTGCTCAAGCCAGATTCCCTTCGAAAAACAACAGAAGTGTATCGTATTTCCTTCATCCCTCTCATGGTGTTTTGTGTGGTTTGGGAAAGGATAGGTGCAGTATCTGGTTTCATTTTGAATGTATTGTTATCAGTGACACTGAGCTACATACAAAAAGTACTGCCCTCAGGTGTAGGTGGTACAACAAGGAATAATAAGGGCAGGAGTGAAGTCAAACACGTAGACTTAAACTCACCTTTAACCTCTGGTTGTGAAAACTGCTTACATAATACTAGACACTTTGTTCTTGTCCTGTCTTTGTTTCTGGACCTCTAACAAGTTTTGAAAACTTGCTTGGTTGCACAAAGGCCCCTAGCAGAGGGAGGATCCTACACTTCATCTCCAATTCTCTTCCTTATTTCCACTTCTTTCATGTCAGGAGAGTTGCAGGTTTCTACCCGACTATGATGCCCCAAAAGAAATACATTCTTCTCGAATAAACCCGCACCGTTCCTTTTGCTATTCTTGCAGAATCATTGTTTATAATAAAAACAGAAAGGCTGATTAGCATTGCCTGAGGGTACAGTCCTGTTTCGTTTCAGAGAGTCATTGTCTACGATAGCGCCAGCTTCCTCTGCAGCTAATTAAGAGCTGAGAGATAACACCAGGGAGTCTCCAGGCAATTAGTGGCTTTAAGTCAAGGCTTGATTACAAGGGAGAAAGGAAAACACTGACCACATTATATTGTTGTGTAATTTCCCTTTTAGCTATATTTTGGCATATGGTTATGCCTGTTTTTCTCTCTTTATTCGTAGTTCAAATTCTTCCTCCACCACGTCGTTGGCCAGTAACTCTCCGAAGACCGGGGCTAGTGATTGGGCTGTTCCACAGGCCTCAAGACTCAAGTTCCGTCAGCAGTTCAACACGCTGGATAAACTCATGAGTGGCTACTTGTCAGGTAGGTCAAAAAAAACACATAAGGGTCTTAGGACATCTTGGCAGCTCTTGAGTAGTGTTCTCAAAGTTTGACAGAAGACACTCAAGCTCAGTTTCACCTGACACACCAGCACTCACGTACTCTTAAATTTGAACGGAACCACATTTGACAGGACTTGTATACACATCCACATAATGTGAGATGCATGAGAAGTAGCTCCATTCTGATGTGCATTTCTTTCTTTTTCATTTGCAGGACCTCAAGTGAGAAATGCACTGATTGCATCGAACCTGACCCAGACTCAGCTAGCTACCATCTGGTGAGCATGAGGGCTGTGTGTGCTTATATATTTCAGCATCACTCAGAGGTCAAAAACATCTCTTACCTCTTTAAGTTCTATAAAGGTAGAAGATTTCAGTAAAAAAAACCACCAAATAACCTACAATAGCTGAGCAGTTAGCAGCTACAGAGCCAGGTATATCCCCCAGAATCAGGTGGAAACAAAATAGAGCTCAGATCAGAACCGGTATTGGATTTGTAAGGTAAATGGCCAGAAACATGACAGCTGATGAGTTTTGATGCTCTCTCTCTGCAGGAAGCTTAAAGATGCATTTCCCATATAAACTTTACGAGGTGATAATTTTTCAGTGTTTGTAGCTTGTTCCACTGTCACAGAGGAAAACTAATATACTGCAATCACAGTCCCAACACTTAATGCAACCTGATGTATCTATAGTATTTTATAAACTTCCCCCACTGTCCTGACCTCGCCAAATACATCTGTTAAAACCCCCAAAATATAACTTAAAAATATTAATATCAAGAAGAGATGAATAAAGGATGCAAAAAAATGTAGTATACAATTAGCAGCTGGAATAATTGACAAATAATGAAAATGAAATTACTGACATAAGGGACTTTTTGTCGTTTGATATGTTCTGTCTTTTATTGCAAGTGTACTCACAATTTTACACACATACAAGAAGTGATGTATGATTACGTATCCCTTTAACCCTTCTGTTATGTTGCGGGTCAATTTGACCCATTTTAAATTTAAAAAATCTTAAGAAAAATGTTTAAAGTCTTTTCGGTATGAAACTTCTTCTGCTTGGCTTAATTCGTGCAATCAACATAAATAATAATTTATTTATATCATTTCATTAAAAAAAAAAAAAAAAAAAATGCAAAATAAAATTAACAAAAATCTAAGTCATGTACAACTATTGTAATTATATGTAGGGCTATCTAATGTTCATTAAAAAAAGTTTTAACATGAATTTTCATAAATTATCTTCATTGAACCATGATCTACATTGCACTAAATATTGATTTGAATGGTTAGTAATGGAGTTAATAATGAGATTAAAATATGTTTATTGGGATTTTGCGGGGGTTTTGAAACATTTACATTGAATAATCACACAGAGAATCCTAAAGCACAACTGGTCTTGAAGCTTCGCTAAAGAGCCCACCATCCAGGTCTTTGTAATACTTTCACAGCATATACAAATCTACCCCACAATCAGACTTTTGCGCATTTTACCCCACAGCTGTCGAACATCCCACATCAAATATTTCATATTTTTTAACTTTGATGCGATATCAGCTACACAGCTCCTCTGTGAAGGTTATCTTCTTAAGCCACAAAGCAGTCAGCTGCCTTCCAGCATGATCCCTGCATTAAGCCTTGTGCATCCTTATGATCGCAGCTGCAGGGCTGGATACCAGTACACTTCAAAGCAGCCAGAGTGAAGATTGCATCATTACTGGTTCACTATTTTTCTGACTGTGTTGTGTTTTGAATAGGACTTTAGCAGACGTGGATAAGGACGGTCAGCTACAAGCTGATGAGTTCATTCTGGCCATGCACCTGGTGGACATGGCGAAAACTGGCCGGCCTCTTCCCCTCACACTGCCTCAAGACCTGGTACCTCCCTCACTCAGGTACAGTAACACAAACTCACAGATTAACACACTTTACATTCTTTATTACAACCAAAGACCTTCTTTGTCTTCGTTTCAGAGGAGGGAGCAAGGCCAGTGAGCTTGTAAATGGAACGGGGCCCTACATCTCTCCCTGTTTATTAGACACAGCAGAGATAGAAGCTGCACAGAAGAACAAGAGCAGTGGTAACAAACCTCTTACACTTTTTTTGTGTTTTCTCCTATTGTGAGTCTTCCTCATTGTCATACCTCTCTCATCTTCCTCTTCTCAGCTTCCTTTGAGGACAAGCTGAAGGAGAACTTTGCGAAAGGCAGTGCTGAGCTGGAGAAGCGGCGTCTGGCTCTGGAGGATGCGCAGAGAAAAGAGAAAGAGAGAAGAGAGCGGGAGGAGAGAGAGGAGAGGGAGAGGCGGGACAGGGAGGCCAGGGAGCAGGAGAACAGGAGGAGGCTGGAGGAGGAGAGGCGGTTGGAGAGGCAGAGAGAGATGGAGAGGCTGAGGGAGGAGGAGAGGCTGAGGGAGCTGGAGAGGAAGGAGGTGAGTGGGAGAGGAAACTTCACTCATGAGATTCTGAAGATCCAAATAGCAGTTTGTGATGGGAATGTTTCTTTGTACTTTCAGGCAGCGAAGCAAGAGGTGGAGCGCCAGAGGAGGGAGGAATGGGAACGTGCAAAAAGAGAGGAGCTGGGAAGGAGGAAAGAGGGGGAGCAGGAGGAGATCTTAAGACTCAGGGCCAAAAAGAAAAGTTTAGAGTTGGAGCTGGAGGCTGTGGTGAGACTGCACTCATAGTAGTAAACATGCAGATTTACAATTTTAATATAAGGATGTAAGTTATGCACTAGTGTCAATCGTCTCCCAGGGCACCAAGCACAAGCAGATCTCAGACTGTCTGCGAGATGCTCAGAGCAAGAGGCGGATCCTGAAGGCAGAGGTGGATCTTGTGAATCAGAAAAGGGATGAACGCATCCTGGAGATCAATACGTTGCAGCTTCAGTTTGAGGTTAAAGCAATTCGGATGCTCACACTCATTTCCCTTCAAAAGTGTCTGCTTTTGAATTATTTCCATGACCTTTCTTTGACATTTCTGCATGTGTGCCTCTGTGTTTGCTATAGGACTGGCAGAGAAAGCTCTCCCTGCTGGTCCCAGAACAGCAGAGGCTGACTGAAAAGCTGCGAAGCATCAGCCTCAACAAAATCTCCTGTGGGTCCTAAACGCCTCCTCATAAATCACACACTACAAAATATCAGCCAATAATTCTCTTCTTTGTCCTTGACCTCTGTCCTTTGCCTTGTAGCTACGTCTTTGACCACTATGACCGGTAACGTGAAGGAGAAAGGTGTAAACTGTCGGAGGCTTAAAGACCAACTCGATACTCTGGAGAGAGAAACCACAGATAAACTGTCTCAGATGGAGGAGTACAACAAGGAGCTGAAGGTCAGTAGTCAACATGGGATAAGTGAAGCGGCTTAGCTTTACATAAATACAGGAAGAAAGTTACATTCTCTCTGTACAACAGCTATACTTTGAGTTTTGTTTTTATTCAAATTTGACTTGTTAGCCGTCTTAACCCTCCTATTATCCTTGGGGTCAATTGGACCCCATTCAATGTTTAACATCTCTAACATTATTTTTTTGGCTTCATGTTTCATGACGTTTTCCTAATTTAATGGGGCAAAACGTCAAATTAAAATGTTGATATGTTCCAATTTCCTGAAAAAAAATTACACATCGGTGTTCCTTGGGGTCAATTTGACCCCAGGCTGTTTTAGCTGTTATAACAAAGAAATATCAACATTTTACACACAGTTGTTTTGGTTGTTTTGGATGATATTGAGGTCACTATAACCAAGGACACTTCTGTATGTGACTGCAGGAGCTGGGATCAAACTGCCAACCTTTAGATTGAGATATAATATTTCCAGCTACGTGTCTCTAAAGACATTCAATGATGTGTCCTGTGTCGTATGTTTTGATAACGTAGAAACAAGGCAGGGTCGACGAGAGCATGACAGACTCGCAGCAGTTTGATGTTCTGTTTTACAAATAAAGTCCTTCTAAATGCTTTAAATTGTGTTTATGCTGGAAATATGTTTTATTTAAAAGAAATGTAGGTAGTCAACAAAGAAGCATGAAGTACCTGACACATAAACCTGGGTAACAATCAGTTTCTGGAGGTTGAAATTGATGGGGTCAAATTGACCCTAAGGATAAAAGATGTTGAGGGTAACAGGAGAGTTAAGATATGTTGAGGAGCATATTTTTTAATGAGTGCCAAGGTAGTTCTCATTTCCCTGCTTAGAGGATTTATGCTAGCTTAGCAAGTTAACTGGCTGACTCAGTATCGCACAGACACCAGTGTCGTAAATATTTTCATGAATTACTGTTGGAAATTGTTTCTCATTTTGGATACATTTTTATTATAGTTTACTGCTTTGAGAGAGCAATAATAACATGTTTCAACCGAGCGGCAACCTCCGGTCTCAAACTATGAAGCCCATGTGGAAGTGTTATAAACTGCAATTCATCGAGAATCTATTGAGGCTGGCTGAAGAGACACCGGAAACCACATAAACACCAATTCAAAAAAGCTGATCTTTACAGCAGAAATAAACATGTTTACAGCCTGGTACAGAAGACAAGTGTAGTCTGGATAGCTAATTTCTCTATCGGCACACACTGTACGGGGGGTGATTTTTTTCATAACACAGTCATTTCAAAGATATTGAGATTACGAGTCTTCCAATGAGAGGCACAGCTGACTTGATTAACAGGTGGGAAAACAGTAGCTGTTGGCTAGGAGGCTGAAAGCCCGCCTCTTTACGCCACAATCACTTGTCAGCGGCAATATGGCTGTCGTCAACGATTGGCCTCAAAACAGTGCATTAGAAACAGATGGGTGACGTCACAGATCCTATGTCCATATTTTATACAGTCTATGGGCAGTATAGTGGGCTTTGCTAGCTTTGATTTAATTAGCTAAGCCAAGCACAAAAAAAGAAGAAATAGCTACTACCTCCATGAACAACAATTCAAGGCTGTGTTCCCACCAATGAAATTACATTTTGCCAATAACTGTGCTTTAGACGTTTTGTTTAGTGTTTTTTTCTTTTAATAAGATTGCTCTTTTATAGCCCAGCTAGCTAGCGACCTGTTTACTGAACAAACAAATTAGAGGGATGTCAAATTGTCTCATCTAATTATCAGCATGGAGGCAAATGGCACATTTTCCAAATAGTTTACATGTTGACAAAAAGATTGAGCTTTTGACGTGTTGTATAGTCCGGTCTTTATGCTAGCTAGTTAAGGAATGTAACTGGCTACATGGACACCAAATATAAAATATTATTCTATGAAATTATATTTTCTGTCTTTAAATCATTTCCCAATATCATATCCATTTTCCTTTAACTCCCTGTTATGAGAGCAATAAAAACATGATACTAACTTCATGCCTGTGAGTTAAGTAGGCTTTTCTAGCTTCGAGTTAGTTTGCTAGCTTAACCCAAAAATAATAAGAAGAAGCTACATATTCCCTGTGCAACAATTGTTTTTTTTTCATTATACCTATGAAATAAGATTTAACTGATGTATAACTGATCTTTTGACATGTTAACTTTTGTTAGAGCCAAGCTTCCTCTTCTCTCCCAGTCTTAACGCAAGCTAAGCTAATTATCTGGGTCTTTTCCCACCCTTACACTATATGCAGATATAAGGGGGTAAAATTGTCTCATGTAACTGTCAGTAACGAGGCAAATAAGCATACATTCCAAAATGTTCAGCCTCGCTTAGACCTCTTTTGTTTTTTAGAGCAAGATCGATAGACTTATATTTCAGTAAAGAAGGTATTTTTGGATTAGAAAATCAGGGGAGTAATCCATCATAACTAAATATGATGGATTACACCAATAAAATGCAAACTAGTAGCTGCTTTGTAGGGACTTTTTTCCTCTCTCCTCTGGCAGCAGATTGTTAGGGAAAAAAACAAGGAGTAAAACTCTGCTGGAAATCCTGTTCAACTGGTCATTGTAATTCCAGAGTTTCATCCCTCAGGCAGAGAAAACCTTGTTACCCAACTGTTATTGGACGCACACATTTAGACCCAGATGTGCACACTTGCCTGATAATTCAATACCCGTGAAAACTGATATTGTACTCTCTCATACATATATTGGCAATCTGATACAGCACTACAATCACTGCAGCTAACCTCTGTGTTTAATTAATTACAATGGTTTTCGTTTCTTCAGTGCTTTTTAAAGCTTTTAACACCTTTCTTCCTTTTCTTCTCCCCTTCTTTTTCCTGTGCTTTGCGCAACATGGATATATCTTACTCACAATTTCTCATTCTTCTCCTCTCTGGTCTGACATACTTCTTTCCTTGTCCTTTTTACTCACTCTCCATGCACTTATCTTAAACATACCTTTTGTATTCTTTCACCCTCTGTCCATCACATCCACGATCCTCTGCTATGTCATCACTCTGGGTTTCTGTCAAAGCTTGGGGACATGGATGATTGTGTCCTGCGAGGCCTTTTGTCTCTGCTGGCCTGCCTCAGCCAGCTGTTCCTCCTCATCAAGGTTATCTTTCTCTTTCTCTCTCTCTCTACCTCCCACTGTGTAATCTCTCTCATCACTCTTTCCTTTTTTATTATGTTTTGTGTTGTTGTTGTTGTTGTTGTTTTACCCCTCCAGCTACATTCTTTAATCTTCTTCTCTTTTGATCCTGCCATGATTCGATCACTTCCATAATCCTTGCTCGTTTTGTCTTTTGACTCATTATTAAACGGAGCTCTTCTTTGGTACCACGTCTTTTCATTTTTTGTTGTTCCTCTTCATGGGATTTGTTCTAGTCTTTGTATTCTGTGTAAACAGGCTGCACCCTGAGGGTAAAGCACACACACAGAATGCTCAACCTGCACATTTTTTTGTCAGAAAGGGGAAAAAAATTGAACTCAGCTTATAAATATGTACACACATCTGCATGTTTCTGTGGCTGTTTGTCAGCTGGCACATTTTGTTGTTAAGTCATCAGTTTTGCATGTTTGGAATGACTTGTACTGTACAAATTAAGGCTAATGTTAAAAACACATATACTTTGTAGAGATTAAGTACAAATTGATTTGACAGTATTGCACACCACCAGCTTAGACTTTTATGTGGTAGCAGCAGATTCAACGCTTGCATAAATTTATGTTGTGCCTTGTGGCTGTTTCTGAATTGTTAAAGCACTTGGTTCATTCGCCTTTTTCATCTCTCTAACGCATTGCATATAATGTGACTGCATCAGGAGCTGAGGGAGAAGCAGGTGCGGCAGCAGGCTGTCCTGGATGACCTGCACAGAGTCAAAGAGGAGAAACTTCGGGAGCTGCAGCAACGCAGGGAGGAGGAGATGGAAAGGAAAAGGAGAGAGGAAGAGGAGGCAGCCAGGTGAGTGTTGAATAAAACACGTGTTCTTTGTGCTGCGTTTTGTGCTTAAGGTGACTCTTAAAAATTGCATTTACCTCCCACAGACAAGCAAAGCTAGAGGAAGCGAGAAGAGAGCAAGAGAAGAGGGAGAAGGAGGAAGAGGAGGCGAGACAAAGGAGGCTTCTTGAAGAGCAGAGGACCAGACAGAGGGAGGAGGAGGAGGAGAGAGAGGCAAAGGCTCGCCTCTGGGCAGCTCAGGAGAAAGCACAAGAAGAGGAGAGAAGAAGGAGAGAAGAGGAGGAAGAGAGGAAGAGGAGAGAGGAGGAAGAAAGGAAGCAGAAAGAGGTGGAAGAGGAGGAGGAGAAGAAGAGGAAGGAAGAACAGGAGAGAGGAGCACAGCAGTTGGTGGTGTTGGATCAGCAATCTCCCAAGCTGACGTCATATAAAGCTCTGTACTCGTTTGTCGCCCGAAATGCGGATGAGCTGAGTATAGATGCAGACTGCCTGATAGAGGTACATGAAACACACTGTTAAAACACACACAAACACACTATGTTCACAAGTTAACACACACATTAGATGTTTATGTGCTTAAATGATGAATGTATCTCAACATTTATATTGAAAGTACTCCCCACAACCCTAATTATATTTTCTTCATTTCAATGATATATGATTAAGTGAATCAATAAATTAAACTCTACATGACTTGGTTGAAATGACCTATATCATCAAACTTTAACATAATTGTTCATTTTTATCAGTCATTGCTGTAAATAAACAACATTTTTTACTGGGAATCAAATCTCTAGCATTCTTGTACAGTAAAGACAAAGTTGAATGTCAAACTTAAAGGATGAAAATATATCATAAATGTAGGGTAATTTGCCGGACTTAAACACAAAATTCCAAAAAATCCTATTTTTCTAACATGCTATTACCGTTTTAGCTAGCTAGCTAAAATAAGCTTGTTAGCAACATAACTGTAGTCGTGGTTAGATTTTTGCCATAAAACTAGATTAGATTAGATTAGATTAGAACTTTTATTTGTCCACAATGTGGAAAATTGCCTTCTGCTTCACAGACAAACAGACAATACAACATTTTTAGACAAGAACAGAGAGAGAGCTTGGGATTCTTCCTGGTGATTGCCAGCAGAATCCCTTTAAGGAGCTAGTATAAAATATGGAGTATTAAAATATAAAACATATCCATATGTACATACACATACACATACATAAGAACACATATGTATACACATATATACATATACACATATGTGCATATACATACGGATCCATATAGACACATGTGCATACGTACATACATACGCTTAGCTGTTAGCTTAGTAGCTTATTTAGAGATAAAGAGCAGAAGAAATAGATGGGTAAAAATAGTTGCTACATCTGCCCCTCCAAAAAATGATAGTATTTAAACTACAGTGAGTGTTTGAAGTGCATTTTGTCAGAACCTATCATGTCATGTTTGTGTGATGGTTGTTGCAGTTAATGTGCTGTAATTGCTCCTGATAGGTTAAAAAGATGACAGATTTAAAAAAAACAAACAATGTTTATCATCAGCATATTGTTAAGTCTGATTGAGGCTGATGGAACTGTTTTTCACGATGCAGGTGGATGAGCAGACTGTCGGTGAGCCTGGCTGGTTGTGTGGAACTTACTGTGGAAACAGGGGCTGGTTCCCCCAGAGTTACGCAAAGAAATGTCCTGCTTCTCCTGTGACTGAGTCGACCCCTTTATCAGCTGTGGATGCAGCCTTTTCACAACTGCTACTTAACACAGGGTAACAGACTGAGCAAAGCAGGATGGGAATTTTTTTTTGATATTTCATCCTGTGCTTTTTTTGCACACTCACCTTGAGCATCATAATGTATGCCTAAGGTTGTTTTTGCTCAGTTGGCAACTCCTGACATGATGCTTTGTCCCTCTTGTTTGACGCAGAGTCCCAGATGAAAAGGAAGCAAGCAACAGCGCTGTTCCCACTCAGTCAGATGCTTCACAGGTAAAAAAGGAGAGCTTCACTTCTTTTCTGCATTTAACCCAGGTCATGGAGTAATTGGTTCTGACTTTGTTTTCTAAGAGGAAAATCCCTTCACATAGATAGATAGACTGCAGATTGAAGCTCTGTTTTGTTGCTGCGTCAGTTTTTTGATATGCATGTATTTTCTCAATAGAGAGGCAATGTTTTATTCATGAGCAACATGGGAATGATCTACTTTTTTGTTGTTTGAATTTGCTCTGTTTTGCTTCTCTTTGCAAACACAGAAAGTGTATGCACAGCTGTGCGGTAATCAGAGTTCTACTTTGTGAAAATTACATCAAAATTTCATGAGCTTTGGGACTATTTTGAGCCTCCTATTCCTGCCAGTTTATTAAGATTAAAGCTGCTGTGGTTACTTTGTTAATACTAACAATGGATCAGAGACTTTTTGCACTACTCTTAATGCCTTTTTTAAAATTTAAATGCCATTTGAAGCAGGCAGCCCTGATTGTTATAATAATAATGATGGTTATAAGATAAATAATATAAACTCTGAATTTTTTCCCTTTGTTTTCAGGCAAAAAAGTAAAAGTACATTCTGTAAATGTTCACATTTAATGAACTATCTTTCTACAAAAACAGCCGTTGTATTTTTTGCCATGATGAGTCGTATCGAGTGTAATGTTTACTGCAAAAGAACAGAGATTATGATAAAGAAGAAGGTCAAGTTGAATATTGTGGACCCCTCAGCTCCAGCAGGAACAGTTTGCCTGCTGGGCAGTGTTGTATGCAGGGGTGTAGTGCTAGTGTTAGTAGTTAGTGGATCATCTTATAGTGCACTAAAAAGTCTTTATGAATCTCAACCGTATTGTGCAAACAGCAAGTAATCTATTTTCTCACTTTGAGAAAAAAAAGTCCCAGAGCGCTCCGTCAGCACTATGATTTTATGCGACCCACAGAGGACAAATTTGAAATAGTAGTAGTTAAATCCACTATATCCTACCTTCTCCTTGAACAGCATGCAACAGTAAACATACTTTTTTTCGCAACCCTCTACTGAACAAAGTGGAGAAATAGGCAGCATAAAAGCAAGATTATTTTCTCAGCTGCTGGTGGGGAACAAAACTGAGCTTAAAGGAGAGTAAATATATGACTTTTATTGAAATGACTCTGCAAATCAGTGTTTACTAACTATCTTAGTTAATGTATGATGAAGAACATTGGTAGGTGTAATGGCTTGCTTTCGCCATTAGAAGCACAAACTATAAGCTGATAAGGGGCTGCTTTACCGGGACTCAGAGTTGATGCGTGTCCTCGTGCAGGATGAATGAATGACGTCCAAACTCTGTGCATTGACATCAACGGGGTTTATTATACATCGACACACAATAAAGGCTCAGCGGATCAATCCACACTTACATCCACTATGAACTTGCAAAATTGACAGGAATAAAGCTATTGTTTTTCTATTGTTTTTTATTACGACAACGGAGGTCAAAAGCTGCATGCTACCCGGTAGGCAGCTCACCTGCCACTAATTGGGTCTTCTTCGCTATATGCTTTCTACACCTGGCTTCTCACGCTCGGCACCTAGTGTGTACACAAGTGCATCAAACAAAGTAAAGCAGTCCACACATAATATTGACACACATACGGCTCTAACAGTAGGATTCTTGTTGGAGAATTGATATCTGCCTTAATTTTATACCAGGGTTTCAAGAAGTAGGGCTGGTCAGGGCATAAACACTGCTGCTGACATCAATATGCACACATTTTCAACAGCAGCATGGTTGTATATTCATAGCCTCTCTCTATTGGGAGTAAGTTCTCTCTGCCTCTGTGGGTCACACAGACTCTTACAGATCACCATCTCCCTGTGGATGAGATCAGTGTTAGTGGGTCTGGCATTGGTAGTTTATGCCATGTGGAGAAGCTGTTCCATCTTTCACCTAGATAAGTAGCCCAGAGGCAGATTTTGTAGTAACTGCTTGTATCACTCCACTCCTCAGTTCTCCGTCCCTCTGCTGGCTCGAGCCGTCTCCTCATGGTCAGCCACCTCAGACACTCACCTTAACTTCTCCTCCGACACGGGTGACACAGTCACTGCACTGCTGAGCTTCTCACAGGGTGACATCATCAGCGTGTCGCAGCAGAGGGAAGACTGGTGGCTGGGACAGCTGAATGGGACACAGGGGTGGTTCCCCAAGAGCTATGTCACTCTGGAGACGGGTGACAATTCAGAGTATGTAGACACACACATGCAAACATCTCTCCAATAGTTAATTTAATCTGAGTGTAAACTGACAGTCTTGTTTCCTGTCTAGCGTGGATGCATTTGACACATGTGACTCTGTTCAGCTAGAGGGTAAGTGTAATTCATCAGTAGAACAAATGTATTCAGATGTAATCACAGAAACCATTAGAGAATAGCGTAGTTTACATCTGACTCAGACTTGCGCACTTTTCTCTCTGAACTAGAGTATGTGGCCTTGTACACATACGAGAGCCCAGAGGCGGGGGACCTGACTTTTGTTGAGGGAGATGTTGTCATGGTGACAGAGCGAGAAGGAGAGTGGTGGCGAGGATGCATCGGGGACCAGATGGGGGTTTTCCCTTCCAACTATGTGCGACCTGTTGAGCCAGAGGTGAGAAACACAGTGTTTATAAGGCAGTCATTTCACAAGGACAGGGTTTGACCTTCATTTGAAAAGTTGGTATATATTCATGTATATGCAAAATGTCTTGAATTATTTAAAGCAAACATGACTCAGCTTATTTACACGATGAAAACAAAAATATTATCAAACCTAACCCCTCATGTATTTTTAGTCAGACATTATTAGATATTTCTAAAGTCTGTAAGAAGTATTTGTTGTTACTTGAGCTCATACTTAATAGAGAAAATGCTCAGTTTTTGAATATATGAATAAACAATATAGGACACCCTCAGGTCTCAGATTGAGGTATCAGATCCAGCAGAAAAAGCTGTAAAGCAGGGGCGTCAAACTCATTTCAGTTCAGGGGTCACATACAGCCCAAGTTGATCTGATGTGGGCCGGACCAGTAAAATCTTAACATAATAACCTATAAAGAAAGACAACTCTGAATTTTTTCCCTTTGTTTTCGGGCAAAAAAGTACAAGTACATTCTGTAAATGTTCACATTTAATGAACTATATTTCTACAAAAACAGCTGTTGTATTTTTTGCCATGATGAGTCTCATCGAGTGTAATGTTTGCTGCAAAAGAACAGATAGATTATAATAATGAAGAAGGTAAAGTTGATTATTATGGACCCCTCAGCTCCAGCATGAACAGTTTGCTTGCTGGACAGTGTTGTATGAAGGGGTGTAGTGCTAGTGTTAGTGGTTAGTGGATCATCTTATAGTGCTCTAAACAGTCTTTATGAAACTCATCCAGATTATGCAAACAGCAAGTAATCTATTTTCACTTTGAGAAAAAAGTCCCGGAGTGCTCCGTCAGCACTATGATTTTATGCGACCCCCAGAGGACAAATTTGAAATAGTAGTTACTTTTATTGAAAAAATTCAGTTAAGGTCTTCTCTGTAATCTTGTCACTTTGCAAAGTCGTTCCGCGGGCTGGATTGGGACCTCTGGCAGGACGGTTTTGGCCTGCGGGCCGCTTGTTTGACACCCATGATGTAAAGCATCTGAAGTCTGATACCTCTATCTGAGACCTGAGGATGTCCTAATATGTAGACCATACTAGCATTTTATGTTAGCGTTAATAACATTTGAATTTGTAGTTGTTTATTTACTTCCATTAACTAATTCAATCTTTGATTTCTTTAGGGGACGAGACCTGGAGTTCCACCCAAAAAGCCTGGTAGGAAAATGTGCAGCAATTCACAAATAATGCACACACACATGCACACACAACGACAAACAAAAAATTTGCCAACAAGTTTTAGTCTGTTGACTAACTCCATTAAACTCTTGACATTTACTCAATATAAATTGATCCTCTGCTTTCTGTTTGGTCAACAGAGATCGCCCAGGCAGTCACCACCTCTGTTTCCCCGATGATGCATCAGCTGCATCTGTCGCCAGGGCAACTGATAGTGGTCATGGCCAAGAACTCCACCGGATGGTGGCTCGGGGAACTGCAGGTCAGAGAGTGGAGCATCAGGGGCCCAATGAGAGTTGATGTTGGTGTTTTTTTTTTTTTTTTTTACAGTTCAGTCAGACAACTCACGTTTGAATTGTTTATTGTGGCGCCCAGGCTCAGGCCTCATCACTCCCTGCAGATAAGTTTACATGCAGACATTGAGGAGTGATGAGCAAAACATACTGAACACCCCCGGAGCCTGCAGGTGGATGCTGAGGTGGTGGTGGGGATGAAAGTAAAATTCAGCAATTGGCATTGCAGGCAGCAGAGGCGTTGACAGGCAGAGGGAGAGATGGGAGATTTTCCCAGTTTAAATAGACCGCCAAATTGAGAGGCAGAGGGCGGGATTGGATGCTGGTTATGAGAGTGGGATATGTGACATGTGTATAGCAGTGCAGCTCAAGTTGTCTGCCTGAAGTAGCTTGCGGGGTCGCTCCATTAATAGGATTTGACTTGAGGAACGTATTTGGGTCTTAATGCTAATGTGTTTACGGTCAACTTCACCCTGAAGCTCTGTGTTAGCAATCCATCAGAATGTCACATAGCAGCATATTTTGGTGGTAACTGTAAGATTCATGTGAAATACTTGAGATCACTTTTGCTTAGAATTTCTGCCTTTATTCAAATAAAACAGTGACAATGTAAAGAAGAAATGTGTCATAGATAGAAAACATTATTTATGAATACACTGTAAAGAAAAATGTGTCGCGACAGTGCTAAACATCATTTGAAAAATGATGCAGTAAAAGTTTCTTCACCTCTGATGGAAGATGCTTTTGTATCTGCTGACTTTTCAGATCAGCAAGAGCTTGCTGAAGGCTGACAGGAGGTTAGAGGAGTAATAACAGGGTTGTCTATAGGTCACACATCCACAGCAGTGAGAAGTCAATCCTCTCTGCTTACTTTGTGCTGAGGCTGCAGCTACAGCTCTGGTTAAGCTCTTAGTGAACGGCCTGACACAGTAATGAGACAGCAGAGTCAAGTTAGCAGCAGAGAGGTGGACAGTTCAGACAAGATAGCGACAGTTTAAATTCACATTGTTGGGGCAAATGAGATTAACAAAACTTTGTCAAACTTCACCCAAACTATGCCCATGTACTATTTATTATGCTAACTTTGGATTAATAGAGCGGCAATTTGCATTCAAAAGACTTGAGGCTGAGCTTGTGCCTGATTTATGATGGCAGTGAAAACAAATGCCAAGTAAAGACCCATCAGGTTTAATATGGATGGTTGTTGGCACTGCTGAGATTTTTGAGGTTCAGCTTCCCGCCCAGCAAAATCAATCCATCAATTCATCTCTCCATTAAGAATTCAGAAAGTGAACCAGCAGGAGATTGATTTACTCTCACTGGCTCTTCTCCCTCTAGGCTCGAGGCAGGAAGCGGCAGAGAGGCTGGTTTCATTCCTCTCACGTCAAACTGCTCGGTCCCTCCAGCAGCAAGTCCTCCCCCTCCCCTCTGCCAGGTGAGGCTGCAAGACAGCCTGCGTGTGATCGGGGTGCAGGATGAGTTGTTTTCTTACTTTGGTGGTGGTTTGGTGTGTTTACACATTTTCTTATTTGGATTGCAGCACCACTGTAGAGACACTACAAAGTGAAATTCAGACCCACTTAAAGAGAACACATTGATATGTCTAAGGCTTTGATTACTTTGACAGTCCTGCCAGCAACTGCTCATGAATTTCTCTGGCAGATTTAAATACTGAAATGCAAAAACATTGAATTTTTTAAATGACTGTCACACCTTTAATCATGAACAGGCTTACCTTGAATTTCTCTACAAAAGTTAAATGTTCGTCTCTTTGAGCTAAAAGTTTAACAGCAATCTTGTTAACCTTAAAATATACAGTTGTTACTTTGTTTGGTCTTGTAATTTCTGCAAAAAACATGGACATGTATGATCAATAGATTGATTATATTTAATCAGATTTTTTTTTTAGCCTTGATAGCAGCTCTGTGAGGCTGCACCACTAAATGTTAGCATTGTTAAATGTCTGCAGGGAGGATTCTAACTTGCTTCTAACGTTTACTGGGTTCCGAGTTTACTATGATCATGATCATGAGCTAATATGTGTTTAGTGCTCACTGTTTGCATGCTAAAATGCTATACTGGCATTTAAGATTCAAGATTCAAGAAAGCTTTATTGCCAAGTGCGCTCGCACACACAAGGAATTTGACGTGGTGAATGGAACACTGGTACTTAACAACAAGACAGTAAGGACAATAAATATAGAAACCTTAACACAAATCCAAAAATTATAAATAAAAATAAAAATACTATCTCTACAAAGAAAGGTATAGAAGTACTTTTGAAGCCAGAGCCCACATGTAGTAGATGAATATAATAATAAAATATGTTATGGGATAAATTACAATATTGCAGATGGTTATGAGGTATTGCACCAGAAATCAAAGTATTGCACATGTATGTGATCAGTCAGACAGTGAGCGCACAAAACACATATTAGCATTGTTGCTAAAGGACGCATCACACTTTAATTATTATTAATACAGATTGACATTTGACCATGTAATAACACTACATGAAATGCCATTTTGAAAATGTAACTAGCATGGTGGTGGCCAATGGGTGGCCATACGGGCTGTTTTGTAAAAGTGTGATAGTAGCTTTATCTCCATTTAACTGTGGCACCTTTCCTCTGTTGGTAACTTAAATTGTAACTTTGGATGTACATCTTTTGTCTGTAGTCTGGATAGTTCATTTCTGGATCAGCACACACTGTACGGGGGGGAATTTTTTTCTAACGTGGTATTTTCAAAGATATTGAGATTACGAGTCTTCCTATGAGAGGCACAGCTGACTTGATTGACAGGTGGGAACACTGTGTTGGCTAGGAGACTCAAAGCCCGCCTCTTTACGTCACAATCACTCGACAGAAGCAATATTGTTGCCGCCGACGCAGCGCTTCAGAAACAGATGGATGACGTCACGGATCCTACGTCCATATTTTATACAGTCTATGGTGCACACATACTTAATTCCATCCCTGCATAAGTTAGAGATCCAGTTGGGCCAACCCAGCTTAATACAATTTGGATCCGCCTCTGTTAAAACAGTGGTTAAAATTCTGGAGAAAAGTTAAACTGAAAAGTTAAGTTTGTTTGTGAGTGGGTCTGACTTTATACCCCAAACCATTGGAAGTAGATGAAAAGTTATAGCAGCTAATCCTCAGAGGACCATAAATGTCTCCAAATGCCTTTGAAATATTTTCATAATTTGTCAACGGTTTGAAACATCTAACAGTTAAAAGTTCTGAGGCTCCTATCTAAATCAAATCCCTTTTGTGCATTTGATCCGTCAGTGTGCCAAGTGATTGCCATGTATGATTACACCGCTGCCAATGGGGATGAGCTGAGCTTCTCGAAAGGTCAGCTGCTCAGCATTTTAGACAAAACCAACCCTGACTGGTGGAAAGGAGAAGCCAATGGGGTCACAGGCCTGCTGCCCACCAATTATGTCAAGATGACGACAGAATCAGACCCCAGCCAACAATGTGAGTTAACCTCAAGCTTTCTTTGTATCTTTCTGAAGAAAAAAAAAAACCCTGTGATATTGTTGTTGGATATGGTGTGTCTTTTGGTGGTGAAACATGAGATAATGGGCCCACATTGACTTGGCTCACTGCAGGTACAGTAGATTCCTTATCCATGTCAGAGCTTGGAGAAACGGAGGGTAAGCCCAAGAGAGTTGGTTTCTATCAATCACTGAGGGACTTTTGGTGAATGTGAGCTCACTGCACTTTAAAAACTCAGTCCTGCATGTATATTGGTTATCACACTTGTTAAATGAAAATTGGCTCTTGGATTTAGACAAAAGCTGTTAAACTTCCTTCTGTCTATGTTAGTGCTGTGGACTGAGCCTTTTGAAGTATCTTTGCACCAGTAATATAAATTCATTGAAGGAAGGGTTTTGGGAACTGTGCTGATGGGCTTTCTTGTCGAGAGTTACATCATGAATTTTCTTTTTATATAAAGGTAGTGCTAGCAGGTGGATAGCTTAGCACAGAACCTTGAAACAGGGGGGAAATGTTGGCCTAGTTCCCTCCAATTTCAAAGCCAACATAAGACGTACCTACAGGGACTTCCAAAGCTCACTAAATAACACATTACAGGTGTTTCCCAATTCAGGGATAACATCCGTATGAGGACCCAGCCTTTGTAGCCCAGGCCGAATTGGAATGAAACGGTCTGGTCTTGAGAGGATTTCATCTTTTTGTCCCCGCTCATACCTTGTCACTACTAAGTTTAACCATTACTACTTTTTTATCTTTATTGTTGCTCTATCTTTTCTACTCAATATTATACAAAACCTTAGTCTAGGATCAATGCACAGAAATCTGGTGTACTTTTGCTAATGACTTCTATTCTGTTCAATTTAAACAAATTACTGCTTATTTCAACTGGCAACCTTGCTAGCTACACTAACAAGCTATCATAACTTTGCATAAAGTAACGTAGCTTGAACTACATTGTTAAAGAAGTTTAATTCCCCCTCTGAATTTTTTACTTTTGAATCCCTAGCTGTTTGAGTTGAAACCAAGCGGCAACCTCCGGTCTCAAACTATGAAGCCCATGCGGAAGTGTTATAAGCTGCAATTCATTGAGAATCCGCTTGAGGCTGGCTGCAGAAACACCAAAAACCACATACACACCAATTAAAAAAAGACAATCTTTGCCGCATTAATAAACATGTTTACAGCCTGGTACAAAAGACGGCTTGGCTCTACGTAGCTAATTTCTCCATTAGCGCACACTGTACAAGGGGGTGAACTTTTTCTAACGTATGGTTCAGAAGATATTAAGATTAGGAGTTTTTGCCCAAATAAGGACATGACTGACTTGACTCCCGGACGGGAACACATAGCTGTTGGCTAGGAGGCTCAAACTCCGCCTCTTTACGTCACACTATGCCTTGTTGATTTCCGCATTTCCAATTTGGCTGCCACCGTTGATCGGCTTCAAAACAACGCTCAGGAACAGATGGGTGACGTCACAGATACTACGTCCATATTTTATACAGTCTATAAAGCATACGTAGAAGTAGTAAGCATCTTTCATGTAACTCTGAACAACAAAGTGGTTCAGCGTTTTTCAAAAACAAATTGTCCAACTTTTGTCTCACATCTTGCCAAGAAGTCACTGAATTATAAAAATGAATCACACTAACTGATTTGTTTCTAATTAAGCTGGCACATTTCTTTCAGTCACATTTTTTAAATATGTTCACTTCATTCTGGGTGGTTCACAGATGCAAACTACTGCGTGTACACGGATCACTGTTCGGTTGGGGAGGATGTGATTCTCTCATGTTTGTTCACTGCTCATTCACACACACACACACACACTAGCTGCTCTGCGATAAGACAGGGTTCATTTTGAAGCAGGAGGTGTGTGTATGTGTGTGTGTGTGTTTGAATTAGTATTCATGGCTGGCGTGTTCTCCTCGCAGTGGTGGATCTCTGTTAACAAGAGTGAACACACTGGCCATTTAATTAGGATGAACTTGTTGAAGCTGCAGACACAAAACAGGATGAAATTTTAATTCTGATGAACATGTTCTGACACATACTCACTCCGCTTCATGCCAGGGTCTGCGCTTCATCATGGAGATAAAATGTTAGAAATCAGCATCACGCTCCGGCTAATATGATTAGTAACAACATTTACATTTCCTGAGATACATTAATTATGCACTTGCATGTGTGAGTCTAGCATTAATATTAAAACTTTATTAATGTCTGCTGTCTCTCCGCCTCTCCTTCATCTCACTCACCTCCCCCCTCCCGCTCCTCCGCTTCATCTCTCTTTTTTCTCTCTCCTCTGTAGGACAGTAACGCTGGCTTTCCTCATGCTTCTTCCTCCTTCTCTTCCTTCTCTTCCTCACCCCCTTCTTGTCTGAGTCAATCCGAATTGCCCCTTGTTGCAACAGGAAGCCAAGCCACCGGCAAAAACAGCCCAGCCCTGCATTTTGGGACTCACTCCATAAGGACTGTGGTGTTCTTTGCTTTTTCTTGTTCTTATTTATTTAGCATCTTTAACCTCCCCCTTCTTGAATTTTTTATCCCATGTCTTTTTCTATAAGGCATTTTTGTTTCTCATCCTAATCCCCCTTCTCGCTCTCTCTTCTTCTGTTTCCCCTTGATGTTTCTTTGACTAACTAATTAACAAAGGGAGCGAGGCAGAGGCAGCTAGACGTGTGTTTGAGGCTTTGTCCCTCTGATGTGAAGTCATGAAATGTGGAGTTTTGCTAATGATAAAATTAAGAGACGGCTCATAAGAGTTTCGTCACACAGATATGACAAAGTAAGCGGCATCAGGCTAATTTAGTTTTCTAAATGAAGGCTTTGCAACAGAGAACTCATAACAGGGTCACGCATTCTTGCACTAACAACAGTAAACCTTGTTAAAATGGACCAATCCGAACTCTCACTATTGCTTTAATTTCCTGTAACCTTGATTGCTGCTTGCTGACGCATTGCTTGTGCTACTACTCAATTATTGTGATTTAATCATTCAACTCTTATGCACTCTTCCATTTAACGATGCTTCCAACTGACTGAAGAATGAGTCTCATCCTGTTCTGAACTGTGATATCACCAGCACCTAAAGAAAACACATGCAGAGATTAGCGTAGCCAGAGAAAAGAGAAAAGACACCAAACTGCTGACATTTCCCTCCAAACTTCACCAAGTTTTTACCTCAAAGACTTGAACTACCAGCTGAGTCTTCCACTGCTCTTTAGCTAAAGCATTTTACTCATCCACACCTATGCAATCATTTTGAGCGCTCTACCACGAGAGGTGCTTTGTTTTCCTTTATTCACTGTTCTTGGTAGCAGTGTTTTTAGCGTTCACATTGCTTGGTATGTCCCCTAAGTTCAAGTACTGCGACTACAACGTGCCTCACTCTTGTCTGTGCATTAAATGTAAATAAAATATCATAGAAATTATAATAAAGGAAGATTTTAACATGCTGATGTGTCCAGGTTTTTATTTGTAAAGTAATTGACAGGAGAGTGTTTGTGCTTGTTGCACATGCTTGTGTGTCTATGCATGCATTCCCTGCACGCTGGCATGTTTGCATGTGCGTGCGTTTGCAGGGTGTGCTGACCTGATGACGCTGGACTCGATGACCCCTCAGGAGAGGAAGAGACAGGGGTACATCCATGAGCTCATCCAGACTGAGGAGACCTACGTGGAAGACCTGGAACTGGTTCTAGAGGTACATTTACAAAAACACACACAGGTACAGAGGTGTCAAAAGTATTCACATTCATGACTCAAGTAGAAGAATAGATACTAGGGTTTAAAAAGACTTCTGTAGAAGTTGAAGTATCAACTCAAGCTTTTTACTCAAGTAAAAGTGTAAAAGTACTGTTTTCAAAACTGTTTAAAGTATAAAAGTGATGTAAGGGGCCACAGGGCCTATAGTGCATGACCCCACCTCCCAAAAAAAACATTTTTCTGAAGGCCATAATGACTGTAATGTTATATAAATATGTTAATGTTGAAATGTTTGGGTTGTACCTGTTTCAGCCACATTCATGCCCATTGAAAATGAATGTATTTTAGTACAATGCAAATACATTAAAGAACCATATATGTGTACTAGTGAGCATTAACGTGTGTCATGGAGTGGAAGATATGATTGGAGTGGAAGTATTGTAATGGTGCAAAAGTCAAACTTCACAGGCATGTTATCAAAAGCCTTTATTGGAATGTCAATGTACATAAATGTTGTTTTTTTTAACGATGACAAGCCGGAATGAAATAAGAGTAACGAGGCTATTTTGAAAATGTAAGGAGTACAAAGTACAGATAATTGCGTGAAAATGTAAGGAGTAGAAGTAAAAAGTCGTCTGAAAAATAATTACTCCAGTAAAGTTTAGATACCCAGAATGTATACTTAAGTAAGATATCAAAGTATTTGTACTTTTTTACTTGACACCTCTGCACAGGTAGAACCAGAAAGCATGATGCTTTAATGCTAACCTTTTCTTTTTCATTTGAATCCATCCCTCAGGTCTTCTACAAACCCATGTCTGAGTCAGGCCGGCTGACAGAGGAGGAGATGGGAGTGATCTTTGTCAACTGGAGGGAGCTGATTATGTGTAACACCAAACTACTCAAGTAGGTACCTCAAACACATACTTGAGATTCAGAACAAGAGGGTTTCTAACTTATTTTAAATTAATGCAGTTCTCCAAATAGCTTTCCCTTCCAAATTGACTCTGTCGCTACATTGTGACAGTGGAAGTTGATTAACATACCTGTTAATGTGATTGTTTCTGAGACTGTTGACACTTTATGGTAACAAAGTAAAAGTTAGTTGAAACAGGAATATTGAATGTAAAATATATTATGAGCTTATTAGGTCTCAAGCAAAGACTGTATAAAAAATGGACGTAGTATCCGTGATGTCACCCATCTGCTTCTGAAGCGCTGTTCTCAGGCCAATCATCGTCGGCAGCCATATTGCTGCTGTCGAGTGATTGTGACGTAAAGAGGCGGGCTTTGAGCCTCCTAGCCAACAGCTACAGTGTTCCCGCCTGTCAGCTGTGCCTCTCATTGGAAGACTCGGAATCTCAATATCTTCGAAATTGCCACGTTAGAAAACAATCGAGAAATGAGGTATCCAGACTACACTTGTCTTTTGTACCAGGCTGTAAACATGTTTATTTCTGCTGTAAAGATCAGCTTTTTTGAATTGGTGTGTATGTGGTTTCTGGTACTTCCGGAGCCAGCCTCAAGAGGATCCTCGATTAACAGCAGTTTTTGTAGCACTTATGCATTGGACTAATATTTTTAGACCGGAGGTTGCTGCTTGGTCTCAAGGAACATCACGCGTGGGCTAATAAGCTGACGCATCGGCCATGCATCAGATTCATATAAATCTGGGGCTCTCGTGAGAACAACTTGAAAAATCTGCTCCAAAGCATCCACTAAAGTTTTCAAATAACCCTCCCTGTAGAGTTTTTTTTTTCACTAACGTGCAAAAAATATTTTAAATAGTTATGACATCACTACCTACAAAAAATCCTCTTGCATCCATGTCCTTAACACAAAAGGGAGGACGCCAGCCTCAGTTGAATGTCAAAATCGACCCTCAGTCTAGGGTTCCTACTGGAACCAACTTGACCTCTACATTTTACCTCAAACCACAACTTTCGTGACAGGGTGTGGAGCATCACACCCCGGCGTGCATGAAGGACAGTCATGTATGTTGCATAGGCGGATCCTGTTGCACATTAATCGGCCAGAACAGTTCCCTACGTGTGCAAGGGTGTGGGGGCCCGTTCATCACCGCTTGTGGCTTTAATTTTAGTATTACCATTTAAATAATGCATGACTTGTTTTTCAAAAACAGCGATTTAAATATCTAATATTTTTTATCAGAGCCCTGCGTGTCCTTAAGAAGACAGGAGGAGAGAACATGCCGGTCCAGCTGATAGGAGACCTGCTGGCCTCTGAGCTTGCTCACTTGCAGCCCTACATCCGCTTCTGCTCCTGCCAGCTCAACGCTGCTGCCCTGCTACAAAATAGAACCTACAACCAGCCTGACTTTAAAGACTTCCTCAAGGTACAGGTTGTAGATCAACAATACTGCAGGATTCTGAGAGGTGTAATGAAATATAACTCTTCCTTTCTCACTGTCTTTCTCTTGTTGAGCAGAAAATAGCCACCAACTACCGCTGTAAAGGAATGCCGCTGTCCAGTTTCCTCCTCAAGCCCATGCAGAGGATCACACGCTACCCACTCCTCATAAAGAATGTAAGTGGAGTTTTTATCTGCTATTTCTGGAGTGATTCCATGTCTTCTCTCACCTCTCTCCTCTCTTCCACCTGCCAGATCCTGGAGTACACCCCGGACGCTCACGCAGATCGAGGCCCATTGAGAGATGCTTTGGAGCAAGCAGAGGAGCTGTGCACTCAAGTCAACGAGGGAGTCAGGGAGAAGGAGAACTCAGACAGACTGGAGTGGATCCAGAGCCACGTCCAGTGTGAGGGATCCATAGAGGTGAGCATATACAGACATGACTCACATCTCTCCCTAAAATACTATATTTGGCTGTTTTTCCCCCTCACCCGTGCCTTCTTTTCTCCTCGCTTCTCTTTCAGCACTTGGTCTTCAACTCGCTGACTAATTGCCTCGGGCCTCGCAAGTTGCTCCACAGTGGACGGCTTCACAAAACCAAAAGCAGCAGGGAGCTGTGGGTTTTCCTCTTTAATGATTTCCTCCTCCTCACGCACAGCGCCAAACCCTTCTCCTCCTCAGGATCAGACAAGCTGTTCAGCCTCAAGACTAACATCCAGCTGAAGATGTACAAAACAGTGAGCACTTTTCACTGACAGAAATATAAATATGTCTTGTGCTGCTTTAATTATTTATGAAAACAGTGCTGAAGTGAAGACCTAAAACAGTTTGTCGCTCATTACTTCCTGTTCTTGTCCAGCCGTTGTTCCTGAATGAGGTTTTGGTGAAAATGCCTCCCGACCCGTCCAGCGATGAGCCGCTTTTCCACGTCTCACACATTGATCGTGTCTACACTCTCAAAACTGAGACTTTGAATGAGAGGTAAGCTGCACACTAACATATTAATACACTTCATGAATAACTTTATCATGCAGCGCTATTTATTCTCTGTAAGGGTGGAGGGGCTCCTTTCAGATCCCCTGCCTCTCTCTATTGATGTTCCACAAGGGAGTATATTGGGTCCTACATTTATGTTAATGACATTGCCCTTGCAGCAGGTGATTCTCATATCCATCTATATGCAGATGACACAATTATTTATACATCTAGTTCCTCCCTGACCACAGCACTGTCCACATTACAGGCCAGTTTACTTAGTGTCCAACATGCTCTCATGAGGCTCCATTTGGTTTTAAATTCCAATAAAACTAAATGTATGGTTTTTAACAAAAACATGCCATTGCCCAACAGCCCCCTCAAAATCTCCTCCCTGGATGGGTCGGAGATTGAGTTTGTTGACAGTTACAAATACCTAGGGATCTGGCTTGACTGCAAACTTTCTTTCGAAGCACACATCAACACACTACTCACTAAGGTCAAATCCAGCATTAGTTTTCTTTATCGCAACAAATCCTCCTTCACACACTCTGCTAAACAGCTTCTGGTTCAGATGACAGTCCTCCCTATTCTTGATTACGGTGACATAGCCCACAGGTCCGCTTCCAACACTCTCCTTCACAGACTGGATGTCATTTACCACGCTGCTATCTGTTTTGTCACTGGAGCCCCATTCACCACTCACCACTGTCACCTGTACTCTCAGCTGAACTGGCCTTCACATACTGGTTTTCTATTCATTTACAAATCCCTCACTGGTAAAACCCCGTTATATCTACAGTCACTAATCAAACTTCACAGCACAAACCGTAGCCTGCGCTCAAGTAGCCTCATCAAACTCATCCCACCCAAAGCCCGGACCTCCTTTGGTCGCACCTCTTTCCAGTTTTCCGCTGCAAATGACTGGAATCACCTTCAACACTCCCTAAAGCTGACCTCTCTCATTCCACTCGCCACTTTCAAAAAACGAATACACCCCATAACTCAACATCACTGCACTTGCTTTTAAATTGCTTTGAAGTTGTTCACTGCTGTCATATTTTTGTATTGTATTGCTCTGTCTCTAGGTTTCTATGTATGTCCTCTCTGTTTCTTGTTTTGTCTTTTATTTATTGTCATGCCACCTGTGTTGCCTCCTCGCCCAGGTCGTTATTGCAAATGAGAATTGGTTCTCAATTAACTCACCTGGTTAAATAAAGGTTAAATAAATAAATAAATAAATTCTGTGTTTGTTGTGTCGGCAGGACTGTGTGGGTCCAGAAGATCAAAGCAGCTTCTGAACATTTCATAGAGACGGAGAAGAAAAAGAGAGAGAAGGCTTACCAAGGTAAACACTGCTTCCCTGACCCTCAGTGTGTATGTTTGTGCACTTGTGTGAGTGTAGGTGAAAAATTCATCACTCCATGTTATTAATATTGTCCGTGCACACTCCCCTGGATATCTTGTTGTGCAACACTGAGTGGGTACAACTTATTTGATCTTTACTCGGAGTAATACAACGAAGTAGCAGCTGAGCTCATTTAAACCATGATACACAATTGAAACTAAAAAATCACACACTCTTTGTGTTGGAGTTTATGGTAACAACTGCAAAATTGGGAATTTGCTGGCTTGTCTTTGTGTTACAATACAATTAGACTTAATTGAAAATATAGGCCAACATGAACCTTTTATAGGCCTTATGAGCTAGCTGACTGACAAAACATTAAAGGTTTTAATGTCAGCCTTTAACCCTCCTGTTATGTTCGTGTCTCTGGAACAGCAATAATGTTCCTGGGTCAATTTGACCTGGGGCATATTCGCTAATCCAAAAAATCCCAATACAATCAATTTTTTTATTCTATTATTAACCATTTAAATCAAGATTTAGTCCATTGGTGTTCTTTAATTCTCACAGATCATGGTTCAATGAGGATAATTCACTCGTTTTTCATTAAAATGAATGTTAAAACTTTTTTAATGTACATTGGAAAGCCCTAAATATCAATGCAATAGTTTACATGACATAGATATTTGTTTATTTTATTTTATATTTTGAAATTTTTTTTTTTGTGAAGTGATGTTGATAAATTAACTAAATATAACATAGAGTACGGTCTAGACCTGCTGTTTGTAAAGTGTCTTGAGGTAACATTTGCTGTGAATTGGCTCTTTATAAATGCAGATTTATTGATGTGCATTCTGTCTACACCCATATAGTCTATGGTCCACACATTGCAGGAGGATTGTGTCGTTCAGTTTGTTTCTTTGGGGGGTGATAAGCAACAGCTGTGTTTTTTTTTCAGCACGTTCATTAAAGACCAGCGGTATCGGCAGACTGCTGGTGACTGTCACTGAAGCTCAGGAGCTCAAAGCCTGTAAACCTAATGGTGAGGCCCTCTGGAGACAGAATAATAAATACAGATCCTGTCTTTTAACTCATGATTTAATCTTAATTGGCGATTCCGTCTAAAAAGTAAACATCATACAAAATTCAATTGTTCTCTCCAGGTAAGAGTAATCCGTACTGTGAGCTCACCATGGGGGCTCAGTGTTACACCTCCAGGCCCATCAGCGACACTCTGAACCCAAAGTGGAACTTCCACTGTCAGTTCTTCATCAAAGACCTGTACCAGGACGTGCTGTGCATCACTGTGTTTGAGAAGGACCAGTTCTCACCAGATGGTCAGTGGACACATACAACACTGAAACACTCACAAACAGAGGGAGTTGTTTGGATCAAGCAGAATGATTGACTGACTGCCAGGTTCTCATGTCTGCTGCACTTGTTGTAAATGCTTGTTTCCTTTTAAGTTGTGATCAGGGTCTATAATTTGGATTACTTTACCTGTCACTGTGACAGTTTATTGAACATTTTTGCCTGCCATTCATTTTTTTTCGTGACACTTTAACAGTGGTGGACAAAGTACACAGCTTCATTACTTAAGTCAAAGTATAGATACTCCTGGTCAAATATTACTCCAATACAAGTGAAAGTCACTCTGTCAAATTATTACTTGAGTTAAAGTACTGAAATACTTGCTTTTAAAAATACTTAAGTATTCAAAGTACTTCTTAAAATATCTCAAAACTTTGTATTTTCACTATACATAAATGCAGTAAAGAATAATAGGAGAACATTCAGTTACATTATGTTTATTTAGAAACCATTACTTGAAATCTCTAAAAACTATACCATGGAATGAAAACAGCAACTAAGTTACTCCAAGCACAGACAACTTAGTTTGAAATGTTCATCTGGAATGAAACAAATGTTACATAGATCAACACGCTTTCTCAGGTTGGACAGTGAATGTTTGTATGTTTGGGCAGAGTGGGAAACAGGGAGAACATTTCAAACAATACCTATCATTCTTCATTTTAAAAACCTCTAACACGGACTGAAGATATGGACATGGGTGCTCAGGTGGAGAATTATAGCCATCATTACCACCTCTAAATGAACTGTCTGATCTGAGTGAAATCTGCTCTGTGTTTGCTCCACGTTCAACCTTGGAGACGCACGGTATACAGGTATGACTAAACCACTGAGACAAACAGAACTACACAAACACATTTTACTGTCTTAGGGATCAGATTTCAGAAAAAAGAAGGACATTCATGTGCTGACTTCAAAGCAAAAGTAGTGAGTAACTAGAGCATTGATAGAAATGTAGTGGAGTAAAAGTACAATAATTTTCTTTTGAATGTAGTGGAGTAAAAGTAATAAATTCCCCCAAATATAATACTCAAGTAAAGTACAGATACTCAAAAAATGTTGATTCTAGTATCTTAAATGGGAACAATTCTGGCTTTTTAATACACTGAACATCCTTTTCCTTGTACATAAAACAAGACATTTGAGGAAGTATGTGTAACAGTGGCACGTGACCTGAAATTTTCCCTGCTACAGCCTAGATTTTCTCTGCATCTGGCTTGTGATGTATACCAGTTTTATTGCTGTCCTCCCCCTGAGTGTAAATGTTATGGTTGCCTTTTTAGTTGTATTTACCCCTTCTTAAGTTTAAAAATCCTTCATCGAAAGCCTGTTTCTTTGCCTCAAAAAAAAAAAAAAACGTATTTATTTTTTCCCTCTTTAGATTTCCTGGGTCGCACCGAAGTTCCCGTGGCAACAATAAAGAAAGAAATGGAGAGTAAAGGTGCTGCAAATCGCCGCCTGCTGCTGCACGAGGTCCCCACTGGAGAAGTTTCAGTCAAACTGGACCTGCAGCTTTATGAGCCGACCAAATGACAACAACACAAGCTCAGCAAAAAAACACCACTTATTTCTAGAGTAATGAAGAGAACACGTTACACTGAAACAATCAAGCACAACTTTAAGTGCCTTTTGAGCCAGATACGCTCATTTAAGGGACTTTGATATAAGAGAGGAAACCTCACATCCTTGTGAAATTGGCCACAGGATTCATCTTGTACTGTAAAACAAGGATGTCCATGTTACCAACAAATCAGCTGATGTGAATGTGTTTGCCAATGTTTTCATGTTAAATGCACAGAAGTGGAATTTTAAAAAGTGCGTGCCTTCAAGTGTAAACATTTGAGTTTGTCAGATGGTAAAATGTTGTAATATACATTGTCACAGTCTTCAATCGAATACACTTTTACTGATGTCACATACTGCTTCACACATGCTTGCAATTTTTTTCATTACAGATGTTGCACACTACTGTATGAAAACATTTCAACCCTATGGTGTAACTATGGGGTTTGTTCTTAATTAAGGCCATTAAATCCTTAATGTGGCACAAATAAAATGTACACACAGAGTGTTCTTTTTTCTTTGTTGTGGCTGAAATGTATTTCCCATCATATTGCTGGTTCCCTTAAGTCCTACACACAAAATAGTCCATCTGAGTCCAGCACCTTGAGAACCTGTGAGGTAGTTAGGGAGGAGGAGTACTTGTGTGTGATTTTATTCATAGGTAGGATAAAGTTGCTGTAGATCTCCACATCTGGAGAACGAGCAGTCGAGCCGACTACACCTTCCATCTGGTGTGGCAGATGCACTTATGTGATACGGAACTGTTTCCAGCCTGGAAGAGACACATTTGCAGTGTTTTCTCTCACATTCAACTTCATTTAACTTGCAGAATTACCACATACTGTATCTAATATACAATGAGGATAATGTTGTGAAAAATGTGGTTCAAAAGAAAGTGAATTGATAATCCTGTATATGTTTTACTTGCTGGACTTTCTTCCTTGGGTCACACTCTCTGCTGTAGTTTTTCTCGATGCAGATGAGTGATAAAAGGATGCAGCCTGTTCGGGTGTGTCGGCCTGTGATGCTCCAGATCTACCAAGAGGACGAGTGCTCTGAGGTAGTTTGTGTTTACATCCTAAAATAGAGGGGAAATTAGGTCATAATCTTAAAGGTGATTGATAGCTTCACAAATCTTTTAAATCTTTTTTTTTTAAATTGTATCTTTATTTGGAATGGACAGTTAGATTAGTAAAAGTAAAAACAAAAGTCCTTCCAGTTTTGTTTTTTTTAGTCCAGAAAAAACACAACATCAGCCATCCTGGAATAAGAGTCTAAGGCTTTAAGAGTCCAAGGAAGGTAAGGTCATAGACCATGGATCAGATTTTGTTCATCCATTATGGTGTCCACACTTCACAACTTAAATTTCCCAGCAATTGTGAAAAAGGAAACAATAATAGTGGAAACACAATGACCTCTTATGGACAGACCTGACAATTTGCTCGGGATAAACTCTGCCAGATAAGGCTCGCTTATACACTTAAAAATAACTCTGTTACAGCTTAATTAAAGATAGAACAGTGTACATGGAACTCTGAACAAAAAACAGGATGGTCACCTGCCACTGCTGTCCAAAAAATCGTCAATAACCAAACAGAAATTAAATATTTAAATTACAAATATTACCATAAATATTACCAGTTAGATCAAATAAAATCTGATCTTTAGGGGGTAACAAATAAAATCCAGTTTTTCCAAATTCGTTAAAATTTGTCCATTTGGATTCTTAATTGATAGGTTAATTTTTCCATCCTAGATATCTCTAGAGTTATTCCAATCCAATCATCCAGGGAAGGCTGAATCAGGCTTAACCATCTCCTTGTAATTGTTTTCTTACTTGCCACCAAGAGTAAATGTAGCAGCTTAATCTCGCTTCTACGTTCCAAAAAAGAGACATAGCCCAGGTATAGAACATCAAAACTCAGAGGACCACTCAGACCGTGCACAAGGAAGCATGGACACCCTTCCCTTAGGACATTCCCAGAAGATAAGATAATGGTTAGCAACAGTCAAGCCACATTGTCTCCAGCATGGCATATGTGCACCTTTATACCGCAACTGATATGGTGACTTGAAAAACCTAATAACATTCTTCCAGCAGTGTTCTCTCCAGCTCGTAGAGCTGGATGTTGACCACTGGAAGGACCAGATACTGCCCTACGCCTCCTCAGAAATCTCAATACCTGATTCCCTTTCCCATTTACCCTTTAAAAATATTTTAAATCTTACATATAATAAGGATCAGGGCTGATCTGAGTTGAAGGAAGTGAGAACACAAGTAACTGCAATGGGATGAAAATGTATGCTTAAGTGTTATTTAGCATTTGCGATACTATTTAGTGTGTTGAGGAGTCATTAAAAGTTAGTACAGTCCAACTCCCCCCCCATGTTTCCCAGCAGTAGCTAACAGTCAGTGTGCTGAATACACCAAGGTAGTGTTTATTTGCTTATGAATACGGCTTTTCATTGGTGACAGAATGAATGTGTTTTCTCTTAGGATACAACAGCTCAAAGCAAAGCATTCATAAAGGTCTTAAATTTCCTGTTGGGTCAAAAAACAGAGAGAAAGAGGAAAACACCCAGGTACCTGCTTCACAACGGGCCGTTCTCTGATCCTTCAGTCTTTCATGTAACTGAAGGTAGAATGGGTCCTTGAAGTCAGCTGTACTGAGCTAGGGATAAAAAAGAGAATATACTGTTTCTCAAGGAAACATTTAGAAGTGTATTAAAATGTACAAAGCTGTCTTTTTGTTGCAATAGATGAAATGTTTCAGTCAGAAGTATCACCTTCTGTGTGATGTTAAGAAGAAAAGGATTGTATTCCTTCAGATCATAGGTCTCTAGAAACACAAAGCCCTGAATAGAGAAGATATTAAAGAAGGACGTGTGAGAAAGAGTATCCAATTCAATAAGTTAGAAAGCTGCATGTGTCTTATATGCACTGTCACCCTTTTTTATATATATTATAGAAGTCACAAAAGCAGATGTGCATGTGCCGTAAAATGGCAAAGATAGGCTGTTTCTCTCTAGGTTTACAAAACAACGCAAGTAAAAAAGTGTTGACTTCAGTGCCACCTTGGTGTTGCAGTGATGGAGGTAGTGACTGAATAAGCTCTGGCGTCTCTTGGCCTCCACTGGGCCACAGTCGGACGCACGTTCCTCCACTCTCCTCTGGAGGGGGAACCACACACGCTCAGTCCAGCGTTTGTGCAGCAGCTCCCTCCTCCTCAGCTCTGTTACGTCCCGCTGGCTGAAAAACCTCTCCAACTCCTACAGAAAGACAATCAACAACAAGGCAGGTGCAGACTCTATAATGTCTTGAATATGAACTAAGTCTAAATGGTGCGATGTATTACCTTAATAAAACCTTTTTCAGTTTCCAGTAAAGGCTTTATTATGTTTTCCGCCTGTTGATTTTCAGCCTCCATCTTTACCTAAACAGCAAAACATGCAGTTTGAAGATTCCCCTCCTATGTTTTCAGCAGGTGTGATTGGCTGAGTGTCATACCTGCAGTTGTCTGAGGGAGGTGTGAGAGAGCAAGTTCTGTCTGGAGCTCAGTTGTGGCTCAGATGGAGAGGTGTCATCATTTTTCCTTGCTTTTATTCTTTCAATGGGACTCCTCGGCTGAGACGGACTCTTTTTGCTCTCTGTGGGGCTCTTCAATTCTGCAGTGCACTCCTTAAACATTCAATTATGCACACATTTACTGATTACATTTTAAATTTGGCAGAAGTGCAACAGCCAGCAGAGGGAGGGGCGGTGGGGGTAAGCTCAGCCAGGATATAAGTTGACTCACCCTCTTGTTTTTTATGTGACAGTGCACTTTTTTTTGTCAGGTGAACAAAAAAATTGAGGGAGCACTAACCATCAATATGCCCCTGAAGACCCATTAGGTGATCATTTCTGTCTTCGTAACTCATGCGACTGCAGCAGCAGTGATGATGATTCCACTTGCCGCCTGTTGCATTCACTTGCAATTATATCCCATTATTTTCCAATAATATGCTAGTTTTGATTGTATGAACACTGTTAATAAGGTATTCTTAGCTTTACACTTGGACTGGTCATTTGTGTATAGCACAAGCGCCCTCTGCTGAGCAAACTTGAAAGCTGCTCAGTGATCCACTAAATTATTGCTTACTGTGTTTTAGCATTTTCTCGAGCAGCACAACTTCATAGGTGGCTGTGAGAGACTGACTAAAACTTCTACTGTCATCAGAATAGCAGCCAGAAGTGAATATTCAAGCCTTGTACCATAAACAACCCAAAAGAGAGAACGCAACCACTTGTATACGCAAACAAGTTATTAATAAGAGCACAAGATAACCCTTTCCCACATATATATATCGTGGGCACAAGATGCTAACTGTTATTTTATTTTCCCGACTTTGTATCTCTGTTACGACTTTGTGTTTTTTGCCTTGTGCTTCATGTCTTGTTTTTTTATCTGTTTGTATTAGCATATTTTATTTGTCCTCCCTGAGTTGTTTTCCAGTATTTATTTATTATGTTATGTTATCATATTTTACCCATTTGTTCAAGTAATCCTTGTGTGAAGCATTTCCTGTTTTATTTTGTAGTTCTTGCTCCTTGTATTACTTCCTGACTTTGTGAGCTAATTAGTTCCACCTGTGCCTCACCTGTGTCTGATTGGCCCCTGTTAGTATTTAGTCTCTGTTTCCTCCCTTGTGTGTCGGTTCATTGCATCTTCCCAGTGCTTTCTACTTGTGTTGTTTCTTTCTTCTTTTGTTCTTTGTGTGATTCCTCTTTTGCCTTTTTATTCTCTTGTTCACATGGGTACTCCTTGTTTTTACCAAATGTGACAGAATTGTTAATCAGGTAAGCTCAAATCAAAGTAGTCTTAAGTATGAACTGACATTTTAAGTTATGAATTTATTTTTGTTTTATGTTGTTTCTAAAATCTACATTCGCTGCCTTTTTTTTTTTTTTTAGGTTTTATTAGACTCAGCCAACATATCACAAAACAACAATGCAGCCATTAGACTTTTGAAAATACCTAGTCCATAGTCTGAAAGTAAAAGTAAATAAACAAATAATAGATAATACAAAATTAAAAATAGATAAATACATACATATAAAAATAATCATACTATTAAATAAAAATAAGTTTATAAATAGTAATTAGCGTAATAAAACATTACACACAGTATACTAAAAAGAAAAACAGGTAAATAAATAAAATAATAAAGATGTATATCACAAATCCGCCCATCAGGAAGTTAACCAAAGAGAAATGAAGCAACAGATGCCCACATTATCCAGAAAAGATCAGTTTTAACTGTAATCTTGCAGTTATACTCTCCACATAGAACATTTCCTTCATTTTGTTCTTCCACTGTGACTGTGGGGGACTGTATCCTTAACCAGTTGCAGTCATTTTTCAATTGAATGAAATGCATGTTGTTGTTTAAATTCAAAATATTTCTCCATTGGCAAACATTAAAAGACTAATAAAACCCTTACTCAACTTTTTTTCTCATTTGTCATAAAAGGTTTTTTTTGTTAAGTATGACTCACTTTTTCAACCTACCAACTGACTTGGATCAACATACACTTAGCTGGGCAAGCTGCACAGTTTTACTGAGGTAACATTTTCAGGTCATTAGGGCCATAGATGCAGAAAACTTGATTTGATAGGAAACATCCTTATTTTCAAATTTTCTTTCTCTATTGAAATGGTATGAAAAAAATGTGCCCCTTCCTACTCAGCTTCCCCCTACACTAACACTTTCATAAGGGCTTAATTATTATTTTACACCACACTGTAAATAATCCTTTGTCTTACTAAAGCACATTCACTGGTAAATTTAAAACATACAGAAACTGTATAGAAGAGCTGCATATGAAATGTGAACTCTATAAATCCCAGCTGGGGTTCGCAGACGGCCCAGACACGGTCATGTAGGTGAACAGAAGGCAGCAGAGGCCGACACAACAGGCAGTGACAGGTCATGTCACTACCTGGGAACCTGAACTGTCTCACACTGTAACACAAACACATATGGTGGGACATGTTTGTCAGTGAACTGTGCAGCTGTACCACATCAAACCTGGCAGCTCCCTTCCTTACTGTGTTATTGTTCTATTTGCCTGAAGTGATGTCTTTATTCTCTATACTTGGATGAGGAGAACTCATTTATTTTTTTTCTTTTGAATGTCATCTGACCCAACCCCGGGCTTTTTCCCCTATTGTCCTGAATTAAGAGGGGATTACGGTGGCTACAGTATCCCTCTTTCAATAACCTGAAACCTTTCCATTCCTCTTTCCAAGGGACACTGAGATTCCTGCGCTGTACATTCAGATGTGACAGGGTTCAGACCTTCAAACAGGAACAAGAAGAAAAGATGGGCAGCCATGCTTACACACACACACACACACACACACACACACACACACACACACACACACACACACACACACACACACACACACACACACACACACACACACACACACAACTGCCAAGGTCTCTGGTTTAGCTTGAGTACACAAACTGTACCTACACAGCCTCCCTGACATTAAAAGACTGGTTGTAAATCATCAGTTGATAAGAGCACAGTTTTCTCACTGTCAAGGGAAAAAAGCAGAGTAAGTGAGTGTGCAGAGGCGTGAGAAAACTACCCCTATCATTTGTTTATGCAAGAAAGTGAATGATTAATCTGATAGCTGTAAATGTGCCTCGTTTAATCTGAAGTAGGGGAGATTTTGTGTAAACAGGTGTCTTGTGTATAGGCTGTGTTTGTTTTACCTCTGGTTTCAGCAGGCTGACGGGTAAAGGTGTGTGGAAGGTGATAACACCATTAGCTGTGCTTTTCTTCTTGGGTCTCATCACTAAAGCAAGAAAAAATATTAATATACACTACAAGTCAAAAGTTTGAAAACACCATCTTATTCAAGGGTTTTTATTTATTTGAATTATTTGAAACACTGTAGATTAATACCAAAGACATCAAAACTATGAAAGAACATATATGGAATTATTTAATGAACAAAAAAGTGTTAAACAATAATTTAGATTCTGTAAAGTAGCCCCCTTTTTCCTTCATGACAGCTTTGCACACTCTTGGTATTCTCTCAGTCTGCTTCATGAAGTGGTCTCCTGGAATGATTTCTAACTAACATGAGCCTTGTCAAGAGTTAATTTGTTGAATGACTTGCCTTCTTAATGTGTTTGAGACCATCAGTTGTGTTGTTCAGAGGTATGGTTAGCACACCATGGATAGCCCTATTTGACTACTGTAGTAATCCATATTATGGCAAATCCAGATTATTTCATAGTTTTGATGTCTTCAGTATTAATCTACAACGTGGAAAATAATTCAAAGAAATAAAAAACATTGAATGAGAAGGTGTGGCCAAACGTTTGACTGGTAGTGTATTTGTAAACCCATTGTACATAACGTGCTAAACGGAAGTCTAGTGCTACATGTTAATTATTTTACAGCCTATCACTCAATAATACTCCGAGCAATAGCAGTATCTAGTTAGATTTAATCTTGGCTGTATCTACCCATTTTACAGTCTATAATTCATCCTGTGTTACGTAGTGATATTTCAGAGTCTTACCTTTGTTTACCTGAGGAGGTGTGGGTCAGAAGTTCACGGTACCTGCAGCCAGAAGAGACCTTCAAACTAAAACTCCGTTGGGTTTGTGTCAGAGGATCGTCACATAAAACAAACGCTTTAACATTTTAAAAACGTGCACAATGCTACCAGCTGTAGTCCTCCTCCTACACTGGCTTCAGTTTTCAGCAGCAGCACTGAATGAGTGAGGAAGAGGAGGGAGAGGAGGAAGAGGCCTCCTCCAGGTGTCCTGTCGTCTGAAGGCTTTCTGTTGCCATGACAGCGGCGCACGAGCAGGCAAGGCTTTATCTGAGGACGCACGCGGCTCTCAGCACAAGACAACACAGGATCATTTACGCACAAGATCAAGGTGTCAATGACAGCTTTGTAGGACAACAACATTGCTCACATTTAAATTTAATCTAATGTTTTGTCTGATAAAAATATTGCTTTTTCACAATTCCTAAATTAACAAAAACTACAACAGCGTGTCTCGAAATGTCCAATTAACCTTATTTTAGTATCCCCAAAAATTTCATAATTGGATACGGGACAGTGTGGGAGGAAATATAGTCATGTTTTTATTTTATTTATTCAAGAGGCTCAAGGAGAAAGGCTAACGCAAAAAATATAAATGTTTGATTTTCATCTTTTCAATACAGTCACAATTCACACAGCTGTGGCAACAAATCTCTTTACAATGTACATTAACTGAGAGAAAAGAAAGGAGACCCACCCTTCATGCCGCCCAAAACCCACAGACTTGATTATGTTCTTTTATAAAGAGCGTATACTGAGAGTTCAACGGATTCCCGACTAAATAAAAGCTGCACATTAAAATCTTGGATATCAAGACTATCAAAAAAGGCACAGACAGGTCACACAAAGAACTCAACAGAAGCTTTTATATACAACTAATCCCAGTAAGGTTTCCAGTGCCCTAAATGTTCCATCTAACTCCCCCAAAAGTATATCTACAGTAAAGTAAACTTATTCCAACAATGTGATGTAGTGGATTTAGTATAAGTGCCCAACCTTGAGGCATTCGAAGGCGCACGTACTGAGTATGCGCCTGTTGACACCTCAGATGCTCCTTTCACGATGTCCCGCAGAGGCTGCAGCGCTGCTTCGACACCTGCCGGGGATGCAACACGACTTAATGTTTGGGTATTAGCTGCGTTAAGGCAGGGCAGGGCTTGGCCTGATCATAACTTGGGATTTCCGCAACTTTCTTTCTTTTTGTTGCCGAGTCCAGGACCGGGGGGAGGCTACATGGATTGGTGGACTTCGGTGGCAGCGAGTATTGCCCTGCTCTGGATTTTCTGCTTCATAGACGGTAAGGGAAATGGTACGAAAAGAAACTGTTGGCTTTCCAGGATCATTGTAGCAGCAGCAGCCTATTGTCGTATGGTAGAAAAAACTGAAAGATATTTTCAGCACAAGAAAAAGAGTATTTAACTCTGTGTATAAAATGTAAATTAGACTATATGCTCTATTTTTTGCTGAAACATATTGACCCATCTTTCCTAGCAGTGCTGCTTAGAATTAATAATAAGAATGCCATATAGCCTACTCTTAAAAGAGAACACAGACACATCGGAACATTTCCTTGAGATCAATATTTCATTTCACGCTTCTAAAAGTGAGCTGTGACAGTAAACATTGCTTTTCACGCACTTTTTACGCACTAAATTGTGGCCTTTATCGAGCTGCAAATAAAGCTTTATTCTATCTCGAACATTCCTTCTTGTCAGGCTATGTTTACAATGCATTAAGTGAAACGTTTACAATTAAACATGAGCTGAGACATTTAAGCATCTGTTGCAGCCTGTGGGTTTTGTATTATGGGTCATTTTATCAGGGGAAAGGTCTTGTTCTCAGGGGACACGCATAAAGATGCACCAGGCCACCCTCTTCGCGTGCTCAGGTGATCTGCTGTCCATACAGCTAGTCGGCGAACAGACTTTAATCCAGTGGCAGACGCTGTTTGTAATGGTTGCTGACATTAGCCACGGTGTTAATGAGACTCCAGCTGACCCTATTACCCTTTTATCTCCAGGCAATGCCGTGCTTGAGCTGCGACTGCTCTTCCATGCTTTGACCAAAGCCGCTTGCCACCTGTATCTGGCCCTGCTCCCGCTGCGCCGAGCAGCCACCCACTTCGCCGACTGTGCGAGGTATCTGTTCAACCATGCCCAGGCCCAGCAAGCCCCGTCTCCTCAGGGTTATCCCGTCCAAAGCCAGCCCCTGGCCCGGAAAGGCACGCTGCACTTCCTGGAGGGCATGTGCGTGGTATGTGAAACTGTGCCCAACCTGATGGGTGCAGCGCTCAGCGTTGGCGCAGCTTTCTGTCACATGATGCAGGGAGGTTTTTACGTCTTGGCGGCAACGCTGCGCACCATCCAGATGAACCTGTTCTCCCAAATGAACGGCGAGAAAGATAGATGGGACAAAGAGCGACATAGAGCCAAGGAGAGCGAGAAAAAGCTAAATTCTAAAGTGCTGGAATACATCTCAGTTTTTTGTCAAGACCCTGTCAGCGCTTTACGCATCAAAGTTGACGTACCACCTGTTTATAGATAATCTTTCTCTCTGTTCAACAATCTACTTGGTTAATTGGCATATAAGAGGCCTTCATCTAACTTCTGAGGGGATACAGATGCTGCACTGATGACAGGAGGTTGAACTTTGACCTCTGATGTCCACTCACAGTAGTTTCAAGTGAATCGAAGAAATTATACAGTATGTATAAAAAAAATGAAACTATGGTGCATTTTATTACATTTATTTTACATTTAATGAGATGTAAAAATTATAATAAATGTCTCACACAATTGAAACATCACATCATTGATGGGTTATGCTATTTGTCATTGCTACCAAATCCAGATTTCCATTATGTTGATGTATTAACATTTACATGTCTTAATCAGCCTGTACAATAATTGCACTTGCTATAGTCTACCAAAATATGAGTTTATTATGGTGTTTGATCAGTTAGCATTAGCAGGCTTGTAATTTAACGTATGTGTAAGCCTATATGTAAAAAAGTACAATCATGGTTCTGTAGCTTTAGTCACAGCCATCGCCAAAGCCTACATCAAAGTCTTATGACAGCTATCTCATATAATCTGCAATTCACCATTTTCACATTGAAGCCATATCTCTTCATTCACAACTAAATTCTGCTAATGTGGAACTTTTGTGGTTAATGATGCAAATCATAAAATATCAAGCAAATCCGACAAATCTTATAGATTCCCTGATTCCCAACTGCTCAGGAAGTAAACATACAGTGAAAACGCACTGAAACTAGGCCACGTTGTTAGGCTAAACAAATTGTTTCATAACCCATTAGCCAATAGCAAATTTTTGCATTTAGCTAACACTTAGTTGATGGTTGATAGTACATGATAGTTCCGAGCGTACCCCTTGGGTTGGCAAGATATTGCCTGAATACTAAAAATTAGTTACCTGTTGTCTGAATGTCGCCCTCAGTTAACTTCTGGCTAATACTACTGTTTGACACATTTATATGAAAAACATTGTTCAACCCAACAGTGATATTAGCTAAGGGTAGCTTCAATGCCAAAAATAGGCTAACTGTCTTACAGTAACATTCAATTCATTTATATCCAATATTATCAATTGGTATTTTTACATGATACACATTTTAAGTAACAGCCATGTAAGCTCAGAGTTAGCTAATAGCAGCTCATTTGGAAACAAATTATTTGAACCCTTGAAAATATTGCACGTCCTTCTGAATTTTAATTTTCACCCTCCTGTTATGTTGCGGGTCAAATTGACCCTTTTTAAAGTCTATTCTTTGTAATATATGCTTTCCAAACCAGCTAAATGCAGCATAAAAATCTGGGCAGCATGTGACAGAAGAGATGTCGTGTTGATCAACATCACTTCATAAAAAATAAAAAATTCTGAATGTGAAATAAAATAAACAAAAATCTTTGTCATATGAAACTATTGTATTTATATTAAGGGCTTTCCAATGTACATGAATTAAAGAACACCGCTGCACTAAATATAGATTTAAATGGTTAGAAATTGAGTTAAAAATTAGATTTAAAACAACGTGTATTGGGATTTTTTGGGGTTCTGACACTTTTGGATAATTGAATATGCCCCGGGTCAAACGGACCCAGGAACATTAAAGCTGTCCCAGAGAAACGGACATAACAGGAGGGTTGATTTATCTTTTCAATAGCTTATGATTCCAGAGGTGGTGAAATAATCGTGATTTGTCAGAATCACAGGTTTTTTTATGAATTGCATCATGGAACACAGACATACAACATTTAAACAGTATATTAGCTTCTTACCAAGATGGTGATGACAGAGAAAATTAGGGAATCTGGGGAATTCTTTCACCTGTTGGTCACCACATCAGGTGATCTGTGGTTTAAGCTTAGGCCTGTCAGATGTGTGAGGGATGAGAACAAGGACGAAGAGAAGGTAGCAAATGCTACAGACTGGAATGCTGCCAGCTTGAGTCCGGCTGCTGGCATCCATGATAGAAAGTATTTTGCCTGAGTGCAGAGTTCAGGTGCCCTGATTCCTACAAATAACTTCTGTAAGGCACAGGAGGACGAAGACGTGGTCAGAGAAAGGACAAAAGAGGGTCAACTCGGGTTAGCAGGACTGTGAGCTGATACAGAAGTTGGATCAGTTCCAATGGAGACTAAAGTCTTGCGTCAGGTAGAGTCTGGAGATACTGTGGAGGGATTTTTCCAGCTACAGAAAAAGAAGAAAGAATCTCTCAGACTGATTCTGTTGGTTGTTGGTTGAACAAGTAAGGCCAACAAAAGATGAGGACATTCAAGCCAACAAGTGTATGTAAGGCTGCAGGGTGAGCAAGGCTAATGTTTTACAAAACAGACAGACTTTATCGAAGTATCACAACTTACAGAGCATGTCCCCGATTCTTCTAACAGCTTCTTTGTTTACGCTGAATTCATTCTGCTCAGACCTGCCATAAAGGAAGAGAAAGAGAAACTTAGCAGGCATTAGAGATACAGACAGCTTATCAATCACCTCAGAAAATGAGCTTAAAACCAAACAGGTTTGCAGGAGCTAATCTTGTTACTCACGCCCTCGACTTTGTCACAATCTCCAGCCTCCGCAGGGCAGACAAAACGTTTTTCTGTGTGTCGGATGACAGGGCTTCATAGGTGCGAAGCTCACCTGTAATGAACAGAAATACTGAGTTTATGAGGTGGAGACAATTATAGGAGTCAGAGCTTATTTCTTTGATTTCATAGTTTACCTGAGAGGATTAGCTTTGCGGTCAAGTTTTGCATATCGGGTAGGAAATGTTTCTCTGAAAATGAATGAACCCCATCTTTGCAGAGGTACCTGAACACAACCTGGACATAAAAAAACACACGTGATAAAACACAAAACATATCAGGCCTGTTTTTAAAATTTAAAATCCAATATTTTAAGTCAAGTCTGAAAAAAGAGTTGCTACACACTCCACTAAGACTGGTTGGATTTGATCTAACACCCAAAGTTCAAGTGCAGGGTGTGAAAACTGAAAGGAAATGTTCTGTATTCAAATAAAGTGAGAGTTAACATTTTACTTAGAAGCCTGGACTGTAGAGCTACTTAAAAAACACCCTACACTTATCAAACAATCTAGGTGCATGGTGAGTTATCATGATCAGAGGGTGTAAAAGTCAGAGGACCTGATAAGAGTCTATGAAGGGTTGAAAGAGTTCCTGCAGGAAGGATAGCACCTCCAGCCCAGAGTCTGACACCGTCACTTCTTGTTGACTGACATGGACTGCACCACATTTCTTCAGGAGAAAACAAGCCTCCTCAAAGTCCTGATGAATGCAAAGAGAATGAACAGAGTTTGATAAAATAAAAGTCGTATTTTGTTTGAATTCAGTTTTTCTAGGTTGCATTTAAAGACCCTTTGGAACTTGACTTGTTTAACAATTTTTGAAACTAACATGGGCTGTAGATTTAGGTTGTAAAAATGTCAGAGCCATCTCTTCAAAACACATGCTGTGCCTGACTTGGGGTTTAAGAGTCCACTAAAAAAGGTTTCTGGAGAACCAATACTATTGATCTACCCTACTCTGCTATTCTCTGCCATGAGCATGCTAGGTTGACAGACAAGCAGGTCAGCTAGCTTGTCTATCTGGCAGTCTGATAGTCACTGTAAATGTTGGGGTCTTACTCACCCTGTCAGGTGACTTTTAATAAGGTTCTCAACAGACCATAATCCTCTCTATGATCTTTGCTCTGAAGTGCTTAGAGGAAGCCCATCCCTGAGAGACACGGTTGTTACCTGAGATGACTTCCCAGGAACGAAGATGAACTCGTTGGAGAAAACATCTTGAAGAAAGCAGAAGAAGTTCAAGAGCTCGTCTGTGAAAAAGAACAGAACAGAACGTTAAAATACACAACTCATAAAGGCAGAACTTCTAGCAGAACCAGACTTGTGAACAGCAATCTACCTGGGCTGGATGGGCGACAAACATGCTGTGTGACCCTCACCTCTTTGCGTGCTCTTTGTAATGTGCATGGCTGTTGCAAGCATGGCAGGACGCACGAAAACATGCAGACACTGATTTCTGTAGGAGGCCAGCATCAGCACTGCTGCTGCCGTCCTGATCGCATCGTCCTCTTTGCTGATTGAACGTCTCCTCGCAGGCTCTTCCTCTCTGACGAGGTAGACACGTCCTGCTCTACGTCGAACTATGGAGCGATGAAGGGCGAAAGAGGACGACATCACATCCATGTCGGGGACTTCTCCTGCAGGGAAAGACTCAACATTATAACTCTGGGAAGGTTTTGTAGTTTAAGGTGGTTAGGGACTTGAAAGAACTTGTAGTGTATTTGCGTATTGGTGTTCCTACTTGTGTACACCTGCACACATGAGACCTGTAAAGTGAGACAGTTCAGCGGGGTCCTTTAGGGATAAGTTTCTTTAAGTGCATTAGTTCACTGAACATCTCCTAAGTGAATCTGAGCTCATGTGCCAGCTGACATTGTTCTAATCTGTCTGATCTACCTTAGAGCGCGTCAAAGGACCCTCTTGGGTGAGACGCTGACGGATTTAACAGAAGGGAACCCACTCAGTTATTTTTCCACATTAACTCTGTCTGGCTCACTTGAAACACAACATGCAAACGCCACCTGCCGGTCACTCCAGAGATAGGAAAGTACACACAAAACATACAACATTTACAGAGAACATAATATCACATTCAAGCGTTCTCTCACACACCCGGCCAGTTAAAGCGAGCTCCAAAATGTAGCGCCAGCTTCCGGAGCCAGAGGGTTTTCTCTGTGAGCTGATGCCATGGCAGACCCTCTTCTGATAGGACTGCAGTTGGAGCCTGGAGCAACAGGCAGGCCATGAGAGACCAGGGGCTGATCACAGAGCCCTCCTCTTGGATTCGTACCATCAGATGAGCCAGCCAACTCACGCAGGCCTGAGCCTCTGCAGTGGGCTTCTGAGGGAGGTCTCTGTGAATAGATGAAAAGAGAGAGAAGAGAAGGGAGTAAACAGGAAGACTGGGGGGGACACAGCCTCACAAGCTATATTGAGAAAACACAATTTCAGCCTTTGAGGATGCAGTTTTTCCTGAAATTTGAAGAGTTGTTGAAGGACAAAAAGCTGCTCATCAAATACAAGTAAAATACAGAGTTTAGAATAGCTTGCTTTCTGGCTCTTGGATGAGGGAATGTGAACCTACAACTTTAGTTTGTTGACAATCATCTTCAACTTGCGGTTCATATGGTTTATATATAAAATACAATGGTAAGATATCATAGACAGATCTTTAAATGTATTCTACCTAGGTATGAGGTTGTACTGGCAGCGGTTTATCTTGCCCTGACACAAATGTCGGACTGACATGGGGCGGCCAAAGTTCACGTGCATGCTGCCGTAATCTTCTTGCAGCACTTTGGTTGCTTTCAATAGACCCTGCAGAGAGAGAGAGAGAGAGAGAGAGAGAGAGAGAGAGAGAGAGAGAGAGAGAGAGAGAGAGAGAGAGAGAGAGAGAGAGAGAGAGTAAAGCTGGGAGTGATTAGCGGGCCAGATATAATCAGCTCAAACATTCATGACCTGTGCTAGTGTTATCAAAGTTCAATACATAAACTGTTTTAAAGTTTTCCTGTACCTTTAACCTTTTAAAAAAAATGAAATGTTGGTTCAGGCTCAGAGAACAAAATGAACATTCTTAAAAGACAGGGCGTACCATGGTGCTCTCTTTGGGTTTGGGGACGCCCAGTAGCTCATGAGCAAGCAGGGATTCCTCCAGCACTCGGTCGTAGCTGATACTGATGGGGACCAATGTGATGTCAAACACCTCTCCTTTAAAGTAAGGCTCCAACACCATGTGCATCATACCTGTAGACACATACAGATACTGTAGAAATAACAGAGTTTATAAAGAACTGCTTTCCTTTCGCTACGGTGAAAAAATATAACTTTGCAATAAACACCATTCTAAATTTAAGAAAATGGCCTAAATAGAAAATGCGGTGAACTTTGCAGACTGAAATGACAAAGCTGCAGTCCCTTGAGTGGCCACCTCGGGTGTCCATTAACATCAGAATTAAAGTGACCTTTTTGACAGGAGGTACAAACAGAAAAACTAATTCTGTCTCAGTCGTATATTTCATTACTCTTGCAAACTGTACAGGGGGATGACTTTTTATAGCCCATCGGTTTTGGTGACATGACAAAGAAGTCCATATTTCATACAGTCTATGGTCCCAATATTCACAAGATAATTGTAGAATTTAAGTTTTCATTCATGGCAACTGCAGGGGGGTTCAAATTTTGCTTAGAATTGACTAATGTAAGTTTCTGTTACTATATTTTAAGTTAAGTAGCTACATAGTTGACATCACTTCAGGTATAGTTGCTAAACTTGATGTTTTGGGAACATACTAGGGATGTGTGCATTTATCGTCTTCACACTTAAACATTGTCCCTGCCAGTCGACACCAGAATGATCTGCCTGTTAAAGTTTTTAATATCTTTTTATAATTGTAGGCCTAAAATCTGGTCATATATTGAGCCCAATCTGTAATACAACCAACCACCACTAGCAGGGGCTGCAGCTCTGATTAATGGCCACCACTGTGATGCTGTAATGCTCTACTACCTGGATGGAAACAAGCACAGATGACAGATGGCAGGTGGAATTGGTATATTACTACTTGACTGGAACAATGTGTAGCCAGCACAGGCATGTGGATGACTAATCTGCAAGGTGGACCAAAGGCTTGTGGTGCTAGCTCTGCTAATGTTAGCAACACTCGGTAAACCATTTAGACATCCTTTACCTACACACTCTGTGATTCCTTATTTAGCCATGTTAAATTAAATGTGCTAAATTTGGGTACTTGAGTGTCATCTACCTTTAGACCATGGACTGTATAAAATATGGACGTAGGATCCGTGACGTCACCCATCTGTTTCTGAAGAGCTGTATGAGGCAAATCGGCGGCGGCAGCCATATTACTGCTGTTGAGCCACTGTGACGTAAAGAGGCAGACTTTGAGCCTCCTAGCCAACAGTTACAGTGTTCCCGCAGTCAGCTATGCCTCTCATTGGAAGACTCGTAATCTCAATATCTTCGAAATTGCCGCGTTAGAAAAAAATCCCCTCCCTCACAGTGTGAGCCGATCGAGAAATGAGCTATCCAGACTACACTCGTCTTTTGTACCAGGCTGTAAACATGTTTATTTCTGCTGTAAAGATCAGCTTTTTTGAATTGGTGTGTATGTGGTTTCCGGTTTTTGCGGAGCCAGCCTCAAGCAGATCCTTGATGAACTGCAGTTTTTAACACTTCGCATTGGACGCATATTTTTAGACCGGAGGTTGCCGCTTGATTGTAACTGTACAAAAATGGTGTTACAAATACTGCAATGGCAAAAACTCCACATCTTAAGGCTTCCAATCTGTAGCAAAAGGCTAGCACTAGCACTAAAACTAGCTAAATGCTTACATGAACCTTACCTAACTTAGGAGTTAGAGACTTCAGTGTTCGACTCCGCAGACCCTCCACAAAAAACTCCACAGGAGCAAATCCTCTCTATAGAAAATGATTGTATGAACAAGCTGAAGCCATATGGGTATGATGGTTTAGATTTTACAGTACAGGTGATGAAGCAGATTATCACGTCTTACCCTGACAATGGTTTTGACATATTCTGACAGCACTGCCCAGTACAGTTTGTCAGAGCCAATGGCACGTCGGATAAAAAAAGCTCCGGAGCGCCGCAATATCTCTCCCACAATCTTCATCCCTGCAAGAGCTTCACAGCGGAGAGAGGGAGGAATAAAGGAACAATTAAGGACGTTTACCAGGGACACTGTAATATAACTTACTGTTATTTATATTATTCTGTTGCTTTATTTGAATAGATACTTGCGAATTCCTGCAGCAATAACAGGTACATTGATGTCGTAGGTGAACAGAATGTAGGAAATAACCAGGAAGTCTACATAGCTCCTGTGATTGGGCATCAGGATCACAGGATTCTCCTGAATGGCTTGTTGAAGCTGAAAGGTAACACAAATAAAGGTGTGTAAATGAAATGTAAAAGAACAAATGTGTTTGGTGACTCTGGAAACTGTCCTTCAGTGTCTCCATGAAGATGCTATACAGATTTGAATGTTGTAGTTGTGAACAAAATTCTGTTTAGTAATTGTTCCTGACCCTATTGAGTCCTTCCATGTTAACATAGACGCTCCTGAAGAGTCTCTTGGACGTTTTAGTGAATGCGTATCCCATCAGCCTGATAAACCCCAGCTGCAGGTTTTGAGACATTTCCTCCAGAATCCCACTCGCCTCCTCCCGCACCTCCTCCACTGATGACCCCGTCTCTGTGGCAATCTAAGGATGACAGCAGGAAACACATCAACACTGTCTTAACGAAGCAACAGCTTGAAACGACTTATCAAATAAATCTTTCCACATCGCCCTGTCCCACCTCCTTGGTTATGTAGCGTAGATACTGGGACTCTAGCACGGCTTTGTTAAGATCAGCTGTGGAGCAGGAGGGGGCCCCTTTGTAAGGCTGGGGGCTGAAGGTCCTAAAGGCATGGCCAAGATCACTGCTGCGTCTCCTTTCCTCCAGTATATCCACAAACTCCTCCTCGGTCTGCGGGCCAGCTCTGCCTGAATCACTATACTGAAGGGAGGAAGACAGTTTGAAGTTAAATATCTTAAAATAAGGGACTGTTAGCTACAAATGGCAACATTTACGTTTAATATTATGCATGGTCCCTTTAGAAATAAAATAAAATTAGCAATGAGATGATTAACACATGCAGTGTTAAAGGCTAGCTGCACATTACGTGCTCCTGAGGGGGTGTTTCTCACACTTAATTTCAGACTTGTTTAAAGCTCCTGTGAAGAACTTTAGGTTTGTGTTGATTTTAGTGCACCCTGTGGACAAAGAGGTAACTCTTTATCGTTGAAATTTGGTCCTGCACTTATGCAAAGCATGCTTTTTGACAAAACAATCTCCTCTTGATGTTTAAATATGAACAATATTGAAAATCTTTTCAATGAAAAATATTAAACAAAGCCTTCTTTCGCAGCGTGTCAGCATTTTCAGGCATTAAAAGCCACAAAATAAAATCCTTCATCTTGTCCCTGATGGTCTCCATCGCTTTTGTAAGTGATGAAAAGTCACTAGTATGAATGTCAGTCTGATTCATGAGCAGATAAAAACTCCTCACTGGAGTTTTAAGGTACAAGCATGGATGTATGACATCACAACTATAAGCCAGCCATGGTAAAATACGCAATGTGTAGTATTACGTAAAGACAACCAAATTCCAGCCACCAAATACACAGTCACATAGAAATACAAATACATCACTCTGTCAGCTTTAAAGTTGTAAACATCTTAAGATCTTCTTAAAACTTTTGTTGGAAAGCTTTTGTCAATTCTTGAATTGTCTGCTTCTCAGTCTTTTAATTCCTGTATTTTTCTTCTCTCTGGGTTTTATCTGCTTCCTCTTTTAATCTTCCTGTATTACTTATGGTATGACTATGTGACCTTGTGGAGAAAAGTGCTTATTATTTATTATCACACACAGAATGGAAGGAAAAAACATGTACACATCAATTGATTCTAGATTTGTATTTATTCTTTCACTTTTAAAAAAAAAATACTCCTAGTATTATAAATACAAGTTTAAAACAGAATTGCTTTAAAATACATCTTAAGGAAATATGTATGCACATTGGAGCTCATATCAGCAGTCTATAGTGTTTTGTACTCTGACCCCCTAATGATGGATTACTGAATGTTTCAAAGGTGGTCAAAGTTTCAGGGGCTAATACTCCACATTTATTGGACAGCTTTGTGTGCACTTTTTACAGCTTCAAGACAGCGAAAACACAGGCAAAGTGCATAACTAACAGTGTCTATGTCAATAATCTCCTTTATTATTTATACTGTTAACATCTTAAACGTGCTGAAGTTGCTCCAGTGGACAAACCCATGCGACAAGATGAACACGCGACAAGACAAACTTAATGGATGTAGCATTTGGTAAAACACCGTATATAATTACTTACCGTGTTCGTCATTGTTGACGGGAACAGACGCAACCTTGGCAGGTGTTTGTCCTCGTCCACTTTCAGTTTCCGCACTTGTAAGCTGACTTTGATGCACCCTGCATGCATGCAGGCAGCATCCCGGGGCGCGAGCCAATGGTGTCGTTGGGTTTAGGAAACTCCTCCCGCTCAGTATAAGGTGCATCCCCCTGCCCTCTAATAACCCCGAACACAATACTGTTGTGCACTGAACTGAGCAGTGGACAATCATGGGGACAATGAGCTTTAAATTAGGCAGAACGGAGAATGTCTTTAAGTAAGATACATATGGGTCATACAAAAGGGTGTTGCTTTCTGATGTTTTGTCAAACAGAAGTCCAAATTTACTATTCGAAACTACCAGCAGAGGATACGTAAGAAGATTAGGGCCACTGAAAAAAAAGGTTAAAGCTGGGGTTGGTAGTCTCGGAAAACCAGCATGAATTTGAATGTAGCATTTCCTCAGGACTCCGTCTAACCCCTCCCCTCCTCCCTCGGAGCTCCTCCAAAACGACGCCTCACATGCACGAGCGCTGCTGACTTGCGACCATATGATCTTGACTGATTCAAAACCGGTCCTCACCAAAACATTATCATAGTGAAAGTTAAAAACACAAACAAACATGGCTGCTGTTAGTACTTACAACTGTCAAGCGAGCATTATCCAGTTGTACTGGTGACACGATACCAGGAGAAAAGTTATAACACATATAATACTGTAACATATAACACATATAATACTATTCAGAGCCCCCGTGGTTAGAGCTTTTTAGACTCTGATCCGGACTACAGTCCTGAGCAAAGCACCTCATCGGGTCAGAGGGGACAGGCCTGAGGTCGAGCGAGAGGGGCAGTGAGTAGAGTCAGGGGAAGCAGAGGCAGGGGACGGGGACTCGGAGTGCACGCTGGGGAAATGTACGCGCAGGAGGCGGGCAGAACAGCAGGACGGGATTTGAATGGTTTAAAATTTTGGCACCCAAAAAACGGTGATTGGTTGGTGTTTTCCCAGGTTTACTCTGGCTGTAGATAGCAGCTTTTCTTCGCTCTTTTTTAGGAACACATTATGTATTGATTGCCATCAGGACATAAAGATCATTTTAACCAGTATGAAAAAAAGTGTATCTAAATCTGATTACCAACCCCAGCTTTAAGGTCCAATATATATTTTTTTATTATTATTATGAGAAAAAGTCAGATTTCTTAGATTAAAGTAAAAATTCTGAGAAAAATTCAGAACTCTTAGATTAAGGTCAGAATTCTGAGATTAATGTCAGAAATCTGGGAAAAAGTCAGAATTCTGACTTTAATCTCAGAATTATATCCAATCCATAATTGGAATTTATCCACACCTTCTTAACTAAGACAAATGACATCACTTAAGCTTTTTCTCTCTAATGGACTCTCAATTTCACACATCCATGACGTCACTCTCCCCATCCTTAACGACTAATTTGTAAACACGCATTAGAATTATTGCTAGGGACAAAACATTTCCACAATATAATTGTTAATAATCATAATGTATTTTAGTATTCAAAATTACACACTGGATATTTGGAATATTTTTAACATTTTTAAATATCTGAAATTAAAATCATGACTGTTAACAGTTTGAATGTAGGTATCTGAAATGGGAGTATCTCCATGGAATAATTTTATTGCAGATATCAAACATGTTCAAGGTGGATGAGAAACATGGCAGTGCATGACATTGCAAAAATCTGAAACTGAAAGCTTAATACACATGAATGACAAAAGTGATGCCATTTGTACTAATAAGAATGGTGTGTTGTGAATATCTGAAGTGCTCATTTTCTCTGGGAAGAATTGAATTACAGATATCTGTCATAAGTTTCCATTCTGGCTATAGACTTTGGCGAGACATTAGCCTGTGTTAATTCATCTTTGAACTAAAGTCATGTAGTTCTGTTGTCCTCCTTGTCATCTTCATTTGACCTCTAACTGTGTCCTTATACAGTATGTGCTCTGGCTTTGTAATTATACCTGTACGCAGAGGTTAATATTTAAATAAACAACATAAGAAATAGTTGGATTAAATAAGTACTTTGATATGAATATATTCAAATGTTGCCAATATTGCGTACACATTTTGACTATATATAATGGATAATATTTAGTGTAATGAATTAATAGTACTTTATATATATAATATATAATACTTTTATAATAATTTGACTTCCATGAATATTCTGACTACTTCTTCCTTAGCAGTTTTCAGCTGAATACGATTTAAGAAAAGAAAACAAATAGGCTGATAGATAGTGAAACACACACACAGTGATGTACCAAGACATTTTATTAAGTTTGATTACACCATTTTAACAGTGATCTGGTCAAAATAGTGAAGGGGAGTGGATGAACAAACGATTGATCATTTTGATGCTCTTTTAGCTCTTTCATGGAAAGAATAATTACAGCTTTTAAGCATTATAGAAACATCTTTTTCAAGCTAAACACACAATCAGACCCACTGCGGTGATATTATGGTGGTAAATTCACGTCATGTCAGGACCTCACAGTGAAATAAAGATCACTTCCTATAAACTGCTGTCTTCTCTTAGCAGTGGAAGATCTGAGGAAGACTTTCAGACTTGGCTTTTGATGCTATACCTCCAGCTCTAAGCTGCACATATCAGTCAGTATCTGAGCATATGAAGTGTTATTGTATGGACAGTAACAGTTCAGGTCATTCAAAAAGAAATCATGAAGGCCACAACAGAAGACAAAAAACACTTAGTTTGATTTTGATAGAAAAATAAAAAGTAATTTGAACAGACACTCTTTCTTTTAAAAGGACATCAGTAAAATTGTGCTTTTTGTTCTCGAGTTAGCATTTCTTCTTCTTAACAATAGATATGTTTCAACGAGAAAGGATTCTCGTCCTCAGCTCATCTCTGTATCAAAGTCATAGACTTTCAATTATCACTGTGCTCATGGATACATTAAAGTCTGCTATATCTCCAATAATGACCTCAAAATGTATAGTATATTACACACACACAAATATGTCGCTAATACGTAAATAAGCCTGCGTTTAAATATCTGCAATACCATGCTGATCGAGGATCTATAACAGTCTAGATTGAAAAGTTCAGAGTAGGAAAATAAAATCCATATTGAATATTTGGCACAAGTTTCTAAGTTATTGTCTGACATGTCCACAGTGTGGTTGGTTTCTACTGTCTGCATAATAACCTAGCTACTGAAATAATGGCAACAGTCACTCACAAATAATATCTTTTCTAAGCTGCCTGAATAAATTACTATCATTTCTCATATACATACATCTAGTCAGAAGGCTTCAGAGGCCATCTTTTTATAAAAGTGCGCTTGTACATCCATCTTGTGCTTTTTACAGCAGATACTATATCTGTCTGCTGTGCACCAAAAGTGCTACATACTCTACAAAAGTAGACCGATTCATACCATACATACACACACACATTCACACACACACACACTCACACGCAGAACCATGACTGTCTTAATACAACTGCTACATCTCAAACACACCATCAGTCAGTGTTTCAGGCTGCAGGTAGTCAGCTCTCAGGACATGGACTTTGTGGTGGTGGTGTAGTTCCACGGTGTTCCACACAGGGGAGCTGCTGCCTCCAGTAGGTGAAGTGGCTGAATGTGTCCGAGCAGGGGAAGTCTGAGGAGGAGGCTCGCATCTTCAGAGGGAACACGTGATCCACCACCTCGCCCAGACGAACGTAGCTGAAGAGAGGAGAGGACAAGAGATGACGATAGGACAATACTATAAATATTTACTGTTACGCATTCGATGGACAGGATAGGTAATCAGGATCAGGACTTACGATGAGATGTTGGTCTTGGCATGCTCCTGCACCAGCTCGCCTTTAGGGTTGACTGTAAAAATTCTGTTCAGTGGCACACCTACTTCTTTATAAGAAAAAACATCCTGCAGATATGAAAGAAAAAAAACTGTGTTAGGAATCATATACATCTTAAATAGTCAAATACTGTCGGCTCCACTGTAAACAGCATACGTACCGTTGGCCTGTTGCCAAAAGCTGCATAGAATGGCTGTGTGTTTGGGTAGAAAAGGTTCTTGATATCAGTCAGACACTCCACCTTAAATTTCTCGGGTTTCTTCTCAATTACCTCCCTGTTGAACACACACACACATGGAAACACCAACACCATAGAGATGAAACAACATCCACCAATCAGAACTTTGTTTAATACAAACTTGTATATTGTTTGTGTGTGTGTGTGTGTGTGTGTGTGTGTGTGTGTGTGTGTGTGTGTGTGTGTGTGTGTGTGTGTGTGTGTGTGTGTGTGTGAATGACTGACCTGTGCAGAGCTGAAAAGAGGCTGCTCGGGCTGAGTAGCACAGGGCCTATAGGAAGCATGGTGCCTCTCTCATTCACCCAGTGGAGGTAACCTCGGGTCATGTCAGCCATGCCGATAGCTCGAGCTGAACAGTACAGGAACTTGTAGCCGTTTCTGAAGGAGAGGATGAGAAGAAATGTACCTTAATGATCAGTAATGTGCTTTTTATGCCTTGCTTTCATAAAAAAATTCTGTCAGTGTTATTTTCTCAACTGCTTACTGGCTGACTTTGTGGTAGAGGTGTGCGATGCCCTGGTGGGTCCAGTCTTTCCCAAGCGTGGGCAGGATATGACCCAGTGTGTCGGATCTGGATTGCAACACAGATAAGTGACATCAAGACATGCTGGTGTAGTTTTCTTCAAGAACATGAATGCATGGACCAAAAAATGAAGACGAGCCAGACAGGTGTGTGACAGCAAAGGTTAGACATTTTATCTCAAAATCTCAACTATGAAGTAAAGGTAAATGCAAAGTGGCTACGAGCACGTGTGAGACATACCTGGTGATGGTTCCATCAATGTCTGAGATTATTATCTTGTCATCCCAGTTCCAGAGGTAGATGGTGCCCTGGCAGCGACAGGTTCCCTGGTATTGAGTGGTGACGCTGAACACAACATCATTAGGACCTTCCTGCAACTGGAGTGACATCTGTGTGTGTGTGTTTGTGTGTGTGTGTGTGTGTGTGTGTGTGTGTGTGTGAAAAAAGAAGGACAGATAACATATTAAGGTAAATAGATGACTCTTAACACCACAAGAATATGAGATTCTGAAGTGTTTTCCTCACCAGCTGCTCCGATGTGAGTCGCAGTGTTTTCTTATAAGACACGCCCCCTTGTGTAAGCACAGACTCTGATTGGCTGGGGACAGAGCTCTGTTGGGACCTGAGGTCTTCATCACTAGAAGATGACTCTTCTTTATGTCTGAAATTATACAGTTTGACAGCTTGTAAACGTTCAGTCCCCTCAGTGAGGAGGTTTGACCTCTTTAAAAATGTCTTGAGGAATGCTTTGTGGTTCCTCACCTGCCTGTCATTTCCCCATCCCGCTCAGCAGAGCCACACACACCAGAGACTGAATCCTACAGAAGTAGAAACATTTTTAGAAAACATTAAAAGCAACATTTCAGAAATCCAACCTTTGATGAGAGATAAGAAGATAGTTACAGATTTGGTGCTGTTGTTTCTTCCTCTCCAGGAGAACCACCACCTCCCTCCTTTCTTGGGCATCTTCTCCTTCATGATGGTCTCCACTGCAGCCTGCACAAGAGCACACACACAAACCCCAAACAAACACAACACAACACACTTAAAAAACTGAAGCCAAAACTAGAAATCAACAAACAGTAACTCAAAAACAACATGCCTGTGGTTGGAAAGGGGAAAACAAAGCATGGATGGCTTGTGTGCGTTCTCGAGATCAAGCGTTTGATAAAAGACAAAGAATGAAGAAAGTAGAGAACAGAAGAGAGGGGTGAAGATGAGTAAACAAGATAGTACATACAGAGCTGTAGCCCAGCACGCCGGTCAGACAACAGAGAAAAAACTCTAAGGTTGACTGAATATAACTGAGGCAAGAGAACTATTGAAGAAATGAATGGAGGGATTAATGAGGAGGAAGGAGAAATGAAATAAAGAGGGGAACACAGAGAGAACAGATTCAGTGGTCTGTGGCTGCATGATTGTATGTCAGGTTTTATACAATGAATGCAAAAAGAGCAGATAGATAGAGGGTGCAGGGATACAGACACACAGGATGCAGTACCAGTTTGATCCTCAAGGGGGATTCACGTAGCATGAGCAGCCTGCAGCTTTAGTCATTAGTGTAAGTATCTGTGTATTGATTTCTTACCTTTGGCAGAGGTTTCTGGAACGCTTGCATAGCCAGCATAATCGGAGCCGCGGAGCTCCAATTATAGTACCTGAGGCAAAACATTTTATTTTTATCTATTTCATAACCACATTTTAAAAAAACACACACTTAAGCTGCCAAGTTTCTTTGCATAAAAAAATAGTTGACCCACAAATCCTACATACACTTCAGTTTTTGCTGCATGCAGTGAATTATTGTAGGATTTACCCTCTGTTTTAGATTGATTACACAAAGTGTGAGTTTCTTACTTGGAGCCAATTTTCACCACAAGGTTGGGGTCGTCGATGATGGAGGGGTTCTCTGCAAACTGCTGGTATGAGATCATCTTCTCGTGGAACTGTTCTGTAATCACACACACACACACACACACACACACATTTAGGTACCCTTTCATACAGTGGAGGAAGTGTGTTGTGTAGTTTAGCAGTCAGATTGTGAATCTCACCTTTAGTGATCTCCCTGTTGTCGCTGAGTCCCCCGCACAAAGAGATGGTGATGGCCGGTAGGTCAGACATGTTGTCGCAGTAGCTGTCCACCCCGCTGTCTCCTCCTGAGCTGACGGACTGCGGGGACAGACTGGTGCTGTGGAGACCCGGGTCTGAGATGCTCCTTACTGTTGTGCCACCGTCACTGCAGAGCACACATAAGATAAGATAAGATAGTCCTTTACTCGTCCCACAACGGGGAAATTCAAGTGTCAGTGTGTCACAGTAAGAAAGAAGACAGTGCAAAATAAATATATAAAGCAAACAATAGCCTATAAAGTAACAATTATTAAAAAGTTATTAGCAATTAAAATTAAAATTAAAATGAAAGAGGTAAAAAACAAGCATATCTTACACATATTTATATATTATTGGTTATAGAGTTTGACCACTGCAGGAAGAAAAGACCTGTGGTGTCGCAGCACTAACATATTATCTTATAACCATGCAGTCCTCCATATAATGTCTCATGTCTGTGTGCATTTGTGTTCTGACTTCACATACCTCTTGGGGAAATAAAGAGCTGCCACTTCAGGCTCCAGGTCTGTGATGTCATCCAGGTAAATGCCATCTGAACCAAGGTGGCGGCTTCGCTTGTCTAAATAAAAAATGACTCAGATTAATTCCACACATCTTTGACATTCTCATATGCTCATTGTTTTATACCTTATCAAACAATTAAAGGTTCAGTTGTTAAAAAATATATATATATTTGGTTAGTACCTTTCTTCTTGGATGGAGAGTCTGTCTTGCCCATCATATGAGGCGCTGTCTCGTCCATCTCAGACATCATACGAGCAGCTGCCCCTCCAGTCGTCACCAGCGTCTCTCTGGTAACGATGGTCTGCGACTCCACAGTCATGGACTCTGACTCCATCCCGACAGTCACCACTGTTTGTCCAGCGCTTTCCTCCTGCATGGGCAACCTGAGTGACGATGATACCTCACAGCAGGGTGCGCACTGTTGTGAAGACATCTCATCAGTTATGACTCTGAAGTGTGTGCTCTCAGACACGGGGATGGACATGGAGCAAACCTGGGGCGGGTCGGACTTCACCGGGAGGAAGGACGGCTGGAGAAGCAGGGGAAAAGGAAATTTGAAAACAATGCATATTAAAAACACTGATAAAAGTCAGTGTAGTGAAACTTTTGGTTACCGTTGCAGCCTGAGGCAGCTCTCCCCACGCCCAGTGCATAGCTGGATTCTGATTGTCCGTGTCTGATGGTTTGGTCATTAGCTCTGAGTCGCTCTTGGGCGAGGTGGGGCGAGAGTTTCCGGGGCTGAAGAAAGAACAGAGGACAAACTAGACATCAGGAGCTTTCCTTCTGAAAACAACATGTTTAACTTTTTCAAATGAGCGAATAAAGCACCTCTGAAGAGGACTCCACTCTCCAGCTGAGCGAGTGTAGATGCCATTCTGTTTGAACGAGCCGCTGGCTGCAGATTCCTCTCTTAAGAGATCCCGTGATGAAGTCCTAGAACATACCCAAAGAGTATAAATGTGTACCATGTCATCACATATTCTAAAACGGCATTACTTTATCATTAAGGGTCTTTTACTTTTCACTTATTCCCCAGTTTGTTTACACCACATTTACAGCCATCATGCTGATTTTCGGCCAATAGCTATTCTCACACCCTGGTGATGTTCCAGTAGAGTACAGTAGACATGAACTAGATTTGAGATGTAATGTATCCCCCCTCTCACGTGCAGATAAATCTGTCTCCTGACAGTTATGTGCATCTGCTCTACCTTCATTCATGATAAATAGACTTTGAGGCACAGTAAAGGGAGGACATGGCTCCTATAGCTGCATGCCTGACCTGATTTGGTCTGTTCAAGATTTAAAGCATACCCAAGGCCGCCTTGCTTGATTCTGTACGCTCATGAAACGCCTTTTCTAAAAATAATGCAGAATGAAAATATTTCCTCTTTCACATGCAAAGCTTCTGCTCTTCTATCCAGTACAAATCACTGAGCTAGACTGTTGTTTTTTTGTGCTGGCGTGAGTGTCTTTTAAGTGTGCCAACCCCACAGCTAGAAGCATCTCCAGTGCAGATACTGGTGTGTTTATTCAAGTCTGACAGACTCCAGTTCCATTACAGCTGCTCTAAAAGCTCATTTAAGTGATGTATTATATTTTTTAATGCCTCGCTGTCACTTCTTATCCTTGCCCACGTGTTTCACTTCCCTTTTCCAAATCTAGCACGTGTTTAATGACTTTCCCACCACTTCCCTGCACTTACTACAGTATCCAAAACCAGCTTCTTAAAGTCAATCTCTCCACCTTCTTTAGTTTTCCTCACCTCTCCATCTCCGCACCTTCATCCGAGCTTATGTCTATAGTAAACATGTCATCGTCCTCGGAATACTCCCCACTCTCCTCCCTCCTCATGCTGTCGGCCCGAGCCTTCCTCCTCCTCTTTCTCCTCTTCTTCATTAACACGCTGTCTCCCATGCTCCCCATGGAGCCGAGGGTCTGTATGGGCGGCCCTCTTTCGGAGCTCTTTCCAATCAGAGAGGAGCTCATCATCATGGCACCGTCTGATAAGATGGGAGAGGTGGCCAGGTAGGAGGGAAACACTTCCTGTTTTTTCAGAGACAAACGTGTGAAGATGAATGAAAGGAATGGAATCATAAGGTGCAAGTAAAAGCAAAACATTACTCAAAAGACACTCTGTAAAACCAGGGATTTAAGTGATTCACTGTTACAGAAAAGAAGAATAAACACTGGGATTAAAAATACGACTCCAAAACGTTCAAACTGCATTTTGAAACCTGGGCCTCATCATACTGAAATATGACCACACTGTTAGTACTTTGCACAATTTTAGTTTGAGGCCAGTGTGTACAATCACTGCCAAACTGTTTGCAGCCATGTCTCCTGTGAGGAGACTCTGCAAGCCAAAGAAAAAAACACAGATAAGTCAAAACCTGTTCCTGACTTCTGTGAAAAGAGGCAAAACATTTCTTTCTAGGAAAGGAAAAGTGTTTCCAGGAGGGCCTCCAGCTGTCAGCTCAAGGGAGTCTGAACGTGTGTGGGTTCAGACGTATGGGGGAGAAAAAGGGAGGGAGAAAAAGCGGGAGGAAAAACTGAGGTATAATCACATGATTTGTGGTCAGACAATGCTCCCTCACGTTTTTGGCTTCCTCTTACAGAGAGAGAAAAAAAGAAGGGGTTCACAGACACACTCCTCCTCCCTCTCATGGCCCCTCCAGGCCTTGGGAATCTGACACCACTTTAGGGGAGAATAAATCACCCACTTCCCTTGCTGGTGCCCGCCTCCTGGCTCAGAAGTTCACCGCTTGTTTATGTCTTTCAGCTGCACACGTTCTCATGTGCAAACAAAAGGGAGATGCTTTTGTAGTGAGGGTGCCGCGTGACTTGGCTCTTTTGATCGGCAATTTAAAATCCTCATACGTTCTGAGAAAAAGGAGTGGGTTTTTTCAAAGTTTGAAAAATAAGTTTTACTGACAAAACACAACCTTTCATACTTAATGTTATTAACTTTTTAACCTTTGATGATTCATCCAATAACAACAACAAGTACAAACTGTGTGTGCTCCACATATACTTAGCATAAGTGTATTTTTCTGACCTGGTTTATCCTCAAAAATGAAGGAACAGTATGTAATATAGGTCAGGGAGCCTGAGTAAGTAAACGCTGCATTCAGGTCTCATTTACCCTCTAATGCACAGAGGAATGTTTTCCGCTGAAAAGGAAAGGAAGAAATTCCAGGACATGGTGCCAACTCTGCACACAGCTCGACCTTGTTCAAACTGTGACTGCGTGTAAGATGCAGGATACTTCAGTAGCTCTTCTCACTTGTAAACATGGGTGTGACTAGCTAAGTTTTAGGACGTCAGGAGGGAGGAGAATAATGTGTGTTTTTATTTGAATTTTGAGGGTTTTCCAAGCCGTGACATGTGCGCCGTGCTTTAAATAACCACAGAAAGTCAAGAGCATTTAAGAGATAATAACACTATGCTTCTCAGCTGTAATTATGGCCACACATACCTGACCATTTTCTGTTTCTTCCACAAAGAACGCTTCCCCGTTGTCCCCTAGCTTCATGTGTAGATCCACAGGTTCTCCATTGATCTCTATGTCCACCTGGAGGTGAGGTGAAAGGGCAAACAAGAAAAAGAGGTAAATGCCTCAACCCTCATTCAGTATTTATGAAAGAATACAACGGCCCTGTTTTTATCTCCTTACCACTTTCTCTCTGGAGCGGAGGACGCCCATCTTTCCGAAGCGAACATGGAAAGGCGAGCAGTGCAGGGATCCATCGGGCTGTTTCACCACAATGACATCGATGCAGCCGGAAAGGGTGGCAGGATTGAGGCCTCTGTACAACTCTTTGACCTGGACGAACACCTGGCCTGCCAGCTGGCCCACGTAGTTCATGGTCTGACGGGTCTGATGGAGAACAAAATCAGGAAGTTATAAATAGCCATCTCTAACGAAGTCATTTGATAAGAGGCAGTCCAGGTGATCAAACAGTATAACAGCAAATCTGCGCAACGGCAGAGTTTTGTTATGGCCCTTCTGTGAAATTGCAAGTTCCAAAACAGTTGTGTTACATTCACTGCTCGAACAAATACCCCACAGGAATACATTTGCCTTGGACTGAGACAACCTTCAAACGAGAAGGTGTTTATGATCCTGCATTCTCCTGTCTGTCAATCAAACCACTCATGATGACCTGTAACCCTCCTTCAGGGAAACTGAGGTGAAGTTATTCCACCACTGAGCTGAGATCAGTTCTGAGCAGCACTATGATTGACAAAAAGCAGGCCTCAATGACTCTCTCCTGTTCAGTCCAGCAGAACAGTCCGTGTCCTACATACAGTAAGAATGCAGACCTCGGCAACCTCTCCTCCGTATCCTGGTAAGTCTAGAAATCCTATCCACCTGTTTTCCATTCAGCGGCCGCAGACAGCAGAGGTCAAAGGGCAAACTAAGTTAGATCAGTCTCACTCGTGTAGTGAAGGTGATGTCATAACCTTGCACAGTGTTTAGTGGCTGAGTCAGACCAACGGGAAGAAACGGGAGGGCTATCGTGAGAGGGACGGTGCATGTTACCGATGCAAATGTCAGGAAGGAAGCGCATACTTTCACACGTGCAGCAGACTGTGGCAGTACACCGGTTTCATAGTAGACAGCTATTAAACTGTGCACTCCAACTATACTGCTCTATTTCAGTCAAATCTATTTTTACATATCTAACATCTAAAAGAAGGCACAACTTTAAAACAGATACACATCTTTAATCTCTGCTAATAAACCATATCATTATTCACTGCTGATTAGCATGCACGTTTGAAGCATAATGGCTCTATATTAGTCTGCTGCTCGTTTATACAGAGCCTCAGGAGTTGATTGGGCATGAAAGACAATCTTTGTTTTGCTAATGATTGTGGAACTGTGGCTTCATAAGGCCCATACTAAGCAAAGTAAACAATGATCACTGTCACGCATTACAGAGAAGAAATGTTCAGATAACATTCGTCCCTTACCAGTACCGATTCTGATTCCCATAATGACGTGTGACCAGTACTGGATGCCCCCCTCGATACCAGCTGATTCATATTATTTGAGATGAAACACTGACTGGTGACATGTTGCTTGCTTTGACAAACATTAAACGGACAGCAAGCACAACAAAGTTGCAGTTTGATGTTGTCACTGGGGAAGAGTTTTGATTTTCGCCTATTTGAATAATCATTTAAGAGTTCATGTGATTATTATCTTGTTTTAAAAATGTATTTATTTTTTGTTTTGGCGCCTGGTTGTAAAGTGACCCAGCGGCAACCTCCAATATTAAGATATACAGGTTTTTGCCCAAATAAGGACATGACTGACTTGACTCCCGGACGGGAACACATAGCTGTTGGCTAGGAGGCTCAAACTCCGCCTCCTTACGTCACACTATGCCTGGTTGAGTTCCGCATTTCCAATATGGCTGCCGCCATCGACTGGCTTCAAAACAGCACTCAGGAACAGATGGGTGACATCGCAGATACTACGTCCATTATTTATACAGTCTATGAAAGTTACATTACCATCAAACAGTGGTTGTAGGGCCTCTGAAAGCTGTTTGCTTTTTGACATGAAATAACAAAAGACTTCCATCATAATATAACAACATTCAGCGTTATTCAATTATTGGATTAATCGATCAAATAATCAAATGATCGAATGATCGAATTCCCATAATGACGCGTAAACCAGTACTGAACGCCCCCCTTGATACCAGCTGATTCATATTATTTGAGGAAAAATGCTGACTGGTGACATGTTGCTATATATAGTGTTGACAAACTTTCTGCTAGCACAACAATGTTGCTGTTTGATGTTGTCAATAGGGCGGAGTTAGGATTTTTGACCATTTGAATAATCGTCTAAGAATGAAAAAATTGAATAGTTAATGTGATTATTATTTCATCTTAAAAATGTATTTGTTTATGTTCTTACAAGAACCTGGTTGTAATGTGACACAGCTGTCACACAGTGGTTGTAGGGCACTGAAAGCTGTTTGCTTTTGCCATTAAATAACAAAAGACTTCCATAACAATATAAAACATTCAGCGTTATTTGATTATTCAATCATTTGATTATTCTCTTATTTTGTTTTTTAATTAATCGATTATTTGATTATTTGAATAGCGAATCGAATAATAGTTAGCAGTGACTATTGAATAGTATTTTTGCTTAATGCCCATCCCTAGTTGTTACAGGACAATTTATCTAAAACCAGTAGATTTTTGGGGGTGTTTAATACATAATTGCATACATGAAGAGACTGATACATGATATCTCATTGTTTTGGCCATTCCACAGGCCGATATCAACACTGGTATCTGAATCAGAACAACTCTAATTGGAGGTAATAGAGGGAAAACTCTCAGTTAATTGACTAGATTAAACTTAAGCATTAAAATGTCATCAATAAGTGCTTCATAATGACTTGCAAAGAGCCTATAAGTGATGGAAATGAGTCCACTGAGCAACAAGTTCATGGTGAATATGGGCAGATTAAAACAAAACTGTTCTCTGATCATGTTGGACGTCACTTTTGTTTACATTTCTGACTTGTCCATTGAGTTTCTGTCCTTTGTTTGTGTTCCCATCTTTGTCTGTATCCTCCCAATCAAACACATTTTCCTCCTCGTTGTGACAGCTAATTCAGAAAGGAATAAAACGGCTCATTATGTGATCGGGTAAACAACTCAACATCCTTTTCTTCCTGTGACCTTTACATTGAAGGAGATTAATAAGGTAAGGGAGGGAACCATTTAAGAGAATCCACGATGCTGGACATGATTCATCCCATTTCTACTGCTTACAAGACTCCAGTGAGTTTACAGCTGTCTTGCATCAGTGAAGGAGCTCTGGCTTTCCCTTGGTTGGCAGAGGGGCCCCCAAAATAATTGCAGCAACAGGGAGGACATATCTGGAACAATGCCAACATATCCCCCTATTTGAGCACACGTGACATTTACAACAGGCCCTGTACACAACAGCGAGAGCCCTATAATTAAGACAGCAGATGTATGTGAAAAGCCATAAGCACTTCTGTATCCTGAGGTACTCTTGTAGACGACCTTCACTATCTTTAATTATTCAGATCACTTTTCACTGCGGGATTGGATTACAGAGCTGCTGGCATAGCCAGTCGGTTATCAAAGCTGATGACTTTTCATGTGAACACAGCCTCATCTAAAAATAGATTTTCTTGTGTCACAGAAGACACAAGAAAAGAAGAAGGGTATCTGAGAACACAGACAGCACTGCTTGGTTTCACAAAAGAGTGGTTGTGTAAAAGAAAGGGAAATGTGTCTTGTGTTTTCCAGTGCTGTCCTCTTAATTTTAATGGATTTTACAAGCTGCAGTAATGAAGATTTCCTTCCAGGCAGGAATCTGGCTGGGACACTCAGCAGATAATGTGTTGTGAATGCAAACAGAGTCTCATCTAGTCCCATATTACAACAACACCAATCTAAATCAAATGACACAAGACATTATACATGTTTTTCCTCTGTGTCATTTAAGAAAATAAAAGCATTTATAAGTAGGACATACAAGTGATGACTTATTACATTAATTAAGACTCATGGTAATACGTGTGACTATCATCAGCAGCCAATCAGTTTCCCTTACCACATATTCAAAGCCACAGAAATGTTTAAATCACGTAAAGCTGACTCACAACATCCTGTCAGGGTACACTAGATATATGAGTGTTTGATGGCTGTAAAAGCTCACAATTACTTATAGCAGATGGACACACATGTGAGAAACACACAGCACATTAAGTCCATATATAAGACATGAAATAAGACAATCAGGTACAGTCATCATGTGCTGTTTGAAATAAAAATAGGTTCATACCTTGTATAGCTGTGTCTGACAGCTTTCACCAATACACGGAGCCTGGCGTTTCCTCAGCGATGAACGGCAGGAAAACACAACATTATAGAGGCGGAACTTCCAAAGTGAAGTGTATATGTAATGTTTTTATAAAGCCAATGTTGTTGTCTTGGACTCATCAGCGACTAAACACAAACTATTGAATTCAACGCGATACTCATCCCTCCCTTTACTCTCTCTCTCTCTCTCTCTCTCTCTCTCTCTCTCATGCGGAGGCTTGTCAGCTGATGACATCACTCGCAGCCAGAGCCCGCCCACCGACCAATCAGCGTCGAGCCTCTTTCCGCCACAGTGGCTGCAAAATTACAGCTACCAGTTTACATTAGGGCAGAAAGATAAGTGGTTACATGAAGAAGGTATTCTCGGAGGGAAAGTCTAGCCTAGTCTTCAGTAACAACAAATCACTGCTCAAACAGATAGTATAAAATATATCCAATTATTAATATCATCTAGAATTATAAACAGTCCGAAATATCATAAAATTATTGGTGCATTTAATGTTGAAACTGTAAACATCACATTCAATAAATGACGCTTTTACCACCCTAAAGCATCACATTTTAAAGAACCCTTAAAGAAACGGTGTCCAGCTGCTATGTTGTGACGGTGAGGACTAGTGGCCCTACGTCATCGTCTGAAGTCCCCGAGTCAGCCTGATACAGTGAGGTGATTTTTCCAGCCAATCACAGCCCAGCATGAGAGCACATGCGATGTTCGCAGTTTAACCTGAGACCCCATGTTACTGTGTGTCAAAGGGAAGTGGTTGACTGGTGGTGGTTTCAACTAAAGTCAGCAGCAGAGAACTTATATATGAAGTCTGCAGACAAACACAGACATATGGTTGTTAGATGAAAATATTGCCCTGAGGTAGACCTATATTTCTCCCCCTTTCTTGCCCAATTGCAGTCAAAACCTTCTTTCATACCATTGGACTCAAGTTTGAATCAAAGTCTAACTTTTTTTGTTTTCATGGATGTTTAGGTTTCTGCCTAAGCCCCCCTATCCCTCTTTCTCTCTTTCTTTTCTCTCTCTCTCTCTGTATGTGTTTAACTTTTGGAGGACAGCCAAGATTATGACAACAAAAACCCTCTCTTCATGGAAGAATTCCCAGCGGCAGCCCAAATATATCATGGGCTACACGCTGCAACAAGCTCACGTGCTGCTCTTGTTCAACAAGAGCCAGTTCAATGTGGGTGTGTGCGGGAACTAAATTGTTTTTCCAGACTTGGAAGAGGCCTCTTTGGACTAACCCAGAATTAGGAGGGATTCAAATCCTTGAGTGTTTTTTTCCACCAGAGGGGCTGTTACTGAAATGTATTACTCACATAAGTCATCACTTTGTGTTTAATGTCAACCGGTCACAACAGGCGTTGTCTGCCCCATAATGTGTGTGTGTGTGTTTGTGGTTGATAGCTGTGCAGGTTCAGTATGTTTAGTTTTGGTTTGTTATCTGGGAACTTTGTCTCTTTGAACTACTCAACCTGCATGCACAAACTGCAGCCGCAGCTAACACTCAGCAGGTTTATGAATGAGTACACAGATACAATTGTTACTGCATGAGAAGTTATATAAAATGTAACATCATGTGGCTTTAAACTGTGTTCTTTAACCTTGAAGACTTCCTGCATTGTAAAACTAGAGTCAGAACATCTTCGGGGATGCCACTTCTGATGTACTGTACAGTCTTGCGCCCTTAATGAACCATCTCAGCATTCTCTTATCATTTTACATACTGTCACAAAAACAATGTGCTAAAAAGATGTCAACCTGGCTAGTTGTTATAAGGAAATTTGAAGCCCTTTACCTGGCGAGCTGTAAAAGACCAAAATGTGTTTTACATTATTCTAAAAATATGACTTTTACACTCTATGTTCCAACATTAGCAGTGATGAGCCCTTACAGTCACTGCTATGCACACGGCCGTCCTCACACCAGTGTCACTGAATTCCCTAATGATATTTGAGCCATACAGCTGCCTAAGACATGTTTCTAAGAACACGCTGCTTTGCCAGGAAGAACTGAACTCAACACAGTGCTCTGGATACAAACAGCACATGATAGCATTTTCATATCTTACATGAATGGTCAGTGTTGTGACCAGTATCAGGCTATGAAAAGCTGACATATGAGAAGTCACTGAACCACTGATCAAGATTTATCTGCTGAATAAAAATAAAATCATCCAGGTTTTTCGTCTACTTTTCAAAGTCTCATTAACTTGCTTTTCAGAATTGGAGCAATTTAGTATGCTGTCTGTGAATTGACCTTATTTAGCACCATAAGTTCACCCTCTTTGCTCAGAGGTGTGTCTAGCTGGTGCGGTCTCACATTCTTGTTAACCATACCATGTCATTGGATCTACTTTTTCGTAGCTATGAGCTGACTGTGTCCCCGGGCACCGATCGCACTGAAATAGGGCAACCATTTGTTTATTCAACACCTGAAGAGCATCCAGAAATATCTAAGTGATTCATGAATATTGTATTTTGAATGTGTCACACCAGAAAACATGGTTGCTAATTCAGGTGTTACACCTAACTTAGGAACCATGGATTCTTATCCCTCGCACAGTTCAGGGTTTAATGTTTGCACAAAAAAGTGCAAGTACAAGTCATGCTGCTCAGTTTACCCAGCAAGGGCATGCTGCTCTTACTGATTCATTGCATAATCTTTTTTCACAGTTGGTTGATATCAAGGCTCCCGATTGCCTCGGGAAGTCCAGGCCTGACAGTCATAAGACCTGACAGCAGCATTAGCAAGAGCTGCCAAACTCTGGTACAGTGATTAAAAGGAAACAAAGTCTTTGTTCTGGATTATTGAGATTATGAGTGTCAGAGAGGGGTTTAATCACCCTTGGCTTGGAAAATTATCGTTGACTTATGGCTTTAAAAAGAAGAGGAAATTAGAAGGACATTCTTTAATAAGTCTAGCTATTATTTTAACAATCTTTTGGAGTTTTGTTTGGTCACAGAAAAGGAGAGAAATTCAGAAAAACGTTATAACACCCTTTTTCTCTTTTTCTACCTAGAGAGTCAGAGTCAGGTCAGAGCGGGTCATCTTTTAGGGGGATTACTTCAACACACCCTGGCCTCACTGTAACTTCCTTCGAAAACCTATTAGATTAAATAGATACAGCACTTCATTTTCTGTGTGGTCAACTTGATAATCAATTGTTATACATGACACACAAAGAAATGTATCCAAATTCAGAGAGATACAATATTATCCTCTAAATCCATAAATTGGGTTAACCTTCTTGCACCCATAATTCCTGCTTTTGTCTCCCTTCCACACATGCCTTTATAAATCACTTTACCCAGCTCCAGGTGGTGTCAGTGCCATACTGCTCAGCAGCCTCATCCAGCTCTTCATCATCCTCTCCTGATATCATGATTCCATACTGTGTTTGATCCCCAAAGCAGCTATCTGGTCTCTGCCACCTCTTCTTCCCAAGTCTGGTCCGGTCTCGAACTTGTGTCTTCACTCTGCGTGAGTATCAAGAGTCTGACTGCCATGTGCAAGTGGACAGCGAAGTACTAAATTTACCTGGACCCTCTGTCAGAAACCTGAGAAGGTCCTGGAGTGGTCATCGTCCACCAGACCTCCTGACTTCTTAAACATTTGAGAAGGGGGACACATGTTTGAGAATTGTTTGAGTGTTCCTCTCACCCACAAACAGAATGATCACACACCACTTAGACAACAAATTACCCTGGCACAGAGCTCCCCTTCCTATGACATGCCTGTCAGTTTTATCAATGTGTAAATATCCCATTAGTTAACACAGCGACTGTGGCACCTGTTGTCGCTGTTGACCCTCATGTTGACCATGCTAGTGCTGTAATTGGCATTCAGATGACAGCAGAGCACCTGTCGCATTGGGTGAACTCCAAGTCTCCCCCTGGTACCCGGAGACTCTGAATTTAATATGACACTGTTTTCAATGATGAGTTGAAACTGGTGACCTTTGGTTTGTATTTGATAGGCCAGCTGGCTACTTGTAACTCTGACATCCATCTCTAATGTGAGGTCTATCTTACAAAAGTCTATACTGCCCCCCAGTGGTCAAAGGGGTGCATACATTATGCTAGGCAACAGGGGCTGACAGATGCCTTACAGTTTTTCTCAATTGTTTACACACAAATACTGGTACTTGAGACACAGTGACTACGACATGTAACCCATGCACCAATCCCCCTAAACCAATTCTACTAAACTACAAGCACAATTCCTGCTTTACACTCAAATTGCAGTTCTAAAACACACTTTTTTCAAAACACTACAAACAATTCTCTGCATTTGGTACAATTTTCATGAAGAAAATCTCTAGCTTTCACAAGAAGCACACTGTCATTCAAAATTCTAAAGTTAATTGCCCTACTATGCACACTGACTCATCACATGGGCAAACACCTGTCACACAGTTTTAGAATTAGAAATCAGAGCCTTATTTCCCCCGCTGCTTGGCCAGGGAAAACATTGCTTGTGATGTGGATGAGGTGCTGTGGCCAGACGAAACAGAAGAGAGGATGCAGCATATTTCGTTGTTTTTACTGTGACTGTATACAGTCTATTATTCAGTTGTTTTGTGTGTAGACAAATGTATGTGTATGTGCAACTTTGTGTTTGTTGGGATGTACACTGTGTACACTGTTATTCTGGGGGGGAAATAAAATATATTTGTTACCGTGTATTTGTGTGTTTTGAGTATAAAAACAATATTCTAAAATATCTTACAACACGCTTATGTATGTACCGTCTGTAGTAAGTGTAACACTGAATAATAAAAAGGCCTAAGTCATTATGATGAATGGAGAAGAAGTGTTTTCCATTCATCATCGTGTTTTACATTGAGCACATCAGTGTTCAACTGGTTCTTATAAATGTCTATTCATATGGTGGTTTGTGTGTGTGTCATTTGAAAACAAAATACCATTTTGAGAAGAAATAACATTGTTTTGAATGTAAAGTTTCATTTTGCAGGAGAATTGAGGGGTTTTGCCCATTATGTTTGTGTTTTTTTGATTTGTGTGTAGAGTTCTGAGAGTATGAGGCATGCTTTGAGAAAATGTGTGTAAACAATCGAGAAAAACTGTAAACTCAGACATCGAGCATCTGCTATGGATGTATTTAAATTGTTTCGCTTTACGGCCTTTTGGTAGACACATTAAGTCATTACCAAGCAGCAACCTCCTGTCTAAAAATATTGTCCAATGCCGAAGTGTTAAAAGCTGCAGTTCATCCAGGATCCGCTTGAGGCTGGCTCCGGAAGTACCGGAAGTCATATACACATGAATGGGAAAAAGACGATCTTTACAGCAGAAATAAACATGTTTACAGCCTGGTACAAAAGACGAGAGAAGTCTGAATAGCTCATTTCTCGATCGGCTCACACTGTGGGGGGGTGAATTTTTTTCTAATGCAGCAATTTCGAAGATATTGAGATTACTAGTCTTCCAATGAGAGACACAGCTGCCTGTGGGAACACTGCAGCTGTTTGCTAGGAGGCTCAAACTCCGCCTCTTTACGTCACACAGGCTCGACAGAAGCAATATGGCTCCCGCCAACGATTGGTCTCAAAACAGCTCTTCAGAAACAGATGGGTGACGTCACTGATACTACGTCCATATTTTATACAGTCTGTGGTCATTACCAAGGGAGCTGGATGCTCCCCTGGTGGTGAAGCTTTCAGCAGTGTCTGCCCCCTGGTGGCTGGCTGCAGTATAGGTAAAAAAATCCATCTCCCCAATTCATTTGAATGGGGGAGCAGTTAAACTTTATTTAAAAAAACAAATACACGTCGTACGAATGTTTCTCACATCTGTATGCTGTGGTGGTATGTAGTTAATATTTGACTGTTTTGTGTCCAAGGCCTCTTTTTTCTGAAAAGTTATTTTTTCCTTAGCTTTTAGAGTTTAAAAAACAGGGTTTTACTTCCGGGTTTCCTTTGATTCACAGCCGCCATAGAGGGAAACTTCAAAGGGCACACAGCGTCTTGTGACGTTACGCTGTTGGAGCGGAGCTTGTTTCAGTGGCTTCACAGGCTCTGGCTGCACAATGGCTGCGCCCAGGAGCAGGATTTTTTGGCTTCAGAACCGTACAACGGGAAGAGGCGGAGCAACGCTGTGCATTTTTATTTACTGTATATGGTCATTACACAATAATGCAGACATACCATCTTAATCATTTAAGTAACACGTCTTATTAAAAATTACATACGAGATTGTCCTAACCCCCCAGGAGTAGTATTCACCTTATTTTTGGTGGTTGAACGACCGCCATTGTGTTTTCTGATTTGCCGTTGTGTCTTGATTCGCTGTAGTGTTTTCTGACTTGCCGTTGTGTCTTGATTTGCTGTAGTGTTTTTTGATTTGCCATTGTTTTTTCTGATTTGCCGTAGTGTTTTCTGATTTGCAGTTGTGTTTTCTGAGTTGCCATAGTGTTTCCTAATTTGCTGTGGTGTTTTCTGATTTGCAGTTGTTTCCTAATTTGCCGTAGTGTTTTCTGATTTGCCGTTGTGTTTTCTGATTTGCCGTTTTATTTTCTGATTTGTTGTAGTGTTTTCTGATTTGACGTTGTGTTTTCTGATTTGACGTTGTGTTTTCTGATTTGACGTTGTGTTTTCTGATATGCTGTACTGTTTCCTAATTTGCCGTAGTGTTTTCTGACTTGCCGTTGTGTTT